>NC_089758.1:26934233-26946733 GCF_040412425.1 Macrobrachium rosenbergii
CTCTCTCTCTCTCTCTCTCTCTCTCTCTCTCTCTCTCTCTCTCTCTCACTTGGTCTTTTTCAAGATTACATCCACCTCGTTTACCTACGCTAGTGAGGTGTGGGTCGTCATTTTTAGTTTTCTGCAAAAGAAAACTATTGTGCCGGCTTTGTCTGTCCGTCCGCACTTTTTTCTGTCCGCCCTCAGATCTTAAGAACTACTGAGGCTAGAGGGCTGCAAATCGGTATGTTGATCATTCACCTTCCAGCCATCAAACATACCAAATTGCAGCCCTCTAGCCTAAGTAGTTTTTATTTTATATAAGATTAAAGTTAGATATAATCGTGCATCTGGCAACGATACATATAGGACAGGCCACCACCAAGCCGTTGGTACAGATTCATGGGCCGCTGCTCATATAGCATTATACCGAGACCACCAAAAGATAGATCTATTTTTGGTGGCCTTGATTATACGCTGTACAGAAAACTCGATTGTGCCTTAGAAACTTCGGCGCATTTTTTAGATCTATTATTTGCTTCTTTGCTTCCACTGTCACATATTATTATTATTATTATTATTATTATTATTATTATTATTATTATTATTATTATTATTATTATCATGACACACTAGACTTATGACATGCTGTCCATTTAGCCTCCTGTTCTAAAAATCATCAAAATTACTGCAATGCTTCCATTTATTAAATATATCTAAATAGGAAAAGGCGTAATTATCAACAACTTTACAGTTTAAAGTTAAACTTCAATAATCGTATCAAGAAAAGTCAGCCCTGTCTACGATTCTCCCAATCTACTAAAATGGTAATACCTTTCCCTTCCACAAAGATGCATTTAAAATTCCTCAGGATATCCTGAAAAGTCTTTTCCGATTATTGGGCCGGACCAAGTTTCCATTGTGCTTTTGTTTTCGTATACGGGACAAACCGTTGTTGATTGGGATACAAAGGAAAAAGTGGATTTTATAGACGTTCCATTGCTTCGATTTTTCCATTTTCACTATAGGGTTGCTCTGTGCAGGAATTTTCCTCCAGATTCTGTGCCTACAACCAATGTGGATTTACAGAGCATACGAACACACGGCTTCCGCTAAAACGAAAATCTCATATATATATATATATATATATATATATATACATATATATATATATAGATAGATAAATAGATAGACAGATAGATATGTACTGTATATATATATATATATATATATATATATATATATATATATATGTATACATATGTGTGTGTATATTACGGTATGTATATATACATATATACTGTGTATATATATAAATATATAAATACTGTATATATATATACACACACACACACACACACACACACACACATATATATATATATATATATATATATATATATATATATATATATATATATATATATATATAAGGGCAATGCCACGAGGGAAAGTTAAACAACGGAGTGGTACTAGGCCTTTGACTTACTGTTCTTTACTTACCAGACTGACAGAAATATGAAAATAAGTTTACAAAGAAAGCTCGTATAAATGACAGATGGGGATTATAAAGGAAAATACGTACCTGGAATCTAACACAGTTGAAGAATTAGCAGACCTACCGAAACAGGGGTAAATATTGAAGAGGTTTTACAAAAGATTAGGATCAACATCTCCGAAGGAGGAAAAAGTCAATTAAAAGATTATACAAGGAAAGGTCCTGACCACCAAAAAATGACCGTGGAAAGAATAAGCTGATTACATATGTTATAAAAGTACAACTCAATCATTCTCCTTATGATAAACAATAGCAATGACTGATGCTTCAATTGATTCAAAATATTATATATGATAACTCGCTCAGCGTCAGAAAAAAATCTAGAAAGTCCTCTTGACAAAGACCACTATATTTCACATATCTCGGTTTACATAAACATGCGACAGACCAAGTCGGGTGTCATATACACACGAATATCCGGTCTCTTCAAACATAATTACTTCCTGCCTGCAAAATTTGTATGCTGAGCTGAGCTCTTAACTCGTTTTTTTTTTTTCTCTCAGCATGGCAGTTTCATAGGGAGAGGATTTACGAGCCAACCGTTGAAAAGAAAAATACCAGATATTAATAGGAATTTTTTTTTTTTACTGGAAGTTATAAGTACAGTTCTGAACTGTAAAGAGTCCTGTTAGTTATTGTGAGTGCCTTACACAGATGGCCTACAGTTTCTTTAAAAAAAAAAAAAAAGATAGGCCAACAACAGCCTATAAACTTAAGCCGGCCTATATGGTCAAGTTAAAGAAGTGAATTAATTCGTCATCAGTGTTATACAGAACCTAATCCTCAGGCAAAGATAAACAGCATTATGAATGGCACAAACTAAATTGAACAGACAACGTACATTGTCAACATACCTGAGAGAGAGAGAGAGAGAGAGAGAGAGAGAGAGAGAGAGAGAGAGAGGCTATTTTTGATAGGCTTTTCCGCCTTAAATCACACATGAAGCAGAACCTCCAACGCAGAGAGATAGCTCTCACAAGACGCCGCCTGGGATCTCATCTCCCCAGATCCAGGAACACGCATCACTCATCTTAGCAGGACTTCCAGCATCAGTGATTCATGTCTAGGATCGCATCAAGCACTAAACGCTCTCCATAAACCCCGTGGCCAGCTGAGTCCTCCCAGGGCATTACATCTGAATTTCGGTCTATTATCGGCCGGGCAGAGAAGGAAGGCCCCCTCGGAAGAGACCGGCGTTGGACCTCAACCCGAGACCTCAACCAACTCGAGGCCCGAACTCGAGATCCCACTCGGAAATTCATTGTTATTCCGAACGTCCTCTGAATTAATCCGGGTCTCGGCTTCGTCGCCACCTTTGTGTGCTTGGAATTAACCAGATGGAAAATGGCGTCAGGCGCTTCTTCTTTTTTATTAAAAAGTTCGAAGATGAATTGAGACGAATGCATTCGTTCAAATTGCTTGCGACGACGACGTCAGCTGATTGATGACTTGGAAGAAGACAACTGCCTCCATTTTTCTCGCAGGCGTTAAACTGTATTGCGCAGCAGACTGCAAATTCAATTTGCATGCTCTTTGCGTGCCCTATTCCTTGTTTTGAATAGTTTTCCCTTAGCCGTGTGAAAGCAACGAGAGAATATACGGTGTGACAAACACTAAGCTTACTTTACTCTGAATATGTAATTCATTACCACCAGAGCAACCAAGAAGAGTAATATGTTTGCATATTTCGCTTCCAAAACATTCTCTGTCTTATTATCTCTTGCATCTTCGTCTCTTTAAAAGCGTAACTATATCTATTTATATTTCATTCTCTCTTTTTTCCGTTATCTATCTCGAAGACTGTCCGATTCTGTTGGGAAACGGCTTAGCGAAGAAGTATGTCTGCTTCTGAACAATTTTATTTCAGGCTTCGTCAGTGGAAATTTGTTCAATAGCTTGCTTTCTCGTTTAGTGCTGTTTCTCAACAAACGATGAGACGTAGTGTTATAAATTCACGGTATATGGGAATTCTACCAGGCGCTAAAACACACACACACACACACACACATATATATATATATATATATATATATATATATATATATATATATATATATATATATATTATATATATATGTGTGTGTGCAATATGTATATATATTTGTGTGTATGTATATATGTGTATGTATGTGTGTATATATATATATATATATATATATATATATATATATATATATATATATATATATATATATATATATATATATATATGTATATACATATATATAATATATATATATATGATATAAATATATATAAACTGCGTAAACACTGTTAATTCCCATTTAAATTCTGAAATATATTGTATTATTTATAGTAAAAAGTAAAGCAAGGAAAATATATTCATTTCGCCATTGTCATTTTGATTCCACATATCTATCTATCCATCTATCTGGCCATCCATCTCCTTGTTATTACTGCTGGCATAGGCTACAGAATGAAAGATATTCGTGTTTTCAGAGAGAGTGTGTTTCGCCAGCCGCTCCAAGAAAGGATCATTTTGATAAATTTGTGGCTTAACCTGTCAAGAGAATTCTAAACGCTCGCCTGTTCCTTGTATCTCAGAAAAAAATAAAACACCATTTGTCTTTCTGGCTTTATATCATTTCTAACTTAGCTGAATACTTGGTGGAATTCCTGTTGCCTTTACGCCTCAAAAACGGTATTGCAACTGGGCGGCTTTTAAATTTATTGTATAATTTAATATGGAAATTTGTTTTAAATGTAAAGGCAACTATAGAGAATCAGGCCGCTTCGGAAATTTTAACAGCTATTTTGCACATCAAGTTAAAAAATTGTATATCGGCTCTAGCTGACCATTCTTCGCAACATATATCATTTATCATTTCTGCGTCCATTTTGTGTATCCTTTGTTACTTCTTGTTAATCGTTCATTTGGCAGTCACATCTGTAAACACTTGTATATTTGTTGGCTATCTAAAGTCATGTTTTTCTTGGTCTAACGCTTCGTTCCAATATCCTTCTAATGCGAGAAAACTTTCTTACTACTCCAAGCTGTTTCGGTAACCTAACAGTGTATAGAGCATGTATGTGTATACTGCGTTACTGCAAATAAATAACTTACTTCCACATTTCTTTACTTACTTGATAAATTAAAAAAAATATAAACCAAATGATAAACATCGTAAAAGTAAATTCATGAAACCTTTTCCGTCACAAAAACAAAAGGAAAATTGTGAAGATACAACACTCATAAGTTTATTTTCTTAACCCTTTTTGAAGATACGGGGCACAGAAGTTTATTTTCTCAACGTTAACTTTTCCCTTTGTTCATTTCCCTGGGGAAAATATTAGTGGGTAGTTTGAGTCACGTAGGCCATACTTTATTGTAACCTTGGAAGGTAAGGTCTAATTCCCTTCCACAAGATTGAACTCGGAATTGCAACTTATATCTTTATTTTCTTTAAACCAAAGGTCACGTTGAGCTCGGACATAAAGTTTCTTTTCTCTCTCTCTCTCTCTCTCTCTCTCTCTCTCTCTCTCTCTCTCTCTCTCTCTCTCTCTCTCTATCAGCAAACACTTTTAAGAGTAATGTACGCATCTCAACATGATTTTATATATATATATATATATATATATATATATATATATATATATATATATATATATATATATATATATATATATATAATAATATACGGTATAAATATATATACATATATATATATGTGTGTGTGCGTGTGTGCGGAGGGGGGGTGTCCAATTATGCGCAAATTACGGTCGATTCCATGCGACATTGAAAGTTGCGGAATTACACTTTATAGTTTTCATATATAACGCACGCAAAAGACAATTAATCCCACAGAGCTCTTACTAAAGGACTCCTGTTTAACTAGAGTAGTGATTCTCATCGATTGGCTTCACACGTTGTTCAGTATTATGAAAATATTAACAAAGATAAATTTGATTTTCATTGCGTATAATTAAAGACACCTAACAAAGGAGAGAAGTGTTGGTCACCAAACACACTTCAATCATTTATCAATGGTTACCATAATACCTAATGTAACAAGTATACAAATACAATTCATTTCCCTACAATTCATTTCGAGTATTTTACAAGCTTTTATTTCTGTTATGCGTCATCTTTTAAAGACATATTTCTCCCAATATTGAAAGAAAATTGTTACACGTGATGAAGGGGAGAAATGTTTTTCCTTAATCTGTGTTTCATAATCGTGTATATCAGCCTGAAAGACTAATGTTCCGTAAATAATAAATGTTTGTCGAGCTGGGCACGAAAGGCTTAGAACAGCCCATTACTGACAATCTTCAGAAAAATATTCGCTTGAGATTTCCGAGGAAAGGAAATGAGAAATAATAGTTTTGGTGGTCTTTGTAAATACGGGATATAAAATGTATTTTGATTAAAACTGTGAAATATAAAATGTTTTTAATTAAGATATTAAGGTAATTCGCGATTATGGTTAAGTCATGACCCCTGTTTTCATAAAAGCAGTCGTGATTATTTATCAGTTTATGCTTACATGGCAAATCCTTCGCCACAAAACACAATGTCTAGCTGAGATAGTGATAATTCTTATGCCTGAATCGTCACGCAGAAAGGAAAAAAATTTAATAAACTAACCAGATATTCTGACGGGTTAATTATCCAGCCTCGCCTGAGCTAATCGGTAACAAAAAGAAAAAATAAAGTTGATGTCGCTTATTATCAACAGACGACAAATAAGAGACGAAGACAGAGAAACTTTTGCATCTGTCATTGATAGAATTCTTGGCAGGACGCCAAGTTAATTATTCCCCTAGAAGGAACTTCACATTAAGAAAAAGAAATTAAGTCGTGACTACCCCTCCTCCTGCTACCCCCTCCCTCTCCCCCCCCCAACCAGTCACCACCAAGTTCCCAACACCCCCTAGGCGAAGGATCTTTATCCTAGGTGGGTGTTTGGTAGACGGTTAATTAAGCAGTTATAGGGGAAACTTCTAAAAACTGTTGATTAGTTAGGAAAGGGGAGTCTGTTTTTATCTGACTAATTGAATATAAAGAGAAATATTATCAGTTAACTGAAGATAATGTTTTTTTCAACACCGACTAATTACTTTTTTCAATTATATCGAATATTTTTTTATGAATTAGGAAACACAGGGAAAGGTTGAGCGTTCCATATTTCTAGAAGTGAATAGAATGATTAGCGGATTCGGCTGCTTGATTTTTGAGCTCTTAGCTTCTATACAAAGGGGGAAAATAACAGAGGTAAATACATACATAATCATATGTGGACTCCAATAATCACTTTCATAGATATATGTTTCCACCCTCTCTTATAGTACCGTCATTTTGACGGCATATTTCATAAGCAAATCTTAAAATAATGTAATCCCGTAAGTCACCGGAGTTCTTTATTTCTTTATTTCTTTACTGCACACCAAATTTCTCACTTCTCTATTAATTACATTGACACCTTTATTTGCTACTTAGCCTGAACATGTTAAACCGATAATGTTATCTTTAGGCCAGTGATGATCAAAATAACCAAATTAAAGTTTAAAATAAAGTTCAAAGTTGGCACAAACACAAACAAGTAAAAAATGCGGAAGTTTTTTCGTAGCAATCGAGTTTTCTGTACGGCCTCTACAGCGTATAATCAAGGCCATCGAAAACGTATCTAGCTTTCGGTGGTCTCGGCATAATGCTGTATGAACCGCGGCCCATGAAACTTTAACCAAGGTCCCTTGGTGGCCTATCCTATATCGTTGCCAGAAGCACGATTATGGCTAACTTTAACCTTAAATAAAATAAAAACTACTGAGGCCAGAGGGCTGCAATTTGGTATGTTTGATGACTGGAGGGTGGGTGATCAACATACCAATTTGCAGCCCTCTAGCCTCAGTACTTTTTAAGACCTGAGGGCGTACAGAAAAAGTGCAGACAGAAAAAGTGCGGACGGACAGACAAAACCAGCAGGGAAGCTTGACTATTGGGACAACCTTTTTGCGAAATGCGGTCACGCGCGATATTGGAGAGCTGATCCTGACGTGATTTCGGCGTTTGCTTCAGAGTGAGAAGGCGGAGAGCAGATGGTCTGGAAGGAGGTAGTACTCCCTTCAGGCTAAACAGAAATACAGAATGATTCTTCTTATGTGACGTTTCTCGTAGAGCTCTGTTGCAAATTATTGCCAATCTTTCAACTCATTTCGCTTAAGATTTATTTCTCTCTCTCTCTCTCTCTCTTACATTACTATTATGGTTTTTCTTCAATCGTTTCTATGTTTCTGTCGTTATTATACCTTTTATCAGTTAATACTGACTGACGTGCTATTAATATATTATATCCGCACATAATCGGAGGATGACTAAACGTTGGTTAGTTTCTTTTTCAGAGAAGCTGACAACGCATCTAAAATTAAATGGCATTCAATTCTGATCCATTACTTCGGTTCCTATTGTAAGCGGTTTTACTTCAGTTTTTTGGTGTGGCAAATTCCTTAAAAAGTTGCGGCATTTCAAAAGCAAGGTGGCTGTGTCTGAAGGATTTGAGCTTCCCACCGAACATGCAAATTTAGAGATGACTCTGACCATCACCTCCTTTTACCTATTAAGAGCAGAATTACTCATTCTTCAGTCGGAGATGGTATCAGCTTGGGAGGCTAATGACTGAGAGAAAATACCCTTTTTTGAAGGGCCACTTATTTTCTTTATTACCTTCGTTGTTTTACCACGGTTCCTGTCAGCGCTATTCATTAACAATTGTTAGGGTATTACATTTATCCATTCTTTTTCTAATATCCTTTGCTGTCGTGTATTTCTGATGTCTTTTGTCTGTTAGCAGTTTTTTTCAATCAGTCTAGTTCCTTATCATCAGACTTCCAGAGACCAAAACGTGTTTATTCCGGGCACATAAGAGATGGTGTAACCGATCATCTGAAAAACTCACTCCGGTGCCCTCGAGCTTTCATGGATAGTAAACATATACATCTAGGAATGGGAAACGCTTATCTAGGCTCTCCTCCGTCGTCAAACGAAGGATAAAGCTCTCGCCGGGAATAGATAAAAGATCCTGAGCTCTTGATCATTCCTAATGATGATGAATTTGTCATCACTGCACCTGGTACACAGCATGTCGCTTAAACACGTATCCAGAAATGTTTGATGGTGCAGCATTATTATTATTGCTGGTAATTTCAACAAAGGGGATATTTACCCACTGACATTGTATGTGTATACGTGAACAGATATATATATATATATATATATATATATATATATATATATATATATATATATATATATATATATATATATATATATATTATATATATGTATCTGTGTGTACATATATGTATATGTATATGTATATGTGTGTATATGTACGTTTACATATATATGTATACGTGTGTATACGTATATACACATACAGTATATATATATATATATATATATATATATATATATATATATATATATATATATATATATATATACAGTATATATATAGCCTACAACATATATATATACATATATATCATAAAGAAGCCCCGTCTACATAAAACATCTTAAGTAAGAACACAAAAAATGCAATAAAAAGCAATAACGTGTTCCCAGATCAGATCTGAAATCTATTGTTGAGTAATAAATTTTGCCATGGGACAGATAGGCATGGAAGTACAAGGGATTCCACGAAAATACAATAAAGGAGCCCCAGAGGGCAACGCCTCTTGTATAGTGACGACAGCGCGTCTTATAATGTTCGTCCTCAGACAGGAAAAAATAAACAAAACACAAAAGTAATGGCAATAACTTCCACACTGCTACACTTACATCCCAAGGGCTTGGTGATAAGATATATCTAGGTGGTTGAGTTTGTGGGACATAGATAAGAGAGAGAGAGAGAGAGAGAGAGAGAGAGAGAGAGAGAGAGAGAGAGAGAGAGAGAGAGAGAGAGTTTGATTGCCTCTCTTCAAAATACGGTCATTTGTTTTAAATATTCTTAATATGCCTGTGAGATAATTTCTTCTGTTAATGAAAAGTCAGAGAAATACAGAAATTCATTATTTCCAGAATATTACGGAGTTGCTGAATCCACGGACTACATAGTTTAACACGAACAGAAAGATTATATTAATTATGTTAGAATAGAATACAGAATTTAGGCCAAAGGCCAAGCACTGGGACCAATAAGGTCATTCAGCACTTAAACGGAAATTGACGGTAAAAATTTTAAAGGTGTAACAATAGGAAAACCTCGCGGTTATGTTATGAATCAATTGTAAGGAGAGGTTAGAAAGTGAGATGGAAGAAAGAGAATATGAAAGGAGGTACAGTAAAAGGAATGACAGGAGTTGCGGCTAGGGACCGAAGGGACGCTGCAAAGAACCTTAAGTGATGGCTACAGTTCACCACATGAAGTGAACTGACAGCACTACCCCTCTACGGGGAATTATGTTAGATGGCTCAACCTATAACGTTATTCCACCAATGTGTAGATTTCTGATCCAGTGACGTTCCTATCTATTACTTCCATCTCTTACTGTCTTCATTAAAAAGAAATCTTTTATTCGAACCAAGTGAGCCCTAGAGGTCTTGTTAAACAAATTTATGATAAATAATAAGTCTCTTTCGGGCAGTCTTAAATCTTTATTTTTCTGACAATTATTGTATATTGTTTTAATGTTGTCTTTAATTGCGACTTGCGTGAGTTACAACTTCTTGTTCCCGTAATATTCAGTAATATTCAGTAACTTGGTGATAACAGTGTCTTACAATGAGGGCTCACTTAAATGACATAGATACTTGCATCATAAACATTCACAAAGAGAGACACTTCATGAAGGAACATTCGGCGTGCATGAAACTGTGACTATATGACCTCTTCTTCTTCTTCTCCTCCTCCTTCTACCGATCCCAGAGCGAAGAAAGCTTTCAACTTTTCCAATCTCTACGATCCCGAGCAGTTCCTCAAAGAACCCTACACGAATTTCAATGGGACGTGACCAAGTGGCTAATATCCTTTACCTTTCTCTTACCTTCCTTTCTGAAAACTATCAGAGTCTACCATCCCTCCCTCCAGCTCTTCGGACCATAATCTTGTTGTGTGCCACTTCTTTTATGTCTCCCAACCCAAGACCTTTCTACGTGGGAAACTTCCACTGTACTCAGAGCTGTGGATTATGGCCTTTTCTTTATTTCCCATTTCTTAGCAAGATGTTCGCATTTTTCTTTAATCCTTCTGTGATAAGATGTTTGCTTGGGGGTCATTTTGATATAATTAATTTCATTCTTCAATCTTCCTAATCGTCCAAACAGTGGTGAGTCCAAAATTCTTCTGCAGTTATTCAAGCACGAGAGGAACTTCTCACTAAAATGAGAAACGTTTCTACTGACTTTCATTCCCGATTTAATGAACTTCTTGTGTAATATAGCTTTGGCTCTGAACTATTTAGATAAAGAGAGATCTCTTAGTGCGTAAGGGAAAAATGTCCTTTAGAACGAGTTCTGTTTTGTTTTGGTTTTTCTTTTAGGAAATAAAACTGTAAAACGATTTTCCCTTTTTCCATTACTTTACGTGTCATACTTTAAAAACAAAATAATTACTGTAATTCCGCATCGTTTTCTTTGGCTGCAAGAGTACGTGAATCGTTATTTTAATAAAAGAAATTTATGATTCAATGTACTTTCTTTTACTGCTCCTAAAACCATTTAACAAATGACAGCGTTCTTCCTATTTTTAAAATATCTTACGCTTTGTACGAATTTTCCACATTGTATCTTTTTCCAGGATTAGTTCTGAAACAAGTTGAACATTCTGCTTCCATTTTACTGTAACAGAAAGACCGCACTTGATTGGAATGTAAGGGAAAAAGAGCATTTTACATTTTGTCCCATTGTTTGTTATTTTTCCTCACTTCGCCTGATAGGTTTCCTTTGAAAGGCAACAACAGTTCTTACTACTGTGAGTGAACAGGAATATACATATATATATATATATATATATATATATATATATATATATATATATATATATATATATATATATATATATATATATATATATATATATATTATGTATATATATATATATATGTATATATATATATACTGTATATGTGTATACATATACATTATATATATATGTGTGTATACATATACATACATATATATATCCATATACAGTATGTATATATATACAATATACAGTATATCTGTTTGTTTGTATGTATATGTATATATATATATATATATATATATATATATATATATATATATATATATATATACAGTATATATGTTTGTATATATATACATATACTTCATTAGGTAAGCATACGAAGTTTAAGGAAAATGCGAAAGTTCTGAGTATGCCATTAATCATCCCACTGGAATAACAGTATAGGTCCCGAATTACATAGTGAAGACGTGCTGACAGCTTCATATCCTTAATAACAAATGGTTTTAAATTCTAGAAAATTTGAAGTACCGACAAAATTTCAACTTCTTATAAGTTTTTCTTTTTATGATAACGATAAAAAAAAGACAGAACATTTTTGCTTATTTTAGTAGTGATATTAAGTTAAACAACGCACTTCGAGTACTGCTGTTGGTATGTCTACCTAAAGTTTAGACAGATACCAGTCTCGTTGTTTACAACTTTCCAAGCTAAAATAAAAAAGAAAACAGCATAAACAAAACATACTGGGACAGATATGAAACCAGACGATGCACTAGAAAGGCCTCAGTGACATATTCATAAGAATATCATTTACAAAATATGATAGAAGTCAACTCAGGGATGTGTAAATATCCAAGGCTGTTTTCCCCGAGCGCGAAGAACTTCAGGAAAGAGACGAAACCCTGAGAAACAGCTGCCCCGTCATGAAGCTTGTAGCGAAGGCAGCAGCGGCGGCGGCGGCGGGTGAATAAAGAATTCAGCCAAGGTTCGCTCATTCTTAATTCAAAAGCACGTCGCTGAGTGTCCCTTTCATT
>NC_089758.1:26951733-26964233 GCF_040412425.1 Macrobrachium rosenbergii
GGGATGAGAAGTAACAATGGAATAATACATTTGCAATTTGAAGTAAATTAGAAATCAGGAGAATTAAAGGGGACTGTAAATGTTTCACGTTTACGAAACACCTTCTGGAAAACTGCGACAAATTATATTTTCAAAATGCAAAAGACATGTCATCTTTAAAAAGAGGCTGAAATTTTACTTGGCGCTGTTGCCCTACAGCAACTCGAGAGTGTTACTGTTTTGCACCAGGTGTTTTCTTATGTATTGTAATGCAACTTTAAAGTGTTGTTCTTTTGCAGTAATTTTGTTTTCTTGCATTGATTTTTCCTTCCTACTTTAATGCAACTTTAAATTGCTGCCCTTTTGCATCATTTGTTATGCCTATTGTAATTCAACTTTAAAGTGTCTTTATTCTGCATTTGTTTTATACTATTTTTCCTTTGTTTTTGTCCTAAGTTTATTTTTGTTTATTTTTACGTATTCTTCGAGTGACATACAGATAGAGCTCTTCCTTCCCTACAAGTCCTCTTAAGAAGTCAATTAATCTTTCATTCGTCCCATTTAGTCCATGAAGCAAGGAATTCTCTGCCATCTCCTGCGTCCCCCAAATCATCAGAAATGTCTTTACCTTGAACAGTTTCATTCCTCGATGCTCAAAAGTATTATCTTTAATCGTCTGATGATACTTCTTTTTATAATTATTTAGTCAGATGGAAATAGAATCCTCTTCCCTAACTAATCAACAGTTTTTGCATTGGTATTACTCTACTTTTGAGCATGCTTTTATTCATGTTAGGATATCCTTTTCTCCTTGAGACGATCTAGTTTTCCTAATTCCATTTAACTCATCCTGAGATATATTCTCATATTGTCTTATACGATTTTTGCTCATTAGTTTAACGTATCTTATGAGATGAACATCTCTTTAAAAACAATATTTTTTTACGTTTCCTCTCATTATATCGGGTCGTTGATGCAAACTGATAAACATACATTGTTCTCTCGTTCCAGTTCTTCGTAAAAAGACGATTATTTCACCTACATTTTTCCTAATTGTCTGTATTTTTCTTTACCCTTTCGCTCCATTATTTTATTTACACATTTCGTCAATTTTGCTTTTCTTTTAATTTACTTCTTTCCTTCCCCCTTTCTATTTCCTTTTTCCATTGTCGCCCTCACTATATCATCAAGCAAAACGTAACTTGCATTTATTCATTATGGTTATTCATTATGCCTTCCCCTCACTCAACGCTTTGCTCCACCCTACGTTTGCAATTGAATTAGGACGTTCGCTTACTTTATATTGTCAATCTACAGTGTTGATTGTGTGCCACATCGCTATATGCACTTATTTCAGTACATAAATCGTATTTATGAATATGTATTTCACGAGCATTAAAAATAAAATAGAAGCGCAGATTGTTGGCTGAGATATTTGTTCACAAACGAGAACCGTTCACAGAAATAAATATATAAAATGTTGCGATAACTGACCCTATCACAATACAAATAAGAATATCGCCTACAGTTGTTCTTATTTTTATTGTGATAGAGTCAGTTATCGAAACATTTTATATATTTATTTCTGTGAACGGTTCTTGTTTGTAATCAAATATCTTAGCCAGCAAGCTGTGCGTTTATTGTTCTTTAATGCTGAAAATTGTTTATGGCGGGTCACATGCAATTCATTTTTCACTTTGATTTATTACTTTATTATATATTATATATATTATATTTATTATATACACCTGAATTCGTAGAAACAGAAAACCCCGGGGCACGAAGGAAAGAGACTGAGAGACAGAAAACGAGTAGCTCATATCCTCTTATGGATACGGATCTTCGCCGAAGCGAAGTTCATATCAATTTTCCCTCGACAGGCAGCAACAGAAAACGACTTCCAAATAAAGGGAAAGTCTTTTGAAGTATTCCGGAGAAATGCCTACGCGGTACACACGCGCGTGCGTGTACATTCGTGCGCGTGTACCCTTGTCTACTGGTAAAATCAAAAGTGTTTTATATTTTGTTGGAGGAGGGCAATTATTTTTGGGGTAGTTGTGGTGGTTGGGGGAGGGTATGTTGGAATTTTTGTAAAGGGGAGGGGGTGGGGTTTGAGGCTGATCTATTGGAGAAGACTCCAGTTCCTAGCATTAGGAAATTATTCGAAAGTTTATATGAAATAACGTCTGCTGTCAAAGGCCAAAATGGTGTTAGGTATGATTTTATCACTAGCATTTTAAAGGTAACAATCTTTTGTTGCGGCAAGTATATTAATCTTCTACCTATATTTTCGTGTGGGTAACGACCTTACTAATCAGTTAACGAACACTACAATTAGTCTACCTGTCTTCCGGGCAGGTGGTTGGTCTCTCTTACCCCTGACGTTTCTGTAAGGATATATATAGAATGTAATTACCTTGGTCCAAGCTGTCCCAAATACGGTATTGATACACGTACTATATAAAAATCATGATTGATCCTTCTACTATTAACAGATCAAACACTTGTACCGGATTACCATGTCTTTTGTTTACACTGCTTTCTTTTCTGTTACTTTTCTATTTCTTTTCCATTACGCGTTTAGTGTTGTTTTTGGTCTTAATGACTTAACAAATGAAATTGCCACATTCTTTGCAAAATACTTCAAAGAAAGTTCCATCATAAGCATTTGTGGACGAGACGATGTTAAAACAGTGAAAAACTAAATTCTCTCTGTCTCTCTCTCTCTCTCTCTCTCTCTCTCTCTCTCTCTCTCTCTCTCTCTCTCTCTCTCTCTGCTTTATGCAAAATCTATTCAGCATCCTTACTGACAATTCTTCTTTTTTCATAAGCTCTCTCTCTCTCTCTCTCTCTCTCTCTCTCTCTCTCTCTCTCTCTCTCTCTCTCTCTCTCTCTCTTCTTTACATAAAAGCTATTCAGCAACAATATCACCAAAGTTTTTCTTTTTCATAAGCTCTCTCTCTCTCTCTCTCTCTCTCTCTCTCTCTCTCTCTCTCTCTCTCTCTCTCTCTTTGTCACCTTTCATAAAATCTATTCAGCATCCATATTACCCCGTTTTTTTTTCATAAGCTCTCTCTCTCTCTCTCTCTCTCTCTCTCTCTCTCTCTCTCTCTCTCTCTCTCTCTCTCTCTCTCTCAGTAACCTTCACAAACATTTCTTCAGCATCATTATTACCAGAGATTTTCTTTTCCTTTTTTTCCCGGCTACGTCACCATCAATTGTCGAATTAAACCCGTCCTATTTATGGTCTTTAATCCCTTTTTCTTCTTTTTTTTTTTGTTTTGTTTCTCTTCGGGCGACAAATCCCGGCCGATTCCCATTTGTTAACAAACGCGTCGGTGTGCAAAGTTCAACCGTGACGTCAATTGGAAACAAGCCTCTTTTTCTCTCTCTGGTCCTTCGTTAAGAGCTGCTGTGCCGAAGTGCCCCCCCCCCCGCCCCCCCAACCCCGCCCCCAACAACTCGATTGGAGGTGGAATGGGGGTCCTGAGTCGCGTCATATTGCTGGCCTTGATTACCCCACTTTTTTTCCTTTACGTTCGTTTTGATTATCTCCGTTTCTCTTTTTTTTCGCTTTGATTATGTCTATTTTTCGTTGATGTTCGTTTTTATTATCTCGGTTTCTCATTTTTTCGTTTTGATTATGTCTCCTTTTTTTTCTCTACGTTCGCTTTGATTATCTCTATTTTCCAATTATTTTCGTCCTGATTATCTCTCATTCTCTTCCTTTACGTTCGTTTTGATTACTTTTCATTTCCTTTAAGTTTGTTTTGATTATCTCTATTTTTCATTTATTTTCGTTTTTATTATCTCTCTTTTTCCTTGACGTTCGTTTTGGTTACCTCTCTTTTTCCATAACGTTTCGTATTGATCATCTCTCCTTTCTGCAAGTCCGCACTGATAACCTCCATTACGTATGTCAGTCTTCGTTGGCTGTCTCCCGATAAGTTGGTTTTATTATCTGCATTTTCCTGTAACTACCTTTGCTTATCTCCTTCTTAATAAAAGCTCATTTTCATCAGCTCTCTGGCTTTATGGGTTTGTCCTGATTATCTCGGTTTCCCTTCGAGTTATTCTCAATTATCTCGACATCCCTGCAAGTTCCTCTTGATTATTTCGATTTTTATTGTGAATTCGTCACGATTATCACGATTTCCCATGGAAATTTATCCCGATCATCTCGATTTCCTTTGTAAATTTACCTAGTTTGTTTCGATTTCCCCGTCAATTTGCCTTGATTATCTCTCTTTCCCCCACTCCCCCCAACCGTTCCCACTCGAGAGCATCGTCTTGGACACTCCCATACAAGTCTATGGCTGTAATGAGTAACACTTGTCACCCCGTGAAGACTTCATTAACTCAGTGAAGGAGGCTGGTGGCCGGTCCGTGTAATTATGTGCATCACGGGGTCACCTCCATACGAAAAGTGAAAGGATGAGTCCTGATAATATCAACTGCATTTCCTTTTACCTCCTCTTACTTCTTCCTAATGAACACCACATTGTTTGGAAGATTGAATACCAAGTCAATGGTCCCTGTGGGCTTGTTCCATATGAATAGGTTTATTCTCCTGAATAATAATAATAATAATAATAATAATAATAATAATAATAATAATAATAATAATAATAATAATAATAATAATAATAACTCTTCCTAACGCAGCAGTATGTTCTAGCGTATTTTTATAATTATTTCACTATAAGATTATAAAACTATAAAACTTATTTTCCACAGTTGTATACAAGTCATACGTTGTCACACTTTGTTCGTAATTTTATGCAGTTATAAATCAACATTAATGTTTTTCCCAATGAGCATAATTTTTTTTTTTTTTTTTTGGTATATAAACTACGTCATTATGATTATTATGATTATGAATTTATATGTGGAAAAATGGCAAGTGGCGTTGATCTGAAACAGTTTTAATCACTTCAAAATTTTCCAGACATATTAACATAATTCTGTCATATTTTTAAACGTCAGCAAAGAAAGATTCGACTCTTTTTAACGGTGACGAACCACAATATCCAAAAACACTAATCTCAAAACCTTCAACACTCACCGTCATGACACAAATCCTGTTACAGTGCATGAAAGAATCTCCGTTACTGTTGTTGTTACGTCCTTTTCCAAAAACTTGATGGAAAAACAGAGTAAGACGAGGACAAAGGGGGAACCCCCAAGAAAAAAAAAAATACTTTGCAACTCCCACAGACGTTTTTCTTGTGCTTTCTGCTCGGACAGAAATCCCTGCGAGACTCACGATTCGAATTCAAGTCTTAACAATACTGTTTTCACTTTTCCACCGGGATTGCACTCTCTCTCTCTCTCTTGTTATATTTTTGTAACTGTTTCCATCCTAGTGCAATATGTTTTTGCAATATGTTTTCGCAACAGATGCTTGAATCTGTGGCTTTACAAAAACGCGTGTTTTGTACTTTCTGTACTTATGCATCTGCCCTTCCTTGCGAGAAGTCGATCCCATGAGGGGGCAAACGTCGTAAGAGAAGTTTTTTTGAAAAAGCCATTGTTTTCCCGTAGATTTCAGCGGTAAAGTAGGTACCTGATAGTTAGTCGGCTGGGGTGGGTTGCATACTGTATTAGAGAGGACCGTAGGCTAGAAGTCTTATCCAAAAGGGAATTGTTCTAGAGCCATCCTCCTAGGAAGTTATATATATATATATATATATATATATATATATATATATATATATATATATATATATATATATATATATATATATATATATATATATATATATATATATATATATATATTTACATTTAGATACGAATATGTAAGTATATATATATATATATATATATAATGTGTGTCAACTGACAGCGAACGATCATTTCTCTAAATTCAAAGGTCCCTGAAAAATGGATAAAACATCAGGCAATTTTACCCTGTCGTTTTCCCTTTTATTTGAAATACCCCATATTTATTACTTATTTAATAGTGCCGTTACACGCACTTGATGTTCCAGATATTGGAAAAACTGACAGTTCATCCGGGAGAGGGAATCAAGAAAGGAAGACAAATAGTTCCGAATGGAACATATTAAGACGTCTGATAGATGAATTCTCTAGTCGTTGAATATCGTTTAATGCTTTTTTTAAACTTATTTATTTATTTTTTATTTATTTATTTATTTAAGAACGAACAATTAGATAACATTATTTCCCCCCTGCTTCATGTGCATAATCATACTTCGTTCTGTCTAATTACTGGAGTTTTATAAAAATTTCTAATGTATTTAATTTCCGATGTTGTATTTTATAAAAATTCCTAATGTTGTATTTAATTCCTAATGTTGTATTTTATAAACAATTAAATACAATATTTTCCCTTTGCCTCACTTATATAAGCATCCTTTGTTGTGCAATTACCAGAATTATCTACGTCATTCTCATATCATTCATTCTCAATTTCTTTCGAGAAATAAGCAGAAAAAAACATGAAACTTTTATCCACTTTCTAGGCAGCTCAGGCTGTGGGAGCCTCTGTAATTCCACGGGAATCGCATCTAAGTCTAACCATTCATAACCTGCCCTCGTGGGATAGGGGTAAAAGAGAGGAAGTTATCATAATTGTATCTCTCCAAATGGGGATACAGAACAATACAGTACATTACCTCTGGCAATATTCAATTTAAATGTAGCGAAACAAACACCTCTGTTTTATCGTCTTTATTTTTTTTTTTTTTTTTTTTGCAAATAAAAAAGTCTGGTTGCTGTTCCAGATCTAGCAACATCACTTATCAAATCGCTGACACTGTATTCAGAAGTACACGAAAAATGGAAGTATTCGATTTATATCTATAAATAAGATGAAAAGGGAAAATGCGATCACGAATTCCACCTCTGTCTATCTATCTGTATGTTAGCCCGATATCTCAAGAAAGGGGGCACGAGTCTTAATGAAACTTAGCTGAAATGATCATGTAAGAATTGGCAATTTCTCCATGGGGACACCATTTCCCAAAGTATGAAAAATAAGATTTTATGCAATATGCTTCATATTGATACATTACAACTGTAATAAGTGGAACTTGTTTTTTCAAAATCTGAAAGCATTAAGGTCAGGGTTCCTGTCAGTTTATAGATGTTTATAATAGGTATCCCCATGTAAAAATAAATAATGCGAACGGGTGGACGTACAGTAATTCATAACTATTTACATATCATTTTGTTAATTGTAGGTGACAATTTATCAGGGTGATACTCCTCTCTCTCTCTCTCTCTCTCTCTCTCTCTCTCTCTCTCTCTCTCTCTCTCTCTCTCTCTCTCTCTCATAGCCGTTATCTGGCTCAGTTATCTTGACACTTAATTTCCATCAGTTTGTATTTTTTATTTTTTCAAATTAAGCGATTCCCAAAGCACCGCTGTTTTTCTTTACATCTAAGTTTTGGAAAGTTTTAAACGGACATCGATTCTGTATGTATGAGTGTCTGTTTGTCCTTCCACTGAAAATCTCGCACGTATTATGTCCTCAAAATTAATTAATTTCATCGTTACCAGATCAGTTTTTACTTTACTCTCTCTCTCTCTCTCTCTCTCTCTCTCTCTCTCTCTCTCTCTCTCTCTCTCTCTCTCTTTCTATGTTTGTGTGTGTGTGTGTGCGTGTGTGTAAGCTCTCCTGTAATTGGAATTTTGACCTAGATATCGTTACAGTTAATTTTTATGATCTGAAAAAGTTATTCTATTTTGCCTCCTATAGAGCTCAAGTGTATGAGAAATAGTTTGATATCGATATCTATACTACCTCTCTCTCTCTCTCTCTCTCTCTCTCTCTCTCTCTCTCTCTCTCTCTCTCTCTCTCTCTCTTCTCTCTCTCTCATTCCTCCCTGTCATGTTCCAAGTTAAAAACTTGCCATGATGTCCTCACAGTGACTTTCCATGAATTCAAACTGTTTATTTTTGTCCTGGTTTTGAAACTAATAATTTACAGAGCTTCATATCATTTATATCATTTTATATCCTCTCAGGCATTTCAGTGGTATTAAAACAAATCTGTCATGGGCTGAAAGACAAAATGTTTGAAATTTACAGACAATAAATTGTCAAGGACTCACAGACAAAAACTTTCAAGGACCCACAGACAAAAACTTTGAAACTTTCACAACATAAAAGTTTCAGTGAATAACAGAAAAATAATTCCAAGAACTCACAGACAAATAGTTTCAATGACTCACAGTTAACAACTTTTAAGAAATTTCAGACAAAACTTCCAAGGTTTCAAAACAGACACTTTAAAGAATCATTAACAGCAATTTTCAAGGACACAATGATAAAATCTGTCAAGAACTCCCAGACAAAATCTGTCAAGAACTCCCATACAAAATCTGTTAAGAACTCCCAGACAAAATCTGTCAGAAATTCCCATACAAAATCTGTCAAGCACACCAAGACAGAATCTGTCAAGGACACAAACAAAATCTGTCAAGAACTCCCAAACAAAATCTTCCAAGAACTCCCAGACAAAAACTTTCAAGAACTTCCAGACAAAATCTGTCAAGAACTCCCAGACGAATTCTATCAAGAACTTCGCACAAAATCCGTCAAGAACTCCCTAGCAAAATCTGTCAAGAACTCCCAACCAAAATCTGTCAAGAATTCCCAGACAAAATCTTTCAAGAACTCCCATACAAAAAAAATTGTCAAGAACCTCCAGACAAAATCAGTCAGGAACTCGCACATAAAATCTGTCGAGAACCCCCAGACATAATCTGTCAAGAACTCAATGACAAAATCTGCGAAGAACACCCAACCAAAATCTGTCAAGAGCTCCCGGACAAAATCTGCCAAGAACTTCAGGACAAAATATGCCAAGAACTCCCAGACAAAGTCTGTCAAGAACTCCCAGACAAAATCTGTCAAGAACTCCCAAACAAACATCTGTCAAGAACTCCCAGACAAAATCTGTCAAAAACTCCCATACAAAATCTGTCAGGCACATCGAGACAAAATCTAACAGGGACACAAACAAAATCTGTCAAGAACTCCCGGACGTACTCCGTCAAAAATGCCCAGACGAACTCTGTCAACAACTCCCAGAAAAAATCTATAAAGAACTCCCAGACGAAATCTGTCAAGAACTCCCAAACAAAATTTGTCAAGCAATCCCAAAAAAATTTGTCAAGGACTGTCATACCACAAGCTGTCAAGAACTCCAAAATCTATCAAGAGCTACCATACAAAATCAGTCAAGAACTCCCAGACAAACTCTATCAAGGACTCAAAAACAAAAGAGAGGTTTTAAGTTAACTTAAAACCTCTCAAGACTTACCTCTTCCTCGATGATCTCTGTCGTCGTTGTCTTCTTTTTCGTCCTGGCCTTTGTCTTCCAGAAAAATAGGAATTTTCGAGACATGGTGACGATGTGCCGGTCAGAACCTTCACGCAAACTCAGTCTCTACAAAATTGCACAAAACAATATTAGTGGTTTATTGGTGATTTACTGAAATTCTTTGACAAATTCATCTCAGTTATTTATAGTTTTATACGTTGTAATGGTGTTTTTATGTTTCACTGTTGTTGATTGATTGCTTGACTACAGGTGTGATTATTTTTCTATGGTGTTTTCATTGGTGAAATGTATAATTATAATAGCTAATAAGTAAAGAATTGTTTTTCGTTAAGAAATTTTTTCAATTTATCAGCCATTATTCATCTACTGATATTTTTTATTTTATTTGTGGGGGATGCTGTTATCAGTGTAAAAAAAATTAAATCTTTCTTTAATATTTCATTTATATCTATTATTCAAAGGCAATTGTTTATCGTCGTAATCAATAACAAGCAGTAAAAAGACCCAACCCATTAGCTGCTGCCTGTTTTCAATAATACTCTAGTTCGAGTTTCCCAAATAAAACCAATGCAAAGAGTTTGTGTCAAGCTGTTTGCTTTCGGAACAGGTCATCAATCGCTGCGTGAAAGTAGGACAAATCGATAAAATATACTAAGGCAAATATGTACAAACAACTTTTCATGATCCCCACGAAATCTTCACTTGCATTTGTCGATTTGACCTGACTAACGAGGTCAAATTTATTGTCAGCACCGGGTATACCTGTCATAGCGGAAAGTGAATTGCAGTCGAGAACAATGGATTTAATGCCGAGCCTATGAAATAAGAGCCTTTGGCCGAGCTTCCGGCTAAAACGTCTAAGTTTGACTGTACGTATCGGATATGGGAATGAGTACAGGGAAAATGTGACATTAACGACAATTAACGCCCATTACTTCCGCAAGAGTAGGTATTAATCAATTGCAGCGATGATCAAAGAGGGCTCGATTGCATAATCATCCATTGTTTTAAGCGAAAGTATGCATAGACTGGTTGGTGGAATTTTATGATCGGGTAATTACGTTATACCACGCTATGTGAAACCGGAAGCCTCATTTAAAAACAAAGTTAGCCACCCTTTTATTAATTAGTCATCCCAAGCGATTCCAGAGTAAAACGAGCGGTAATGAAATAATTCATGCATCAGATATGCAAATTATCTTGATGCAGAGCCAAGTAAAAAGTCTAATCTTCTCTCACTTTTAATTAAGAAACGATGGTTGATTCTTCATTTGCAAAAATTCATTAAAATCTATTCAAACCGAGTATGCAAATCTTTCGTTATATCATTTCCTAAATTAAGATGGCCAGAATTGCATCACATGATAAAAGATTTAGATTTTACACCATTCAATATTTTTAAACATTAATTTATTTAGTAAGTTTAACCCTCATCTACGGGCAATAAACCACCAATAAACCATAGCTTGAATTAATCCATTTGGTCGTAACATCCTTAGCAAGGAGGACTTTCCACTTTAGGATAACACCAACATCTTTCTCCTTTCCTGTTCCTTCAGGAATATAATCAAGTAACACTGAATAACGCTGATTCACAAAGATTTCACAATCACTGACACCTTTACACAATCTGTATCTATTCCCACATTCCACCGATACACAAACAAACAAACACTTCCATTCGACGGTTTGGTTGTTTACACGGACAACAAACGCAGCGCAACCAAACACTCCTCCGGCTGACAAACAAACACCGAAATTATTTCTCTTCTCCACTGCTGAGAATCATCATCATTGACACAACACGAATGCAAAACATCACTGGTTTGGATTCTGCCCAATAGATGGCGCTGGGTACATTTTTAATCAACCATAACATTTGCATCACAAATCTGAGGATCACAAGAGCATGACGTCATTCGAATGAACAGTGATACTAACGTGCGACATATCTATTACTTCCTTTTAAGTTAACTTCAAGTAACGAAACGACGTGTGCAAGCACCAGTTTCTCTCTCAGAGCCAAAACGCGTCCCTTGGTATACCGTCACCTTGACATGTGCAATAAAAATTGCATTTTTTTATTATTATTATTATTATTATTATTATTCTTGTGCTGAGAACTTTCTGCCTCACTTCGTTTTCTCACGTGAAATTCGAATACTGTGAAAGCACTATAAGATTTTTTCCAATAGAGATGCCACTTCGTTAGACACTTTGATCAATGCAAGATTAAACTGCTGGTGTTTCTGTTTATCGTATTGTAAATTGATTGGAAAAATAACAGACTACGACAATAGTATGTACTGTATATAATTTGTTCGGCTCAATCTGAATCAATAATTCTAGAAACTATAATTTTCTCATTCCTTCTCACCAGTTTCTATTTTTAAAAAAATGGTTGATTTCTTCTTCAGAGACTATAACATATTTCCAAAATGCGATAAAGGGAAATGAATATATATATATTTAATTTCTAAAAGACTATGATGATATCTTCGATAAATACCGTGTATTTGTATTTTTCCATATAAAAATAGACGTAGCAAATAATATACGGATTTTCTCTGCTAAATTACTTCCTTATCACAGAATTTCCAGCGACATGCGATTCTTCCATTCTTACAGAAGTTGCGGGACTTTATGTCTCGGTCTAATTAAAAAAAAAAAAAACGTAAAAGACGTCTTATGGCAATGTTATACACCGTAATTGGAGGTTTATGGACTGACCATGGAAGGTTATCGGAAATGGAAACTAATAAAAAAATAAAAAAAAAAAAAAGAAAGCAGCCCCCTTGGAAGAGATCTGAATGTAAAAAAAAACAAGAAGAGGAGAGGAGCAAGTTCCCTCTGGGTTGGCTCAAGAGTGATGCTGCAACACGTCTGACTCGCGCTCACTGCCAAGCCAATCTGAGGTGGGAGCATCCACTCACTGCTGGCTGTGTCTGCTGCACTCGCCCCCAACACAGAGACACACACACGCACACACACACACACACACACTCTCTCTCTCTCTCTCTCTCTGTCCGGGCTAGAAGTATACCGCTGACGTTGCTATAACTCTCTTTATTCTCCTGCTTTCTTTTATTCAAACTATGCCACTTAACCCTGTTGCACGTAGGCTCCCTCTCTCTCTCTCTCTCTCTCTCTCTCTCTCTCTCTCTCTCTCTCTCTCTCTCTCTCTCTCTCATTCCTGTGCAAGCAC
>NC_089758.1:26966733-26974233 GCF_040412425.1 Macrobrachium rosenbergii
ATCGTTTGGTCCTGAAGAATTCGCCCCAATCTCCTGCAACTTGGCGAAGAGGTTTATCCAAACGAAGAGACTTGTCTCATTCTTTTCATTTTGGGCTTCCGTGCCTTCGTGACAGATGTTAAGTAACGCTGGATATTTACTTATGGAGTTTCAGTTTGCCATTACGCCTCTGGAGATGTAGCACGACTTCACAAAATTAGAGAGAGAGAGAGAGAGAGAGAGAGAGAGAGAGAGAGAGAGAGAGAGAGAGAGAGAGAGAGAGAGAGATAAAATTAATGAATATGAACTATCATACTCTGCAATCCTTGAGACATATCGAGTTTCAAGGTCGGCACTCGAGTAATTATCGTCAAAATTCACCTTTCCCTCGTCCAGTTCAACCGAAATCGCTTCTCTGTCGCCCAGTAATTAGGATGGGAAGGTACCCATGTGATGGGAGCTCGGGGTTCGAGGATTTCCTATCACCTCTCGGTTTGAGAGCGGAGTCTGGAGGTCCATATCAGTCCTCTTAATCCCTTTGACACCTTACTACATTCAATAGGAGGTTTAGGGCAAGACCCCGTGCTACATATTTATATAAATATCATTATTATGGCCTTTTTTGGAACATGCCGCAAAAGCCATAAACTTTTTACAAGAATTGAGGCCAATGGGACGTGTTTCATAACGCCTTTTTCTTGTCCAGGCCCGAAAAATACAATAAAATAAAAAAAAAAACGCACAGAAATATAACATATGCAAGAATAAACAAGTAAAAATGTGCAATCGAGTTTTCTGTACAGCGTATAATGCTGTATGAGCCCCGACCCATGAAACTTTCAGCCACGGCCCGGTGGTGGCCTGTCCTTTAAGCGTTGCCAGACGCACGATCATGGCTAACTTTAACCTTAGATAAAATAAAAACTACTGAGGCTAGAGGGCTGTAATTTGGTATGTTTGATGATTGGAGGTTGGATGATCAACATACCAATTTGAAGCCCTCTACCCTCAGCAATTTTTGAGATCTGGGGGCGGACAGAAAAAGTGCGGACGGACAGACAAAGCCATCTCAATAGTTTTCTTTTACTGAAAACTAAAAAGAGCTAACAAAATGAATAAATAACTAACGAAATGAATAAATTTATGATGGAATAATATGGAGGTCACAGCCTACAGTAGGTTCATTATATATTTATGGACGTCACTCAGAAGCCCGATTGCTTGTCGAACTAATAATACATTTCAAACCTCTGATTTATCAGCCGAATAATCATGTACAATATTCATTTCGCTTCGAGAGATAACCTGAAATTAATACACATCGCCCTAAACCGTGATGATAAGGTTTTATATATATATATATATATATATATATATATATATATATATATATATATATATATATATATGTTTATATATGTGTGTGTTCATGTGTCTGTTGTGTGTGACATGGGGAGAGTGGGAGAGACAGATGGCCAGACAGAATGACGAGTTACATTAAGGATATGAAACTATCCGAATAATTCATTTTAATATTGAAAATATATGCTCTAAAATTTCTTATTGCAGCAACTTAGAAATGAAACTGAAATTCACAAAAAAAAGGATACGAAGTAGAAAATGCTAACTGGAAGGAAGAAATTGGAGGTTTAAATATATACAAAATATAAACCAGACAGTTTGTCCCTAACACTACTCTGGCAAAATTAAATTAGACAATTTTATCTATAAATTTTCATTAGAGAAAATCTAATATGGAATCAAGGCATGAAGTTGAAAGAAAATTGCCAAAAATGTAAAAAGGAAAACCAGGGCAGTAAAATGGCCACTCAAACGAGGAGGAGGAGTAGGAGGAGGAGGAGAAGGAGGGTGAGGAGGAGGAGTAGACAGCAGCTAAATGATTTATAACATAAATAAAACAAGGGAGGAAGAAATAGGTGGAAGGAAATAGAGGTAAAAGAACAAGGGGAAAAAAGAATAAAGAGAAGAGGGTAATGGAAGCTGAAAAATAATAAAACGTGTGGAGAATTAATTACTGGTTTTAAGAATGAAACGGCATGAGAAACGAGAGACGAAAAAGAAATCATGAAAATATGGAAGGAGTTTTAACGAGAAGGGTACGAGTATGAAGCACGTTTTGTAAAGGGGAAATTAAAGGACCAAAGGTAAAAAAAGAAATAAACAAGGAATTATAGGAGAGAGGAGGGAAGGAGAATTTATTTGCACATTCCATATTATCCCTTGAGTACATTTTTTCATTTGGGAAATTTTTGCCAGTGTCCGAAATTTTAAAAAACTGATCCTCAGTGCAAAAAAACAAATTGACATGAAGAGAAATAACTAAGATAATTTATTAATCGAATCATATTTGTTTGATGCATAGCTTTGGATCCGCTGTAATTCTCAGAAAGAAGGAAAATCATTAAGTGGCAACATGAGAGCCTTGAAGGAAAAGCACAACTTTAGTAATATTGATAAATTAAAGGACTAAATGAGAATTGGCCATTTGATGAGGGAATGTTCAGTGATTATCACAAATCAGTGGTGATGAGGCAGGTGAAATATCTGTTTTAACAAAACACAAGTCTCCGACATGATTCAACAATGTATAATATTGACTACTTTGAAGGAACCCACGCGATCTCTTTGTTTCAATTCATTCATTCACCCTTTCATCACTGCTTCCTCTACAAGCCACAGCCGCTAGACAATGGTAAACTGAAGAAATATAAATGAGTATTAATAACGAATTATTACATTAAATCATGTTAGGAAAGGAATTCGAAATACGTCGAGTTTCTGATTTCATAATTGATAAGAGATGCCTGAAGGCTAATTTCAATTTGAATTATAAATCAGTATCTAGCTCTGTATTTCTTATTATTTCAAAGCAAATTACGTATTTACTCTAACCTTTCCGGATTAAGGACGTACAAGAAGATTTAATCACTATCTACACTTAGTCTCATGATTAAACTATATTTTCGCCCTCAGAGGAATCCGTCGAATTATTATCGAGCATAAGGAAAATCATCTTTTTCCCATGCGCTTCTGTTATCAGTCAATTCTCAGCGTAAGAAACATAAATATACATGATTATCCATAAAGCAAAGCAATTCGGAGAAACATTTTGAAATATTTTCAGTTTTGCTTAAAAGACAGTCATTGCATTTTTATAGTCTTTAACCACATTTGGCCGAGTAGCACTTACTAACATTCCTGTCAGAGAATTCAAACTTGTTTCATATAAACTTAACTATTTACTTGGCTAAATTATATATTGAACAATTTAAAAAACTAAATTTCTTGCTAACAGCAACATTTAAAATGCTCCTCAAATATTCGTGAGTTTTGCCTATCTTATAACCTCATCAATTTCCGCATGAAAGTGGGGAGGTGAGATCAGGTTTCCCAAGGAGGTCATTACGAACGCGAAATGGGGTCATGCAGGGCCATGCCATTTCACTGAGTCACGTGACGTCCTGACCGCCTTATGACGGGCCATTTGCCGAAAACGCCGGTAGAGTTCGGAGGTGGTGGCCCGTGTGTTCCCAGAAACTTGGGGGGAATTTTGATGCCGTTAATCCGTTATAAGTACTCTTCATGAGTGCACATCGCCTGGCATTTACTTCTTCATGTTTAGTTTTTTCATTTTTTCAGTGTTTTTTTTTTTTTTTTTTTTGCGGGGCACATTCTAAAAATTTTACGAATACGTTGTGTGTGATTTTTTTTTATTGGCATATTCTAAAAACTTTACAAATACAGTTGTGTGTGTGTGTTTTTTTTTTTTTTTGCTTTGGCAAATCCAAAAAACTTTGCAAATATAATACCAACGCATTAACGGTAAAAAAGATATTCGTCACATTGAGAATAACGAAAAATAAATGTCATTCTTATTTAGAGAATGTTTTGGTACATTAAGGAACTTTTTTTATGTTTAAGACCCAATTTTTTTTTTTTTTTTTACTTTATGAAAATATGAAAGACTTTTTATTTTTTATTTAAGCGGTACGCCTTGTACAATATACAAAATGTTCCCACTCTGAATAAATTTCTTACCCAGTAAGCACTTATGAAAAACTACTCTAAAGCATGTGAACAAGAACAAAAAAATAACCTCCATACATTTTCCACTTACAGTACGTATTTTGAGCAAATTTCTTGCCTTATGTACTTTGCAAGTACACAAAACTTAGCTGATTTTCATTTTGTTAGAAAGGGAAGCGCTTATTAGCTGCAAAGACTCAAAAGCACTAAAAGATGTACTCGTATATCTTACTGGGTATTATTCATTTCGTTACCAAATCGTAACATTTTATGAAACATATTCTTCTAAATTTTCAGTAATTATCAAAGGAAATTCGTTATAGAAAGCAGCATATATGAGTCGGCTGTTTTTGTCATAATCCTGTATGCAATACCCTATTCAGTGAATTTCGAATTTACCTGCTATAAATTTTGTACTGTACTTGTGTCTTAAAGATTTCGGTAGAATTCAACACTGCGCGTACTCTAATCTAATTGTTATCCATATATGACACACATTTTGCCAAGGTTATCTCCAGTTACTTCAGCGTAATGGCAAGAATTTCGAAAAAGATTCTAGGAAACTGTTGTCTGCGGATTAACCTTCTATTTTCCACTTGCTGAACCTCAAAGTGTTGTCAATAAGGACGATTTGCACCATTGTATTTTTCGTTAGTATAGTTCTTACGTTTATCTGATTTTACAACAGTTGTGTCTCAAACAAATGACGCAACAGCGAAAATCCTAAATGCAATTCTTACCTCATTCTGGCGAGGGCTGTTCACTCTCCTCTTTTACTAAAAAGTTACGAAAATTTAATTTAAATTTGTCCACATTTAGTTAAGTTTATTTTTTCTTTCATTTTTAACCATTCTCCTTCAATCCCCTCTTTTTGGGCATCATTCTGTCAACATGAATGTGAAGATTTGAGCGAACAACACAGCGATACTTGTCAAATCTAATTAAATTCCTCGGTTACTCCATTGTTAAACAGAGTGAAACAGTGTAAATTCACAGACTCACAAACTGCTACTCTAAGAAAAAAGAATGGAAAAGCTGAAAGAAAAAAATACCGACCTGCGAAATTGAATCAGATAAAATCAGCCCGAGGAAACTGGGAAGGAGGCAAATTAGCCCTGGAGAGAATAAAAAGGCGAAAATCGAGGCGATAAAATCGCCACTTCCTGGAGTAGAAGGAGCAACAGAGGAGGTAATAAGAGAGAGATGAAGAAATGAGGAAGGGAAAGAGGGGAGAAGATGAGAGAATCATTTCTAAAGAACCGGGAGATACCGTCCGTAAACAGGGATTAAGAACTGGCTGGGATAAGAGTAAGAGTCAGGAAGAAGGGCAAATAATAACTACACATAAACTTTAAATTAAATGTCAGTTTTCTTTAAAAAATAAAGAATAATGAGAAAATCACATAAAAAAGCATCAAATCAAATCAGTATGCTGAGAAAGTAAAGAGACATCACCCATTACTAAACTTTAGAGACTTCCCGCATTACTTCTGGGATAATCTCTTCAAACACAAATACATTTTCCTTAATTTTAACCATCAGGTTATTGGTAAGGGTGATGCTATAACACACAACCACTTTCCAAAGCATTATGAGTCTTCATGTTACTTTGCGTAAAATTTTTAATAGAAGAAAAATTAAAATACAAGATAAAAATACAAAACTAGCTCGAAATCATTTCTGTGCAAATGCCGGTATAACCAATTCAAACACACAGTCCTCGAGTGATCTGACTGATCAATGTATGCGTTGTTATTTTCCAATGAATTACAGCGCTGTGACCTGCAACCTTCCAGTAATTGTCTCTCTGTCAGACTAGGAAAAAGCTAGCATGCTTCCCGGAGCACTTGCATGCGAATTTTCCCATCACGGCGGAAGTAAGACTAAAGAGGAGGTTTTTTTTAATGATGAAGAATTAGGGCTAAGATTAGACCTTAGCATAACTGTAGTTTCTTCTCGACCTGGCAATCATTCGTAAATTTGTTCTCTTGACCTCCACCGGCGAAGCTAGGATTAAATTTTTTTTTTGTGTGTGACTGAGTGCTTATTTGTATAATGATTTTAACCTTGCCTTTCTGAACGCTTTCTTCTGTTATTTTTTATCATGATACTGATTGTTACTGAGGAGTCTCCAGTATCAAATGATTTTACTGGATGAATCCTTAATGATTATCAGTAACATGATAAAAAAAATTAACAGGAGCAAACATACATGCACAGACAGTATCATTATCCAAAAGAACAGTCATTTGACTTATTATTTCCGAATGAATTCCTCGTATTGATATATATTAAAGAAGTGAGTATCTTTCCTGGGTTATCTATGAATTACGAGAGTCGACCTCCTGCTTTCTTTGACCTTTAATCCATTTCTCTAGCTTGAAGAAAGAACCTAAAAAAAATTTGCACACACACACACACACACACACATATATATATATATATATATATATATATATATATATATATACATTACCGAATATAACAGTTTTTTTTTCATCCTTTTATCAGAGTAGAAAATGCACATGAAAATAAATAATAAATAGTTAGATAAATAAATAAATGTAAGCTAAAATTAACGCTTAGCAATTTTCTATAGACATCTCACAAAACCCTCTGAAATTTCAGTACTCCAAAATAACTTTTTTTTTATATTTTAAAAGACTTCTCATATGTGCCATCTCCTTCGCGCAAATTGCTTTCCAATGTCTAGGACAGTGGCGCTCTGCAAAATTCTCCAGAAATCTAATAAAGGTGAACAATAGCCCATCGCTGATTTGCCCTTCTTAGCGCTACGCTCTCATAACACAGGATTCATAATGGATTTTGTCACAAACAAGTCAGCTTTTTAGAAATAGCGGGATGTGTAACAAAGGTTTCCCCTAAGTTTTATCTTAAGTAGGTTCAATATTGCATACCCAAATACCCTGATGGTAAATGTCTACTTTGTGAATGCACTCGTTTCCATAAACCTCGTGAATATTTTGCAAATTTAATAGCTGATTCTTAACAGCGAGACGTAAAAATTGGCTTCGGTGAATGGGGAATAGAAATTCTGTCAAAATCAGTTCACTAAAGTTTTGCCAATTGACAAATGGGTCTTTATGTCATTGTTTCAGTTCAAGTCACTGATATCTTTTATGACATTCAACGGGTCACTCTGATTATGATTTTTATTCATGATTCAGCGTGTAAAGTCTATGAGTGGCAGTGACACAAATCATATCAGTCTGCTTATGAAGCCAACGCGTAAACGTTACCTTCAACTAGCATCTTGCTTGGACGAAAGAACCAGATTTAATCAGTTATTCTAAATTTAAAAACTGAAATCTACTTCGTTTTCAAAAAAAACATTTACTGTAATTATTAACTGATTATTCGTTAAGATCCTAGAGTATTCATACCAAGGATCGGCTTTTTGGTTATTATTATTATCATTATTTTCATCCTGAAGTACTTATCCCAGGGATCCGT
>NC_089758.1:26984233-27069233 GCF_040412425.1 Macrobrachium rosenbergii
GAGAGAGAGAGGGATGAGGGCAAAAGGAAAGGGGATGGGGGGTCAGGGGCAGGGGGTGGGGGGAAGGAGGCACTTCTACTCTTTGGAAGATTCAACGGCATTTCATCGGTTTCCCCAGATTTCAATCTCTTTCAACTTTTATGGATTCGTCCAAAGGGTGGAATTATTTCGCCGAGGCGAAGGCTTTATGTATATTCTATATGCTGTGGGACACAGCATTAGTTCATTACGGCTCCAATGGAAGGCTCTCTCTCTCTCTCTCTCTCTCTCTCTCTCTCTCTCTCTCTCTCTCTCTCTCTCTCTTTTGAATGATTTACCCAGGCTTTCACTGTATGAGAAAGGCGCTGATGATATGGAAACTGTAAAAAGGATACAATTACGAAGATTATACTGAAATATATATATATATATATATATATATATATATATATATATATATATATTACCTCGGCATTTTTGTCCTATATTAATGTTACTGAGGTAACCCTTTCCTTGTTGTGGTAAGGAAGTTGCGCATTTTTCAAGTTTGTGCAAGTCTGTATAGTTATTTCAATTATTTCATTGAAAGCAATCCACTGATTTTGACCAAAGCTATTTTTAAACTTCAAAATAAATATATCAAAAATTATTAATCCGTGCCAGTAAAACCCTACGAAAGAAGGCAACGTGCAATGTCGATTTGCCAAAGTTCAAAGAATCAGTTCATTAAATTTGATTCATAATACCCTTCATGGTAATGGCAGATTTCTACGTAATGTTATACACACAATAACAATTTTTCGTTGGGAGACAATTGAATTAATACAAAGCCCTGAAAAGATAAGCAGACAGGTCCAAACTTCACAGCTCAATAATGAATTGAAGGAACCTTCCCAGCATGTAGTCCTACACTGCAAGATAATGCTGATGAATTTACCACAGAACATAATCATCGCTGAATCAACACTGTATGAAAACACATATCCAGCTTTCTAAACAGTCTCGAGAAGTTAAGGGGGGTATTAAAATGGATGAGAGTCGGGGAAGCTGGGAGAGGGGGAGGGGTTGTTGTTCGCAATAGTCTCACAACCCGTTGTTATGTATTTGTTTTCATCTGGCAAATGTAGTGAACTGCATACCTGACTTGCAGATTCTAACCTCATCACTTCCTATTTACCCATAGATTCTCACTATTTATCTTTTATGTCTTTGTGTTGGTTTTATGTTTGTGTATGTGAAATAAAGAAATACTTTTAAATAACAGTTGTTCATCTCTTTATTTTATCGCAGTTGCGACATATATTATGTTTTCTGTGTATGGAAGCATGTCTGAGTGGAATGTAACTTTCAGACTTGAGAATAATACTAATGATAATAATGTCCACGTCGTATTTCTGAGGACAGGGAGTGTCCCGTGTTTACAGAAAATTATATTTTCCTCTTCACCCTTCACAACAGAGATGCTTAAGCAATTTCGCCTTTCTTGTCTGAAGAATAAAATAATCAGTTTTTGAGTGAAACGAAGTTTAAACAAATGCAATAAAAAAGCAAAATGGAACATATGCGAAGGATAAAGGTTAAGGAGATAGGCAAAGAATGTTTGATATACATTGAAAACGAGGAAGTCTGATGACAAGATGATAATTCAACGACAAACAGAAGTTCTTAAATAAGTTAGTTACCATTGTTCTCTCAATAAACAATAAACAAACATACACACGCGCGCATGCTTAACGCAAAAATGACGTGAACCCCTTATCACTCAATTATACATAAAAATGTTTTTTTCCTTTTTTTTCATATTTAATGATTTAATCATATTAACAGGATATTTACAATGGTATTCATAAGCTCCATTATAAATGAAAAATCCAAAAAAGTAAAGCGAACAAATTTGGTAAAATTCTGCAAAAATTTTGGAATAACGCCAAACAGCAAAGCATAAATCTCCTATTCAGGCAGGAAATTTTCTGCCCTATCATTGGCTGCCGATGAAGTCATTAACACGTCACCTGGACACGCCTTGAAACTGTTACCTTATGTCACATGCCTTTTAATTGTAAACACTCATTTACTCAAATCTATCACGTCGTTGTGTAAATGAGCCTTATCCCGAAGTCTTAAATTCTTGTAACTTGCTTTCAAATAGATTTGAAAACAAGATATGCGCTTCAAGTGCTAATAATTCGACATTTTCCTTCAACAAAAAGTAGCCAGTTTTTGTTTTTGATGTTGTAAAGAGTGTATTCTTATCCAAGGAATCTAGAGTAATAATCAAGAAAAACTATTTATATTTTTTACCAAGTTAAAGCTATAAAATCTAACTTCCCTCTTTATTGCCTTTTTTATTGTGTTATATACATTCCCAAATAGTTATGGTGAGAGATGACCAACAGTTATCGATGCAAAACCAACGTTTTTTAAGAATTAGAGCTCACCCAAATGGCTACAATGGAGGAAGGTAGCGTCTGCACAAGTAAAGGAAAAGGCTAGCCAGTTATTTCTTATTTAGGAATTAAAGAGAATAATACGTATGGAGGTCAGGGGCATTATATCATTACATTCCCAGTAATTCCACACCTTTATTATGCACCATGATGCAAGAGCAGGCACCTGCAAAGTGAATATTTGTCGAAACTTAAATCTGCTATTTTTAGAGAAAAGACACCTGGCAACTACCTCAATACGCAGACAGCGAGAGAGGAAACGCTTTTACCAGACCCCATTCATAAATCTGGTTAATGACGTCATCAGATGTATTAAACAAAAACAATCCAGGCACGGTAGGGTGTTATGCGAGCGTTGATTGTGGGCTGTTTTTAAAAAAATTTATTTCTTGCTGTCTATTCCATGCACATTTTATATACTTATTTTGTTCATTATACACGCATGGCAGTTTTCATGTTCACGAATGATTAAGCCACAAATATCGTTTAATATCCTGTTCATTATACATTGGAAATAACTTACACTCAAGGGGAATCATAATTGATAAGTGCAGGGGACGAAGCACTTATCAGTTGTAATTCCCCTTGGGTGTAAGTTATTCCCAAGATATATTGCATTTAATATTAAACGATATTTGTGGCTTAATATTCATGTATGTATATATATATATATATATTATGTGTATGTGCATGTGTGTGAGTGGAAACATCCCTCACTCGTTCATAACATTTTGACTTATGGGTAAATATTAATAATGAGGATAAAATGGAACCCCACTTCTTGTGACTAAATGTTAGTATATTGTTTAAAATACTGTACTTAACGAGATCTACTGCCCTACTGTATTCATCAGAGGGAGATAAACTAGACACTATTTCCATTCCTGCTGACGCTACAGACAGTGTTCCTCGTAAAGCTTAAAGGTTTTAATTGTATTTCTGATATATATCGAGAAAAGTGACAATCTTGTATTCTTCAATTAATAATAATCTTTCCAAGCACAAATCCCTCTCTCCTTCATGATTTAGAAGCTATTACTCTCAGTTTACATATGCGGATATGGGGACCCCATCTTTATAGAAAGTTCAATAATAATTATTTTTTAAATGAAAGACGCTGACAAAAGGAATCATAAGAAAGAAAGGTGGAATAACATCAAACAGCAACGCATAAACCTTGAGAAACCCCACACAGTCGCTCCTTTTTAAGCTTGAATAATTCTACCATATTATTGGCGGTTGATGACGTCATTAACTAGTACTTTTTACCATATGTCACATACCAATTAACTCTAAACATATCTCGTCCTTGTGTACATGCGTACTGTCACATAGTCTTAAATACTACATAGCATTTTTTCAAAATAATTTGAAATCAATAAATGTTCCGTAAGTGCTACCTATTCGATATTTTTCTTCACCCATGAGTAGCCAATTTGTGTTTTTAATGGCGTAATGAGAGTGTTCTTATCCAAGGAGTCTAAAGCGATAGGCAAAAAAAATATACTTACATTTTTTACCCAGTTAAAGCTATAAAATCTAATATCCTTCTTAAATGTCTTTTTTTTCCCTGTTAAACATCTTATCAAATAAACATTGTGAAATATGAAGGCAATTAACGAAGCAAAACCAGCATTTTTTTAAGAATTAGAGTTCTCAAAATGGCTACAATGGAAGAAGGTGGTCTGCATAAGTAGCGAAAAAGACAATCGCTTACTTCCTTGTTTGGGAAATACAGAGTACTTCGTATGGAGGTTAAAAGCATATATCTTTACATCTCCAGTGATTCCATACTTTCAGTGAGTACAACGATGCAAGTGAATATTTGTCCAAACTTTATTCTGTTATTTATACTCAAGTGACACCTGAAAGCTCTTCATTACGTAAACAGCGAGACAGAAAAAGCTTCTACCATACTCCATTCATGACTGGTTGATGACGTCATCAGATATAGTAAAGAAGAACATTCCAGGTATAAAGGCTATGTTCCATTCTATCAATTTCCTGACTAAAATATAATGGAAGTAAAAATTTGAAATATATAAAAAGATAAATAATGAAATGTATATTTCGCCTAAAGGTTCAAAAAGTGTCTCGAAATTAAACAGAAAATAAAGACGCAGCTAAAAATAAATATTAAGATAATGCTTATGCACTTGCCTAAATTTCATAAAGTGGGTTGAGAGAAGTCAGCTAACGACAGAAAATGAAATGACATGGGAAGTATTCGGTCAAAGTAAAACGAATTTCCGAAAATTCGGAAATTCGAGGGCCACTCTGAGAGAGAGAGAGAGAGAGAGAGAGAGAGAGAGAGAGAGAGAGAGAGAGAGAGAGAGAGAGAGAGGTAAAAAAAGTCAGTTCAACAGTTGGAACTGAAAGTTAAATAAAAGAGCTATTCTCTCTGCTCAAATGCTTGCAATTGGGTCAAAGGAATGGCGGTATTCGTTGGATTCTGGTTTAATGTTTGTCCTTTCGCCATTGCATTGCGAATTTGAAACTTGGAAATACAATTATAGAGGTATAACGTGAAATACTACACAGAATATGAAATAGGTGACTTTCAAGATATTATTAAAATTTACTGACGGGCTACAATTTGCTATTAACAGGTGGGAAATTTAATTTCTTATAAAAATTATTTCGAATATATTTCACAGCAATATTTATGGATAAACTAAATTGTTTCATTGGTTATTTTCCAGGCTGCTTAGATTATTACAGAGACCGCCGACAGAATAAAGACCTGATGGATCTGAGGTCACGTGGTCATGACGTAGGCTACCGTGGTCGGTCCCATACCTACAGTTATCGAGTGAGATTACTTATGAATCAGAGGCCAGCAAAGGTAACATAGCTGTTTGTTGTCAGCTGCATTATTTCACTGCGTGAATTTTATAGAATATATCATTCTCTGATTTTTATCGAAATACCGCATTACTGTCGTTTCTAATTGCAAAGGCAGTTACAAAAATGGCTCAAAACTGCACGAGTTTTGTTTCAGCAAATACGAGTGCCATCACTGGGAAGCAATGCCGTATTTCACCAAACCTCTACAACTACCCATTGTGTATCCTTCCATCTGAAAGTGACAGACCACTTTTCTCGTATGTGATTCTGTGCAGTGGTTGAAATGTATCTGGAATAATTGGCGTGGTTAGAAAAAAAATTAATAAATCTTGAGATTCCTTCCCTTCTCTTTTATTGTAAATCATATTTTAGGAATTGAAATTGATTATATATTATTCAGTATTTTGGAAAAAACCTTTCCCGAAGAAAAAGATGGTTTTCTCTTGACACATTCTTATGAACTGACAATAAAAGCATAATCTCCCTGCAAAAGTGAACTATTGGAAAAATCATCGTTTACTTTTCCCGTCAGAAGCTGGCCAAAAATACACATAATTCCTTTATTTGGTGGATAACAATGAATATAAAATCCCCATATGACGAAAAAAACGTTAAATGATAAATATGCTCCCGTAAGTAATCAAGTTTATAACGTAGAATATCAGTCTCAACTCTTTCTACGAATAGTCAGATAATGAGATGGCATCAAAGGGTTCGGTGGGACACAAACACAACAAACACCCACGGCATTAAAACATACAACCAAAACAATCTTAGAAGTAATGAAGTGTTGTCTATCTAAATTCAAGATGAGCTATGTGTCGGCATGTAAATTTTACGCTGCTAATCTTGAGGCGAGGTCTGGCCAGTATCGTTAACTTGAAGGTGGTCGGTCACTACTGCATCTGAGCACTTCAACTTTTTGAATATGAAAAGTGATTCAGATGATGTCGGTCTTTGAACGAGATTCACCATTACATAACGGTGGTTTTGTTGACGTGAATTGGGACGATTTACAAAGTAAAATAAGTCTAATCCTTCGGGCCAGCCCTAGGAGAGCTGTTAATCAGCTCAGTGGTCTGGTTAAACTAAGATATACTTTTTACAAAGTACCTATGGTAGACAGGAGCAGCTTCACGATACCTCTTTACAAGTAACGCAAAATGACATTGAAAACTGCAAGGACATTTCCCCGTTAATAACATACGTAGAAGTCTAAGAAACTATTAACAACAAACGCTCGTGTAGCATCCCACTATGCCGGGAATCTTTTTGATAAGTTCCGAGGACGTCATCAACCAGCGTTATGAATGGGTGTCCTGAAATGTTTCCCCCATTGCTGTTTACAAATAAAGTTGTAAGGTGTCACTCTCGTATAAACAACAGATCAAAGCTTCATCAGATATTCACATTGACGGTGACTGCTCTGGCATCATGACGGCTATGTAGTGTTCTCTTTAATTTTCAACCAACGAAATAACCGACTAGTAATTTTTTCTTTTTTACTTATGCAGACGTTATCTTCCTCCATGGTAGCCATTTGGGAGAACTCTAATTCTTACAAAAATGTTGGTTTTGCATCGTTAATCGTTGTTCGTAGACCATAATAATTAATAGCAAAGGCATATAATCTTATGAGAAGGCAATAAAGAAGTAAATTAGATTTTATAGCTATAACGATGTACAAAATGTAAATAGTTTTCTGCTGATCACTATAGTCTTGAAAAAGAACATCTCATTACGCCTAAAAACAAAAAACTGGCTACTGTTTGACAAAGAAAAATAACGGCAAATTAGCCTTTAGGGGGGATTTCCTGGTTTCAAGTCTGTTTGAAAATATTTTATAAAGAATTTAAACCTTTGTGATAATGGACACATGCACAAAACGACATATTTTTAGGTAGATAGCCAAATAAAAGATCATCAAAGAAGGATTTTAGATTTTATAGTTTTTACTGTGCCGTAAATATAAGTAGTTCTTTGGTTATTACTCCAAACTCCTTCGAGGAGAATAAGCCACTTACACCATTAAAAACAAAAACTTTATACGCTGTATATTTATATATGTGAGTGTAAGAGTCGTCGTATTTTGTTTGGCTCTCTATTTGAGGCTATCTCTATTAGAGAAAACAGCTCAGTGTACACACACACACACACACACACACACACATATATATATATGTATGTATATATATATATATATATATATATATATATATATATATATATATATATATATATATATATATATATATATACAATGTATATATAAAAATATATTTCAACAACTATGAACGAGTCGGTATAATTTATTTTGCTATCTAGCCTATCTGGGGCTTTATCTGATAGATAAAACAGCTCAATCCTTATATATATACAGTGTATATATATACATACATACATATGTATATATACAAATATACATACATACGTAAGAATTACCATAGGAACCTATGAAGAATTGGGTCTAAAGGGCGATCCCATGTTCCTTCATTGTTACCCATAGCAAACCATTAAAGAAAACGATTCACTTAAGAGAAAACGGAACACCTTGTAATGATAAACTCTCTTAAAGTTGTACTTCATCATCATCTTATATGCCGTGATCGTTTCTTTCCTTTATTCCTATACACCCACTGGCCTACTTAACGTAGCAAGTCATTGTTTATTCCTGTTAACCATTCTTGTTGTGTTCATAATCGCTTAATTCTTTTTTATTTCCCCGAGAAAGCTTCCATAATGCTTTAGATGAATGAATATCTAAGTGAACCATTCCGAACATGCTTCTTTCACCAATATATATATATATATATATATATATATATATATATATATATATATATATATATATATATATATATATATGATTTCTTTCATATTAATCCACTTTTGCTTATTCCGTTTAACAGTCTTTTGAGTGGTCAGAATATTAGTGTTACGTAGAATGCAAGAATTTAGATTAATCAATATATTTCATTTTCAGTAACGACGATAAACGTGTATCCGCATTCTTTAGTTAAAAAGACTAAAACCTGCACCATAAATATCTATATGAGGCTCATTTAGGTGTCCTTACTACAACCTGAAAATGTATTTGTAGCGTTGTTAAATAATGAATAGTAAAAGAGGGTCATTTCGACTTACCTGGAGCAAAATTGTTCTTAACATAAAGACAAGATAAAAAAAAAATACCTGCCGAATCCACGGGCATAGGCCTAACGTTTTGCTTGGTCGAGATCCTTTTCCTTGTCGTTACCGTTCTTAAAAGCGACTTTTCCCTTGGCATGATTCTTCGATAACATTTACCATAAGGAAACTATCTTTATATATTCGACATTACGTTGCACTCAGAATAAAGTTTAAATGGCACAGCATCTTACTAAATGAATAGGTTGAGGGTATAGGCCTAGCCTAGGCTGCTAAACTTCATTTTCTTGCTCTTACCGATCTATGGGCCATATCGTTTGATGAAAGCATAAATTAAGTCAGGATTCGTTACACATACGAAAAATACAACTATATTTACTTTGACTCGAAAAATGGAAGTTGTTTCCTAGCTAAGGTTTGTATAGGCTACGTCCTGAAATACACTCGAGTGTAACGCTCCGGAATTTCGTGGGAAACCATGTTTGATGAACTGAAATTTTAAACAAGTCTAACGCTGCCTTTACGTGCCTAAAACTGAACAAGTGATGGAACAGACAGTATCCTACAGGCTTACCTACTCACGACTAGGCCTTTTAAACTGAAATCGCCGCTTTCATTGCTCCATAAAACAGTCTTTTGAGTGGTTCGTAAAAGGCAAAAATTTAGGTCAACCAATATATTGCATCTTCAGTGGCGACGCTAAACTTGTATGCTTTGTTCAATTAAAAGGACTAAAACATGCACGATAAATACATATGAGGCTCATATATGTCCTTACTACTGCCGGAAAATATATTCATATATTTGTAGCATTTTTAAATAAGGATTACAAAAATAAAGTCATTTTGGCTTAACTGGAATGAAACTGTTCTTAAAGTAAAATAAAGACAAAACAATAAAATTACCTGCCGAATCATCAGGCATAGGCCTAGCGTTTTGCTTGGCCAAGATTCTTTACTTGTTGTTAATGTTCTTAAAAGCTATTTTTTAACTGGCATGATGATTCGATAACATTTACCACAGAGATATTAGTTTTATATACCCGACATTATTTACTCAGAATAAGGTTTAAGTGGCATAGCATCTTACTAAATGAGTAATATGAGGGTATATAGGTCTAACCTAGGCTACCAAACTTCATTTTCTTGCTGCTACCGATCTATGCGACATATCGTTAGATGAAAACATAAATTAAACCAGCACTGGTTACGCATATAAAAAATAACACTGCTTTTACTTTGAATCGAATAATAGAAGCTATGTCGGTGGTTTGTTTACGTAGTCCTGAAATACTCTCACCAAGTACGACGCTTGGGAATTTCGATGAGAAGCCACGTTTGTTAAACTACATTTTTTGTCGAACACGTCTAAAGCTGCCTTTATATATGTCTAAAACCGAACAAATGGTGACAATGACAGTATCCGGAGGCCTACCCATTGTAAATTATTTTTAATGTGACAAAATACAGCAAGTGTCCTTATGGATCACCGAAACATGTTTACAAAGTGAGACTTGTCGACACCACTAGTGACCTATAGGCCTAGGCCTGCAAACCACAAAGCCTTTTTAATGACAAGCAAGACATTTTCCTCTTTAAATCATGTGGCACATATAAGATTAATGATGCCCTGAATTCAAAATTGAAATCGTCATCGAATCTAGGAGCCAAAATAACATGCCGATAATACGAGACATCAGCAGAGAAAGCGGCTTCTGCTAACAAGACGATTTGTCTGACCAGCACATAATTAAGGGTATATAAAATTCATTATGCTTTGCTTACCTATGAAATGGTATTCTTTTTCTTCTTGGAGGTTTTATGTTCCATTTTCTGTGATTATAGGCTGAACAGCGTAGCATTGTGCAGGCAACGAACGAAAAAATCGCAGGACACACTTAGCACTAATTCACCTTCTACTTTTCCCGGATATCTGAAGATCACCGTCCCCCTGGCGGCGGCATGCCAGACTACATAGCACTATAGTTTTTTACACTTTTTTGAATAAAGAAAGAGCGGTTTGCAGAAGTTATATCTTGGTGAAGCTGTTTAATATATTTTGTCCTTCTTTCATAAAGAAAAAGCAGTTTGCAGAGGTTATAACTCTTGGTGAAGCTATTTATGCGTACTATTCTTTTGCGAGTATATCTGCTCACGCATAAATGTATACTTGACAATAAATATTTATATGTGCATTTGGTGCGGCTATTTGTTCATAGCAGTTATTTTTATCAGTACCTACTATTCTTTTGCAAGTACCTGCACATGCATATATGTGCATTTGACAATAAATGCTTATACGTGCATATGACACTAATTGCTATCCAACCAAAAATTTGCAGAGGCTATAACTCTTGGAGCAGCTATTTATTCTCAGCCGTTTTCACCAAAACTTACGATTCTTTTGCAAGTATCCTCACTTACATATATGCGCATCTGACAAAAAATATTTGTTTACAACGACACAAACTTCTATCCAAGCAAAAATTTGGTGTAGCTGTTTATTAACAGCAGTTATATTCACCAGTAAGTTCCATTCTTATGAGAGTATCTACATATGCTTATATGTGTACTTGACAATGAATATATGTGCTTACAATCGCAGTTTGCACAGGTTACAACTCTTGGTGAAGCTGTTTATTCAACCCGAGCTATTTACACCAGTACGTACTATTCATATGCGAGTATCTGTGTATACATGTTAAGTGTACTTGACAATAGATACTCATATGTGCATACAACCGCAGTTTGCAGAAGTTATAACTCTTGGTGGAGCTGTTTAATTACAGTAAATATTTTTTTTATAAATTCGTCATATTCATATGCGAGCATCTGCAAATGCATATAGGCTATGAGTGACAATAAATATTCATACGTGCATACAACCACAAGAATTTCTGTCCAAAAAAAAAAAAACTTTTTCGAACTGAAAATAGGTTCCAGCATGAAGGGTAATAAAAAGTAACTGAAATTATAATTTATTCCAAGAAATGATGGTGTTATATCTATATGTAAACATTAACCGTAATATAACAATAGCATTTTATACATATGAAATAATATAAAATAATTATTAGATCCATGAAGGAGAGTAAAAGAAACCTATTACAGTTTTCACAACAAGAAAGTAAAAAAAAAAATCCATTACTATATACAAATTATACAAGGGGTTTTCTTAAAGTAAATCTTTTATATATATATATATATATATATATATATATATATATATATATATATATATATATATAAAGTAAATTATATTAGTTATATATAAAGTAATCAAATACATTTTATGAACATTGACAACACTGAAAAGAAATTAGTGATCAGGCAATGAAGAGATGTTAGACGAAAATGGATGAGTAAAATGATTATGATTATGCATTCCATCAGTGAATGATCAGTTTGGTGATGAATGAAGAGAGAAGCAATAAATGATGATTTAGATGTAGTAATACCAGTAATGTGGAATTTTTGTGATGATAATAATAATAATAGTAATAATAATAATGATGATAATAATAATAATAATAATGAAGGTAATAATTAACACAGGGGAAAAATGTAAGTAAATAAGTCATGTCAGTGATAAGTTATCATCCCAGTGATTTTAATTAGCTGTTAACAGGATTATTTCCACTGAAATACTGAATGGTTTGCAACTTTCTGGCATTAATATAAAGCTATTAGTTGTATGACAGACACAATTATTGTTGGTATTACAAGTATGCAAATTACTTGAAAGTATGGGCTATAAATAGTCATTATAATTTCAAGTCTCTCATACAGTTAAATACAGGTTGGTCCTGTAAGTCTGACATTTTTAATCGTTGCCTACATATTGATTATTATAGGCTCACCTCATAGCGTTTGAAAGGTGGAAAAGGAAAACTATCAAAAAAAAATTATACATAGGCAAAATCGAAGACATCAGCTTGTTCTTAAGTTACAAATATACAAAAATATTTGAGTTAAGAGCAAAGTCTCTGTAACGTGGCTGCTAGAAGGGGGAGGGAGGGAGGGGGAGGGGGGGTCCTGGCCTTGCAGGTAGTTTACCCCAATATAGATATATTTAATATAAATATATTGAAATTAGAGCAGAGGCTAAAAAGGTGAAAAAGACCACAATTTTCGGGCGGGTGGGTTATTCTTTCAGTAAGTGAGGTTGGCATCAGGGTGTGATGCGCCCTGAATTACTTTTATTTTTTACTGAAATGCAAAGAAAGAACACAGCAAATTTTTCATACTAGTGAAAAAATATTTTTATATCTGTAATTTGGAAACCACAGTGCCATGAATTAAATTCAAGAGAAGTTGAGTTTGCTATATTCAATGGGATCACATCAATTACCCGAACATTTTTACCTTATTCATAGTTATAAAATCTCATAAAACTTCGTAAATGTGATGACCGAACTATATTAAATGGAATAAAATCGACTACCTGAACATTTTCACCAAATTCAAAGTTATAAAATCACCTAATTTCGTAAAATTTAGTGACAATCACATACGAACAATGCAGTAAAACCTAACTCAAAGGAAATCCAAGCCATTCGCTTCTAATGATGCTGCGATTTTACAATTTTGAAACTGCAATACTATGAATTATATTCAAGAAAAAAACTGAGTTTACTTTATTAAATGGAAAAAAATCGACTACCTGAACATTTTCACCTCATTCCAAGTTAAAAATCAAATAACATTTCGTAAAATGTGATGACTAAACTATATTAAATGGAATAAAATCGACCACCTAAATATTTTCACCAAATTCAAAGTTATAAAACCAATGCAGTAGAACCAAACTCAAAGAAAGTCCAACTCATTCGTCCTAATGCTGCAAATTTACGATTTGGAAACTGCAGTGCTATGAATTAAATCCAAGAGAAAATTTTGAGTTTATATTACATTAATTCAAAGTTAAAAATCACATAACTTCGTAAAATTTAATGAATCACAGACGAACCAAAACAAACTCAAAGGAAATCCAACCATCGGTTCTAATGATGCTGCGATTTTACCATTCGGAGCACGACAATGACAAGCGCTTGTCACTAATTATAACCAAACTTTCACTCATAAGGACGTACAGGAATTACAATTACTAAGCCAGACAGTCGACGCTCTTAAACAAATCCTGCGGTGTTTTCACCCATAATGAGTCACCAGCCACACTGTGATTTCCACTCTGCCGGCTGATATAATATCCATCTTTTCGTCTCTATGAACGGTGATTGAACGTATGGAGGAAGAGGCTTTATTACATATTCAAAAATGAATTGCTTTCTCTTTTAACGGTCTCTCTCTCTCTCTCTCTCTCTCTCTGTTTCTCTGGTATAACTTCTATTACAAGCCTTTAACACCACAATTCAGACACTCGAACCTTTATACCTCTCCAACTCTCCACTGCTGAGGTAGCGATGGATTTCGTAATGAATGAACTTAATTCGGTGTTTTCACTCTGTTAATGAACCTTATTTTTCATTCGCCAGGCAATTTCAGACGGTTTCTTCATCGATTACATTCTTACAGGTTGTCGTCGTCGGGTGAAAGTCCGTGTTTCTTTCATGTCAAAAGGTTATTATTAGGATTTTGTTCTTGGTTTTTATTAAATTAAATTTTTTTGTTCTGTTCGGCGGAAATTGGATAAAAGTAGATATTGCGTAAGGCGTAAGGGGATGGAATGGAAAAAGCGTCTGCATAATCTTTTTATGAATATGATGTGGACGTTAATTTCATATATATATATATATATATATATATATATATATATATATATATATATATATATGTGTGTGTGTGTATATATATATATATATATATATAATGTATATACATATATATATATATATATATATATATATATATATATATATATATATATATATATATATATATATATATATATATATTGTATACCACAAACCCTGTTTCCCACATCAAAAATCTAAATAATTTGCACAAGTCTTAATGGAACATTTTAAATTTCGAATGTTTATGATGCCAATATTTTTCCGGCTATAAATACATGCTGTTAAATGTTGACCTTTTATCCACAGCGAAAATAACTTTGCTTTCAACTTTACTTAAGGTGCAAGTTGATTGTTTTCATTATCATTAACTAGTAATTTTGCATCACGCACTTCTTCATAGCACTGTCTTTCCTTGATTACTTTAAACGCTTCTCTGTGGATATTTCTAACTATTGTCTTTGCGACCATTTTAGATTAAATAATTCAGTAGAACTGAGCAAAGTTGAGCAAAACCTTAGCGAACGTTGTCTCTTTAAGATCACGGGTAGTGACATTTTTTAGAACATTTTGTTTAAATAAAAAAAAAAGTCTCTATGTTATAATATTTCAGAGCACCACACACATAAAAGGGCAACCTCATTTACCTCTCTTCCGCCTTAGACAAGATAGTTTTATATACAATGACACAGAAATCGGGTTTAAATAATAAAATCAAATATCTACAGTCACGCTTGTGAGTTGAATTCGGGTGGTCTTTGGCCCTCTTCTAGTTGCACCCCGTCTTTCTCGTGTGTTGTGGAAGATCGTTTTTCCCTCCCAAGTTCTCGAAGGTGGGACAAGTACTCGAACGGCTGCGAAATGCTAGCGTCCTTTTCAGCGACATCAGGCTGCTGCTGCCGCTTGGTGAAGAAGACTGGTCTGCCAACAGAGAGCTGGTCTCTGGTCAGAGATACGTCAGGTAACAGCGGTATCTGGTCCGGGCTGAGAGGCACAACGCCCTCTGGGCGAGGCAGCCGCTCTTGGAAAACGTGAGTATAAGCAGCACTGGATGGGGGGATAACAATGTCTCCTGCAAGTGATCTCTGAGATGGCACAGGCGGTGGAATGTTGGCAGCAGGAGACACAGGAGGCCCAGGGAGTCTGAGACTAGGATGTTCCCATCCCTCTGAGGTGTAGCTTCCACCAAAGGCCGCTTCAGGCACCAGCTCCTCCTCGTCATAGTAGTAGTATTCATACTCACTGTTATTGTCATTATTCTCCCTGGGCACACCCTGGTTGTCTGTATCTAAGGTGGGAGAAGTGTTTGTAGATTCAAGGGTGGTGATTGGTAGATAGGTGCTGTTGTGGTCAACTAGGATGTGTGTGGAAGTGATATCGAGATTGGTGCTGGTGAAGGGGATAGTGGTAGTTGTCTCAGGTGGCTCAGTTTCTGTGGCAAAAGTAGTGGGTTCTTCTGTTAAGTGCAAAAGTTCAATGTTTTTAGACAGAGAGTTTTTATCTTTTGTTGTATTAATTCCGAAGAGTTTAACTTTAGAGTGACCCTCATGTATGACATACAAAGGCCAAGACGATAGTGATGACCTGGAAGTCGTTGTTTTCGGTTCTGGACCAGGGTATATTATCTCCAGACCATCAAAACTTGGTTTCTCCGTCCTGGAAGTAGCTGGAGTAATTCTTACATTTTCACGTGTGGCATTGGGGTGTATAACAATAGTTGGTCTTATGTTATCTTTAATCAGACCTTTAGAAGTAGCGATGTCTTTTCCTTCAATAATTACAATATTTGGCTTGACTTCTGGATGGGCATACTCTGGGCTTGCCTCAGAGTCAGAAAAAAGATAGCCATCTAATGAATTGGTGTCAGCAACAGCATCGTAAGATACTTTTTCTGGATTAGCTGTCACATTTCTAGTTATATTATTTCTGACACTTGGTGGGGTGGATGTGTATCCATTGTCACTTGAAGGGTTTTCTTCAAATGAGGGTACCGTTGTTGGGGTTTCTTCTGTTGGACGGGTGTAACGGAATTCTCTCACCAGAGTAATGCCATCACCTGTTGAACCTTTCCCTGGCTTATCAGTTACTTGAGTGTATTTGAAGATCTGGAGGAGCTCTGATAAGCTATTAGCTATCAGACTTGTACTGGGCTTATAGGAATTCATGTGGTCATCAAGATGTGGATTATAGATAGAGTCCCTTTGCCTCGTTCGTTCAGAGTCTTTTGAAACATACGCTACAGGTCCAAAGGGTTTATAATGAACCCTTTCATCTCCCAATCGAGTTTCTGGGTGAATGTAAGAAGCAATTGAAGGTTCTCTCCTTCTCTCTGATTTGGTATCAATGAGGTACCAAGGGTGTGATACAGAATCATCTAGTCCAGTATTTCTGTAGGAAGGTCTTCGAGGCCCAGATCTTTGTATGTCTTTGTCAACATTTTGGCTACTATACCTGCGTGATGTATGACCTGGGAAGAAATTAGGTGGAGGTACTTCTCGAAAAACAGATGTTCTAGCTGAATCTGTTGCAGATCCCAAATACGGAGTTTCTTCAATCTGTGATTCATACTTAACATTTCCCAATAATTCATAAAGTGCTGGCCTGCTGGATCTTGAAGTATCTCTTTGTCTGGATGGCGGTAAGTCAATAACATCAACACGACGTCGGGCTGGAGTTTCCTGGAATTCATACCTTCTGAAACCAGGTGGATCTCTGCGATGGAAGTCATGTGGTCTTACTACAACAGGTGAGAACTCTGAAAAAGACCCATCCATGTCAAGATCGTAGTCGCTGGCATACTGAGAAGCAGAGTCAATAAACCGAATATCATCAAAAAGATCGTCAGACCCTACTTCTTTTTCAGTTACACTTTTGGCTTCAGAATTTTTAAGAGAACTAGAATGCTTAGAGTTTCCTTCTGACTCCCCAAACTGGGGTGGAGATACAAACTGGATAGCTCCAATGCTCTGATCTGGTGCTCGGAAGGCTCTTATGGTATTCGTCTGAGGATGAATATGGAAATATTCTATGTTTTCAGTTCCATAAACTGAATGTAGCTCTGGTTCTCTAGGCTCAGCTCTCACTACAAACACAGTGGGATTTTTGGGTTTAACTGGATACATGGGTTTATCAGTAACTGGATCATCACTGAAGTGGACTCTTTCAAGAGGTGGTGGCTGGTACCCTAATGTTGGCTCATCTGACATAGGATTGCTTACATCCATTGGATACCAGCCGTCAAACTGGAGGCTTCTCTTTGATCTACTCCTAATCAATGGCTCAGCATTCTCACTCCCTGGAATGGTAATATCAATGTAAAAGACATTAGGATCTCTATCTTTAGGAACATTGCGACTGCTTTGACTAAATGAATTAACATGCTGAGTATTTGACATAGATGCACCGTGAACATTTGGAATGATACTATGCTGAGGTGCAGGTACACTTAATGGCACAAAATAAATGTGATTTATATTTTGCTTATCTGGACCATAATTTGCTGAGAAATGTGGCACTGGATTTTGCCTTTGGAAGGAGCTATCAATTCCATTATTCTGTAGTAGTGACTGATATTGATTACCTATAGAATTAAACTCATGCCTTATATTACTTCCATGAATTTTATTAGTATTTCCCGTATTTTGCATGCATAAAACATCCTGAATTGATTTAACCTGGCCATTACTCAAAGCATTTAGGCATGTAATGGATTCTCTATTACTATCAGGGTTAGTAGGAATACCAATATGGAGATTTGGAGGATTAGTAAGTCTAGACTCAGCCTTGCTTTGACTAGTAAATCTATGTTCATTCAAAGTGGCAGAAAAATGGGGATTTGCAGGCGAAAAAGGCTCAAGGAATGCTGCATGATTTGTAACGTTTTTGGAACCTACAGATACATCCCCATTTGATTTCATGCTAACCTCTAACACAGATAAATCATCAAATTCTTTAGGAATTTCTATGCTGATAACTTTAGTCTTTTCAGTAGGGCCAAGAGGGGAAACTATATTATGCCCAGAAATAAGATCTTTAGCTGGTGAAGAAGAATAACTTGGGGTTGAGGTCTTCAAATTAGACAAGGAAGAAACATCATTCCGCATATCATTTGGTCTACGCAGCTGGTTACCAGCTCCTGAAGATTCAGGTCTGACTGATGTACTGATAATACTCTTGGGCTTCGGGGTATTAAAATCCGAAGCTCCTTTTTCTATACTTCCCCTGAGAGGTGTATGAACCCCATCAGGGTCATCTGTTGTTAACGGACTAACTTCATCTCGAAACTTACTAGACCTGGGACCAGTTGAGCCCCTGAAGGAGCCCCCATCACCAATGTGAACCCCACCACCACCGCCAAGCTCAATACCACCACCAACACTGTGCCTAACTGGGCCACCATGAAAACCTGGCCCAGACATGCTAATGGGGCGCGGCCCACCCCTGAATCTCTGACGAGGGAAGGCCCTTGCAAAGTTGTCAAGCATCATGCCACGCCAAGGGAAAAATCTCTGCCTCACTACTTCCCGCACACCTTTAAGCCCTCCCATAAAATATGGCATAGGGTTAAAAGCATTGACTGTCATGGAAACCATATCCGGTCGACCAAGAGGCCCCTGACGTTGTATTAGTTCAGCATCCATCTGGCGAGACTTTCTAAAACTATCCTCTTCACCTCCTATTGCCTGAATTCCTCCTGAGGTTGTTTCGACTGCAGATGCACTGGGTCTCTCCACGACTACCTCTGCCTCCGACAGATGATCGTCTGTCAATACAGATGTCGCCAGTAGTAGGATAAGCACGCGTCTGCACATCATCTGCAAGAAAACATTACATGAGTATCACACGTATAGGGTAATTAAGGAAAGAAATAAATTTATGTCAAACAAGGGTTAAGATTCCACTAAATAAAACTCATTACACTGCAAAGATGTAGTCCTTCCAAACTTTATCAAAGACAGTTAAATAAAAAAAAAAACGTAAGTCACGTGGACTCACTCTAGCTTTCATGTTAAACTGAAATGTTTAAAATAACAGCAAACCGGTTTAACATGCCTGGCAGTACATTGCATTACAGCTCCTAATAATATCGACTGGGAAGCTGCCCTGGTAATGAAGAAAATTCATAACTGACTGAGAAACTAACAAGGCGAAATATTGAAGAAAATATCAGTTGAAATCGGTTCTTTATTTCAATAGGGAAATCATTCATTTCCATAAGAATGTAATTTTCATAGATTTAGTATATTTTCTCCATTTCAAATACGTTCATTTATTATCAGTGACTTTTATTCCTTTGGTGATTCAAATTCAGACCAAGGCGCAAGCAATATAAGAGGAAAATACAAGGATTTTCAGGGTGAGTTTATAGCTCTAAGTTTCAGTGACTGCCAAATGAAAGACTATTCAAATCAAAAGCTACCTTTACATTGTGCCCAGGAACCAATTTCCAATTAATTTTTAATGTTCTTCCACTTTTGAAAGATGATGTAAATGCAATAAAATCGCAAAGCATCCGGAACTACAAATTCTCAAGAATCAATTTTTGTTCCTTGTGCTTTTTCTTCATGGATACTGAATATAATATAATCCCTACAGACTATTATTTTACTGAAGTAAATCGCGTAAGAGACAAAAATATACGATCCAAGAATGACAGAGTCGTTTATGAAGACCTTTGATCACCAAATTACTTATAATCAATTAATTGATTTTTCGTCAACGTTCTGTTGAGTACTACCTAACCTTTGTTTGTTGGATAACAAGACAACTGTAGTTTAGTCTCAATCGTTCCCTCAGAATGCGTCATTTCTGACCTCATCCCTAAACATGTATGTGTATATATGTATGTATATATTTAAGAGTATTTACTCGCAGTTTCTCAATCTAGGGAACTTGCTTGGACTTTCCCTCTGTGAGTACCGGGATGAGGATGGCAACTATTCTTTTTCCAGGATACTAATAAAAGAAATTATTTTGAGTAATAATGGTGTTTTAATTCCATGGAGACAGTCAGTCTTTAACGAATGTAAAAGCACGCCCATGACCAATAAACAACACCACTGTCAAACTTCAAGAAAAGGGTGATAATTTTCAGTTCACACGTTTTATTGCGCTGACTGATTTCAAACTGACTTCAGAGATTTTTTGTGGTTTTCATTCCCATCAGAACAACAATGGAAGATCTATAAGATGGAAACTTCTGTCATGAAGGTATTAAGTGAAAGTGTTTCTCTAGAGAAATCCAGACATAATTGGAACTGAGAAAAGGACCCATCTTTACTGAACGAAAAAAAAAAATTGATTGATTGACAATTAGTCACATCTTGGTCGTTTGTCTCGACTTTCTAGGGAGTGAAAGTAGAAGATTAACTTAAATTCGTTCAGTGTCTTTTGTGGAAGAATTTTTGCCCCTTTTCGATGAAGGCGATCATGGCAACATACTGATTGCAAAAAGCATCAAATTAAGGTATTCGAAATACTTTTAGAAATATAAAATTTCGTTCTTTGGGACAAAACTTTGGAATAAAAGCTGTTCAAAGGCGTAATTTCAATAGTGGTTCCTATTCATGAGAATAGTAACTATATCCACATAATTTACTATATATGTTCTATGCTTATATCTGTATAAGATATATATATATATATATATATATATATATATATATATATATATATATATATATATATATATATATATATATATATATATATATATATATATATATATATATATCACATACAGATATAAGCATAAAAGGAGAAGGCTTTCTAAAAATACATTTTAGGAGAGAGTCCTCAGGGAAGGCTACAGATGAATTATAAATTTATCACGTTTAAATTTGGAAACAGAAATTTTTTCAGTTGATTAAATAGCATTACTGTAGTTCCCTCCTCACAGACAACTTCCTCAAATGCAAATAACACAAATATCTCGCGAAGTGTTAGTTGGTGGTGGTCTTCTTCAACAGCCAGCCATTTTCGTAAAAGAGAAACCATGATGAAATACTCTAAGCATTGAGTACACTGTCTCGTACTTCTTGACCTTAATTACAATGGCCAAGGTCACACTGAGACCTCATCTGTCGAGATTTGATTCTCAGGCTTAATACCCTATGTTTCCTGAATAGCTTTTAATGCAAAAAGGGCCAAAGTAACATTGGAACTAGAACGGAGCTTAAAAATAAACAAGACAGAATTTCCCTGTATTGAACCGTGACCCGGCCTCGAACTCGAGCAGTATAGACTCGGACTCGGACTCGGTCTCGTCTCGAACTAGAGTACCTTCTTCGACTTGTTCTTGTTCTCGAATGGTGTTCGAGAACTCGTTATCGAACTCGAGCAGCATGGTCTCAGAGTGTCTCGAACACGAATAACACGGCCTCGGACTCATCTCGCATTGGAATACCTTCTTTAACTTGTTCTCGAATGGTGTTTGAGAACTCGGTCTCGAACACGAATAACATCGACTACAACCCTTCTCGAAGTAGAGTATCTTCTCTAACTTGTTCTTGGTCTGGAATGGTGTTCGAGAACTTATTATCGAACTCGAGCAGCATGGCTTCGGACCCCGTCTCGAACACGAATAACCACGCGTTGGGCGGCCTCGACGTAGAGTACCTTCAACGACTTCTTCCTGGTCTCGAATGGTGTTCAAGAACTCTGTCTCGAGCTCGAACAGCCAGGCGACGGACTCGATTTCGAACTCGAATAGCATGAACTCGAATCGGTCTTGGCCTCGGATGGTATGGTCCCGACTACAGCAAGAAAGACTAACACTGGGAACGAAAATATACAAATTCGTTCACTGCTGGAAGTCGGTAATCACATCGCTGCTGGCTGGTCAATTAACCTACATATTGTAAGACTGAAGTTAAAAAAAAAAAAGCAAAAACAAAAAAAATGAAAAGTTGCATCACTTAACAGCTGCCTGCCTGACCAGCCGTGCCTGCCCCATCATTCTTTGGCGAATGAGTACCGGCAATATTTATGCATTTCGCTTCTTCGAAGGCCGAGAATCCGATTACCTGTCAGGTGGGAAAGAATGAATCGCTGGGTGGGGTTCTCGACAGGATTTCCTCTGAAAAATAAAATCGACGGACATTACCGCTTGCTCAAGCCTTCGAAATATGACGTCACTGTTATCACTCATGCGAATAAATGGGTAATCTTATTATCTTACAGTAAAAATGTTCTTAAATCTGAATAAGACAAAGGTGAACAATATCACGTAATGTGTTAAAGTCTAATGATTACAGAGATCGAAACACATCATATTATTTTCTCTCTATTCCACGCTTCGCTTCACTTACGATCTGAAACACAAAATGCCCTTGCTTTCCATGTTATAAGTTGAATTTTTACATTAATGACAGATTTCAGGAAGGAAGTATATAAGTTATCGACTGTAAACGACGCTGTAATTAGGGACTGCACCCATCAGCTATGGAAGTTTTCTGTAATCTTAAGCAACATTCTGTAATGCAATGCCGTCACATTTGGCAGTGGTATCTTCATTAAAAACAGCGACCCCGACTAGGGATTAAGCTAAGAAAAAGTCCGTTCTTATAAGTTAGAAATATTTACAAGCAAACCCAGTGTAGAGTGCCAAGCTTGCAGTATTACAATACACAAAAACTAAGTACAAATTCAGTTTTGCAAATTCCAAATAATCCTTTACGATGAGAGAGAGAGAGAGAGAGAGAGAGAGAGAGAGAGAGAGAGAGAGAGAGAGAGAGAGAGAGAGAGAGAGAGAGACTTGCTTTTGATTTTTCTCTCTTTGGGGGTTATGGCATGCCACCAAGAAATTCTGTAGATTGTTATTAACTTATTAAATCATCCAGCTTTCTACAGTACTTTCTTACATGCTAAAGACAAATATCAGCAAGTACTCAATAACCTTTAAATCAAACGTATAAAAAGTTAATTTAACCTTTTGAAGAACATTCATATGGCGAAATAAGTACGTAAACAAAAGCATACTGCAAACAAAAAACGTAGGAATTACGGTGCTCCTGTGACTGCAAGCAACCACAAAATAATTTACACTTTCACGCCAGTTGTTTCAGTGCCTGTTAGTAAAGCAATAATCTTGAGAATTATATACATTCACTACATCGGCCTCTGTTGCCTAAATCTCCAAGAATGTAGGATCACGAAGCGAAATGTTGCTCAAGGTGTCTCGTCATTTTTACTTGTTTATCTCAAGCAATTAACTTTGAAGAATACTTTGTGCAACAAGGCATTTAGAAATGGGTTAATATTTTATCACGATACGCAAGGTTGACTGTGGCAATAACTGTAACCGGAAGGGCCAAGATTAATGAGAAATAAAATAGATAAACTGTAGATAAAGGATTGTCACACCAGTTGTATTATTCTGCTCAGTGCTCTCTCTCTCTCTCTCTCTCTCTTTCTCTCTCTCTCTCTCTCTGTTTATTAATTTTTTTTTTATAAGCGAGATCTCTTCTTCCTGTATTTCCCTTTACTTCCTCTTACTTCTTCCTAATGAACACCATACTCTTTGGAAGCTGGAATTTCAAGACAATGGCCCCTGTGGGTTTGTTCCATATGAACAGGGTTCATCTTCTGAACAATAATAATAATCTGTTTCTCAATACACACACACACAAACACACACAAGTTCTTCATTCGTGTCTTTACATCAAACTACCCTCCGTTAGCGCATGTTTCCATCAATTTTGTCAGAGGGAGAAAGTGAACTTTGGCACCCCTCTCCCCAAGACCCCCTCCACACCAGAGCACTAAGCCATGGGACCCCCAAAATACACACGTACCCGTCTCCTCCAAAGGCTTCTACCCCACCCAACTACTCCCCACCCGCCACCCCAAACTGCTTAACCTCCACAGATGTCTTCCCGTTTCTAATATGCTAGATCCTTCCACATCATTGAGTGCTTTGTATTTTTATTGCACATCTCCTAGTTCTGGATATATTTGGCGTCTTAGGTTTCCGCTTTCACTGTTATCTGTCATTATATATATATATATATATATATATATATATATATATATATATATATATATATATATATATATATATATATATATATATATATATATATATATATATATATATATATATATATATATATATATATATATATATATATATATATATATATATATATATATATATATATATATATATAAATAATATATACACAGTATATATATGGTGTATGTCTTGTATATGTATTTGTGCACATTACACACACATACACACATATATATATATAAATATTATATGTATGTATGTATGTATGTGTATATATATATAACTATTTTATAAGCAAGAAAATACTTGGCTATCCCTTTTTAACGGTAATTAAATATATTCTAACTGATGTACCCCACTGTAATCAGCTAAAGATGGTGGTTTCTCATTAATAAAATATATATATATATATATAAAGTACTCGAATTATAATAATTTCTGCAATAAAATAGCATAATTTTACATAAAATACATACAAAAACAGTTGCAAAATATGATAGAAAATTACACAGCTGATTTAGGCTAACTTTTTTCAAAACTGCAAAAAAAAGGACAACAAAAACGAAATAAGGAAGAGAAACACTAAACATTACAAAAAGAAATTTTGAGTATTATAGAATTAGAAAATCTAATTTCCTAATTTACATCCATACACGTAAACAAACAGTTATGTATGCATGTATGTATATATATACATATATATATATAGTATATTCATGTGTATGTGTACGTATGCATATATACATATATACTGTACATGCACCGGATATAACATGCTGTAGTGTGTGTACGTACATACGTCAGCACTTTTGTAAATAAAGTAACGATAATATGATTACGTACAAATGCATAATAAATGCAGTAATTCCAAAACATAAGCATATATCAATATGAAAGAGAACAGATAAAAACGTTAAAGAAAGTGAAGACAAATACTGGAACAAAAAGGAGAAGAGTGAAAGAAAGTTGTGAGTGAGAGAAAGAGAGAGAGAGAGGAAATGAAATACAAGGAGTCACATTAAAAAAAAAAAAAATTACGGAAAAACCCTGACCCCAGAAGTCAAGTTTTCATTGAGCTTTTTTTTCGGATAAAACACAGATTTCTGTGACATGTGACCTGAACAAATGATTATAGACATGAACGAACATATACATGAAAGAAAATTAAAAGGTTAATGATGACATTATCGAAAAGGTATTGCTGAAACAAACATATGTGAATAACAAAAATGTAAAAAAGGACGATAGACGCTCTTACATGATTTCTAAAAGGTATAACTAGTTAGTCATTTTATTGATAAAAGAATATACATAAGAACATATATAATTAAGCAACAGAAAGCAGGCATGCATTTGACCCACATAACTTCAAGTACAATATACGCACTGTGGAGGTTATCTTACGTATATGTTCAGAACATCATGAACAAACTGACAGTTCAGACATATTCTGCTTCATTTAGGATAAAAGCAAAATAATGATAATTCATAAAAAAATAGAAAGTAAAAGACGAAAAACGTATTCACAATCCTAAAGGATTGAAAACAAAACAATGCAAAGAAGCATAATAAAGAGAAACAATCCTAAAGGATTGAAAACAAAACAAAGCAAAGAAGCATCACAAAGAGAACCCATCCCAAAAAGGATTAAAAATACAATGCAAAGAAGCATCAAAAACAGAAAAAATCCCCAAAAAGGATTAAAAATACAATGAAAACAAGCATCAGAAAGAGAAGAATGAAAGCAAAGAGAAATTCCCAGTACAAAGACGGACATACGGGCTGTCAATCACTGCTGTGGACTGCCAGGGACCCTGAACTTGGCCCTGTACAGCCGACAGAGAGCTACCACCACCAGCAGTAGCATCAGCAGACACCGACAGACAGACACACAGAGAGCCAAAGTGAAACATCCGCTGGAGAAAGTATCAAAGGGTCTTTGGAATGACCGCCGCTGGCATCCAAGAGTCGACTTGGGTGTCGGGGTTGAGTCTCAGAGGAGGAGGAGGAGGAGGAGGAGGAGGAGGAGGAGGAGGGGGAGGAGGAGGAGGAGGGCGGTGTGGAGGAGGTACACAAGAGGGAGGCGATAAAGGTGAGGAGGAGGGCGGTGTGGAGGAGGTACACAAGAGGGAGGCGATAAAGGTGAGGAGGAGGAGGAGGGCGGTGTGGAGGAGGTACAGAAGAGGGAGGAGGAGGAGGAGGAGGAGGAGGAGGAGGAGGAGGAGGAGGAGGAGGAGATGGAGAAGAAAGCTTCATACCTGTAAATCCAGTCTGCTACGCTAGGGTGAAGAACTTTGTCAAAATGTAATGTTTCGTGCGGACAGAATACCAATTCTTGACTCAGATCAGTTTGTTCATAAGTTTCCCTGTTTAGGCGGTTTTCTTTGGGTTCCCGATTGTAAATTAACTATGACAGAAGAAAAATATGAAAAATCACAGGCTAATGACCCAAGATATGGTTTAGAATTGCTGCATTTATTATGCGTTCATACACCATCCGATAATCGTTACCGCTGTTGAAAAGAGTTAATTAATATAAACATCCAACAAGATGCTACATTTGATACGTATATATATATATATATATATATATATATATATATATATATATATATATATATATATATATATATATATATATATATATATATACACTTATCCATGCGTTGTATGGGTGTATTTTACTGCCATTAGGTGTTTTTAAACCGTTCTTGCATTTATACAGACACCCACGTATATACATATAATTACATACATACATACACATTTATATACATATATATATATATGTGTGTGTGTGTGTGTGTCTCTGTCTGAGTAAGAACTTCTGTGTATCTCTGCATGTACAATCTTGCACAGAGTCTACACACACACACACATTGGCACATTCGCACACACGCATATATATATATATATATATATATAGAGAGAGAGAGAGAGAGAGAGAGAGAGAGAGAGAGAGAGAGAGAGAGAGAGAGAGAGAGAGAGAGAGAGAGAGAGAGAGAAAATGTTAAAGAATAATCACGAACTCACTAACACCAACATAGTGAAATTCTCAGCATATCTCTGTGCAGCTAAACTAAGCATCTCACAGTACTCACAAGGCACGTTATCTACACAAAGGCAGACCAGACGTGCTTAGACGCCACGGCTAATCGGCTGCGAGCATCAGCTTCAGCGTTGCCAGATGTACATGATCAGAGAGACTTCGTACGTGCTGCAATTTGTTATTGTTACGCTCCGACGTAGGCCAGGTATGACAAACAGTATCAGAGTGAAAGTTCATCGTTGGTATAAACACATAAATACTTGTAGACACGCACACGTGGATGAGCAAATAAATACGCCCACGTATACAAAGACTATATAAATATATACATGCACAAGCGCGCACACACATTATATAAGTATATATGTATATAATATACATGTATGTATGTATGTATATGTGGATATGTACATATATACATATATATGTATATATATTGTATATATATGTATAGATATATATATACATATATAAGCAAATCCATTTCCCTCTTTTAGATATCAAGTATATTCGATCAAAGCAAATTTAAAACGTAGAGAGAGAGAGAGAGAGAGAGAGAGAGAGAGAGAGAGAGAGAGAGAGAGAGAGAGAGAGAGCATACACTGTTGTCTTTGGAAGAGCAAAGACAGTCAGTGTAGAAATAATATTCACCTTCCTTCATTATAATATAAAACATTAAATTCATATCGTCTCATCATCTCAAGACTAGTACACCTCTCGGGACTTTTTATTTCAGGAAATAACAATTTAATATTTCAATTTAGCGTAGCTCGAATATAAAATTGACAAGGATACTTCTCTCAACTACTCTTAAGAAAGACCTGAACGTCAAATTTTTTATGAACGTCATTTGGTAATATCCGGATTCAAAATCCGGATATTACCAACAACGTGAATTTGTCACCTCACGTTGTTGAAAATCCGGACACCACAGACACCACTAACTTTACTTTCCTTCCACACAAACAGCTTTCGCAAGAATAACGTAGTTTGCCACAGACGTGTAAAAGCGCTTCACGTAGGTGCCGAATCATTTATTTTTAGCAACTGGCCACTTGGATACGTTTTATGGGATGTCACGGATTGTCGCGAGTCATTTGTTTTTCCGTTCGCTCTCTCTGCTTATTCTGTATTTCATTACGCTCTGTGAAAATTCCAGGCCAGAAGAAATACCTAGAACACCTAATGCTTCAGTTATATATACATATATATATATATATATATATATATGTGTGTGTGTGTGTGTGTGTGTGTGTATGTATGTATGTATATGTATGCACATGCATGTATGTACATATGTAAATTATATATATATGTATTTATATTGTATATACTGTATATGTGTATGTATTTGTATGTATACTCTGTTATGTGTAAATATATATATATATATATATATATATATATATATGTGTGTGTGTGTGTGTGTGTGTGTGTGTGTGTGTGTGTATGTATGTATGTACTCTGAAACATGTGCAGAACTTGTCTGATTTTTATATAACCTCGTGTCCTTCGTGAAACGGGTCAAGTCTCTCATTTCCCTTTGTCTTTATTTGTGATACTGTTCCTACTGATTCTTATTTGGTCAATCAGGCGGAGCCCTTCAAAGGTAAGGCCTCAATTTTTACCTAAATTTTTAAATCGCTACTGCCTGGACTAAATAAGTGCATAGCATTTATTTGTGAATGTGAATGCCACATTGATAAACGTTCTGGCTTAGGACTGTTGCTTATCCCATGGGGAACATGCACGGAGAGTTAATAATCATTCTGGCTTAGGACTGTTACTTATCCCAAGAGCAAAATATGCTTATTATTAAACCACAGAGATGATACTTAATTAGTTGTGTATTGTGACATATTACAACAGTAAATAGCAAAATACATCAAATTGACGGACGTCTCGCTTTACTGTGATCACTTCTGTCAACGTATAAGTTAATGTTCGCTATGAAAAGAATTAAGGAAAAAATTATAATTATATGCAACTGAAAAACAGGAAACCTGGATAACTATAAAAAACTAATCAAATGCATTTCACTTTTATAAATATAAAAGACAACACTTAATTCATTTGTTACTATTAAGAGTCTTTGATGGAATAATAATAATAATAATAATAATAATAATAATAATAATAATAATAATAATAATAATAATAATAATAATAATAACGACAGGTGGAAATCTGCCGGCCCAATTTTGATATTAACCCTAAGTATATAGAAGATTTTTGAACAACAATTTTTTTTCCCGGTGTTCATGTTTTAAATTTTGTTGCTATACTTTCAAAATTGCCGTAGATGTTTAGGATCAAAGTGCAGAGGCTTCGAAAAATGTATGCTATAATAAAACTCCACAGAGAACGCGAAGTAAAAATAAATGCACAAAATGGAGTAAAATCATATATGAAATACATTCAGAAAGAAGCGAGTTCTGCATAAGGTTTGACAGTTGACTGCGAATGTTTTTAAGCTTTTCCGATCTGACAAGTGTCAGACTCATTAAGGAGACGAAAAAAGTGTTTGGTACAGTCTCTCCAGATTTCTTGTTTATACAAACATGTGCTGACCAAAAACTCGAAGAAACAGAGAATTTTTAAAATTAGGTGTCTGAGTGGAATGCTTTGGAATTCACTAAGTATTGGCATATAAGAGAGAGAGAGAGAGAGAGAGAGAGAGAGAGAGAGAGAGAGAGAGAGAGAGAGATTCCAATGTTCAGTTAAAAAACTTCCAGTCTTTTTCAACGTTATTCTTATACCCATACCGCCAAATAACCAGGGACGCTGTGTTAAATATTCTACGTTTGTTAGTTTCAATGAATGAAAACTTTGTAGTGGAACCACCTACAATTACCAACTGTGCAGGCTAACAAAAAAAAAAAAAAAAAAGATAAGTCAGACAGCCTAAATGGTCCCGAAACAGGACAAACCAAGCTCCTAATGAAGGTATGATACTAGAAGCGAAATGTACAGAGTGGCTTCTACGTCTGATGCACGAAGGTCCTCGCAAAATAATGGCCAAATTAACTGACTAATTCAACAGCCCTCCCAGATCTTACGTGAAGAAACAGCTTCAAGAGCGTTGAAAAAAAACAAAGGAGTTAGAATGCGGGCGAATATAAATCGCTGTCGTGTTTCCCTCGACGAAATCAGAACGGTCATGGAAAGTGAAACAGGTTCCTTCTGGTTCAACCACCTGCCAGTTACAACATCATTATTCAACCTCCTTTTTTCTTCTCCGCCTGCCTCCTTAAATGATCTGCCTGAATGACTCCCAAGGCATCTCCATTTTTCAAGTGCCATTAAATGGAGGTCAAACTCAAGTACTGTTGAATGAGGGTCACACATGAAAAAAAGGGGCAAGAAATGTCATTAACAAACACGTACTAAGTCTTAGTACTCGATTAGAACGAAGGCGACAATTCCATTATTGTTCATTTTAAACGTTTAATTTTGAACTTTTTTGTGTGCCTGAGGTGTTTGGCTGTATGGCAAATGATGAGGCAGTTTTCAGGCGCAAAAAGAAGAGGGGGGGGGGTAATAAAATGAGGTCACGTTGCGGGAAAAATTATTTGACCTGCATTGATATATTTGATAATGAATTGCTCTTCGGGGTGAATGAACCAGGTTTTTTCATAAATAATTTTCAAGTTTCTCAGTTTAGTGAAACAATATAAAAATTTCGAACTGAACTCATTTGATAAAAATCGCAAACTGTCTTTGACTTATAATGCTGAAAGCATCAGTGACTCTTTGTTGACAGTTTCTTTCTAATTGAGCGTTTGTTATTTCACCGGTCTTGTGAATATTCAGTCTTCATTCAGGTGGAAATGCAAAGCAAGAAAACTTAAAGAAAGTCAATGAAAAGGTGTTTATTTTCGAAAATACAAATAATATATTTGTGAAATACCTCCAACATTTTTATCTATAATATTGTATTTATCAAATACCTCCAACATATTGATCAGTATACTAAAAAGATACTTCCATGAGTATTTCACGTGAACGGGCTAATATCTTTTGAATCAAAAGAAATATAATGTTAAATAGCATTTTTTTTTTACCTCATCTTTGTAATAATGTATAAAGATTCTGGCCAGCTGTCAAGGTATCAAGAAAAATTCGTTAGTTATAAATATCTGTGTACTAATTCTACACTCCAAATCATTAAGTGCAGTATTTACACAAAGTACCAAGGAATTTTCTGCATGTTTTGATGCCATTGTGGAATTTCAGCCTCCACAGCCCTGACATTTCAGGAAATGCCTATTAGATCACATCAGTCTATGAGTACGATAAAAGCCTTTGAAAAGTTCAACTGCATTCAAATGGGTCTACAGTCTTTTTTGTTTTTAATGGAAAATTTTTCGAGTAGTTCGCTATGTATTGCAAGCTATATACTAACTGTTCATTTTGATAGGAAAAAATAGACGTTTTCCCGAAAGAATTTATATTCGTATAGTAACTTTTATCGTTATAACATAAGTTATATTTATAACATAACATAACATGACTTTATTTTCGAAACAATGAGCGGATGAAAAAATTAACCAGACACGAAATGCACAAGGTACAGAGTTGTTCATTATTTCCATTATATTTCAGACACGGAAATTATCAATTTTTTTTTTTATTCTACGATGCATTTATAAAAATTACTCTTACCAGAACTACTACCGATACTAGCAACAAATACTCAGAAGGATGCCAAAGCAATCTGGAAACTTCCCCCTTTCCTGTGTCACTCATCATAGCAGTGAAGACTCAAGAAACGAATCTCCAACTTTCACTGCAGAGAACTTCCTGAGAGGATCCGGAGAAGAAAAGAATGATGACGATTATGACAGAAGCGGCATAATAGCGTAACCCCCGAAAATTTTCCGTTCCCCTCAGGCCATCTTAACTCCCCCCCCCCCCCCCAACAACCCCAACAACACCGGAAGACTAATTCCATCGGTACCGGAAACGGAGACTGAGTTTCTTTTAAAGAGGGTACATAAAGTCCTCCAGGGAGATTTTGGGGGAAAGCATCAGACAATAATGGTGATGTTATTTTTCTTTGATGAATGATTTCCGTGTATGAGACTTTCTCAGCTCCAGGACTTTTTCGGTTATATCTGTTTTACGTTTCCCCTAGTTTTTTTTTTTTTTTTTTTTTTTTTTTTTTTTTTTTTTTTTTTTATTGATGGAAGTCATTGCTTTGATTTGGGAAAGTCTGTGGTCATCTATGTTCTCATTACGGCAAATCACGTGTAATTTTCCTTTGAGAAATGGTACCCAAAATATTCCTTCAGGAGTCGTGTTATGTCCGTGTGTAACTCTCTCTATCTGTGTATGTATGCATGTGTGAGTATATAAATATAAAGTATATATTGTATAATATATATATTTATATATACTATAAAGTTTCTATTTCAACGAAAATTAAAAGGAAGGTAGTAAGGAAAGTTAAGTGTTTCAAAATACTACATGGAACTGCATTAAGTTAAGAACAGTACATTCAAGTCTACAGTATATTTAAACCAAATTTTTACAAAGTTTTCCTTGGTAATTCTAATCTTAAGATGGCGATTTTTTCTCACCAGCCCCAAAATACATCAACATTCCTGCTAACTTATGAGTGGAACTCCAAGAGAGTCCTGTCGAACAATATTCACATACAACTTCAACAAAAGTTATTTAAGTTCTTCTAACAATCAGCATGGGAAGAACGCAATTCTTCTATATAAACTCAACCAACTTGTCTGTTACCCTTGACTTAACATACTTCGGCAATGCTGGAATTGTATACTTATTAGGATAAAAAAAAGTAATATCATTTACTATCATACATTTCGGAAATCAGCACCACCCCTATTTCTAAACACAAGTACAAAATGCGCCGAAGTTTCTTCGGCGCAATCGAGTTTTCTGTACAGCCGCTACAGCGTAAAATCAAGGCCACCGAAAATAGATAAATCTTTCAGTGGTCTCAGTATAATGCTGCAAGAGCCGCGACTAATGAAACTTTAACCAAGGCCCGGTGGTGGCCTATCTTATATCGTTGCCAGAAGCACGATTACAGCTAACTTTATCCTTAAATAAAATAAAAACTTCTGAGGCTAGGGGGCTGCAATTTGGTATGTTTGATGATTGGAGGGTGGATGATCAACATACCAATTTGCAGCCCTCTAACCTCGGTAGTTTTTAAGATGTGAGGGCGGACACAAAAAGTGCGGAGAGAATAAAGTGCGGACGGACAGACAAAGACGGCACAATAGTTTTCTTTTACAGAAAACTAAAAACCGATACTTTGGAAACTACAAAGACAAGAATTTGCAAAGCTTTTCTTCCTGGTTCTCTGACAACATCACTCGCATCTCAGACGCTAACACCACTTTCTCCCGGCCGTCATAATATATCCCCCGACTAAAACGATAACAAAAAAAAATTTAAAGGGTGAAAAAGAAAGTTGAAGAGAGGGCCCAGGTATTTCGGGAATAAGCGACAGTGAAAGTTTTCGCCATTTTCAAGCCACTTCGAGTGTATAATGGAGACGTCGAGTACATAAGACGACCCCGTTTCCGCCTTGGGTCGAGGAAGATTGAATAATACCCGAAATAATCACAATATTATCATTCACTTTCACGTTATTATTATGGAGTTGTTTAAAAGGGGAAAAATGGGTGAATTTGGATGCTCCACTGGTTGGCATTTCAGTTTCTCTCTCTCTCTCTCTCTCTCTCTCTCTCTCTCTCTCTCTCCCCCAGGGTTTTATGCGTCCTAATATCGTAATTCGGCAATTTTCTCAAGGGTGAGCCTATGGGTAGTTTGACAATTTGAGATACTGAAAGACGAAATGACGACAAAATGAATGGGTTTACTTGACAGATTGACAGGTAGGTTACGGGAATTGAAAATAGAAAGCAATCATGTCCTCTATTCACAAATAGAATATCGGCTCCACATCTGTTGCTGACTGAAGTATGAAAAATCTTTTTACTCTTAAGTATAATTTTATCTTTTTGTTTCCGGCCATATAATATTTTACACTTTATCCTGGAATCTATACGGAATATCAAAGTAATTTTGCTAATGAAAAAACAAACCTAACTCATTTTTACAGTTGAAAATGTATAATCGGCAATATTTATAACGATTTTAACCACTGGCAAACAGATAGTTGATGCTGGTCACTTTCCTATCAGAGCCCAAGTCATGCATCGATGTACTAACCCTTAACCAGACTGTGAACTGCCTGAAATACGCATCGGCTGAAACGACGGAAAAAAAAAGCAAGTATGATTTAAAGCAATGGTTCTCATCTGGGGGTCCCCGGACCACAAGGGGTCTGTGATTATAGAGTAGGTCCTACTCTTGTTTTGTCATTTTAATATTTTTGTGATTTTCCAAAACTTCTCGCGGACCCCCTACTCTATAGTCACGGACCCCTTGCGGTCCAGGGACCCCCAGCTGAGAACAATGGATTTAAAGGACGATTCAGATCAATGCTTTTATCAAAATCCACTTCTTCATGTTCTCTTTTATACTGATATTTTGTATTTTCACTTCTCTGCTCACTTCTTTTTTTCTAGGCAAATTCGATGAGAGCACAGAGCATGAAGTAAGTTTCATAAAAATGCATAATAGGTTAATCCTACACGTATTATCCTCCAGAAAATATGAAAGTAATTGCCTACTAATATGAGGATAATTGGTATATAAAACCCTAAGCCATTCATTATTGGATATCATCAGTATTTCTTGAAATTTCACTTACTAAATACTACATTAAAATCTCTCTCCTCTTGAAACCACAAGGCGAAGACGACACTCCTACAGAACATCAAACGCTTTACAAGATTAAACAAATATGACAAAAGACTTTTAAACAGAAATACGTATAAAAAAAAGAAGAGGAGATAAAGTGGCCTTCCAAGGTCATTCCCACGAAGAAACGCCTCTCACGACAATCCCCAAAGAAACAAAACAATACGAGAAAAAAAAAGTGAAACTCACTCAATGAACCATTCACGAGGAAAACATTTCATATCGAGATTTATAACGAGGCAGAAGAAGCACTCGAGATTAACAGAACGAGAGGCCCAGCAAGGGTCAGAATCACCAAGTTTTCAGAGGCGTCATGACCCTTATTGTTCTGAGCACCTACGACTCTGCATTGTCTGGAGAAGACTCATATGCTATGGGCTTCTTAGATATTTTCACCGTCAGGAAAGTAAACGAGGCATATTTTCACCTGCTTTCATTTCCTCTCTCTCTCTCTCTCTTTTTAAAGCTTTCCCCTTCTGCTCTTGCAGAGGGGTGCAAGGTCTGCGTATCTGACGGAAGAGGAGCGGAAGGAGGCGTATTTCAGTAGCTCCTGTGATAATGAGTTGCGTATGGAAGTGAATGTTTCCTGGTATGCTACGTCCTGTTGGCACGAGGGCGCATACGCAGATAGCAATTTTTTTTTTTTATCCCATCTTATTAAAATTACGTTCGACATAAACGTTCTGTTAAACGTTTTGTTACACTGTATCTTCTACGTTATTAACGTTATTTGTTCTTTGCATTCTTTCATTCACAGTTATCGTAATCTAAACAATTCTATTGTCATGCAAGCAAATTATTTATCTGCATAAAAAAGGAACAGCGAATTTAATCAACATTTGCTTTTTTCTCCCATCTTGGTTTCACCATGAGTATTGTTTCTTTGTTTGAAGTCATGACTTTGTGGGTTCTCGTGAGTGATGATTCTCGTAACACCAACTTGTGAAGATCGTTTTGGCAATGAGGTTCTTCGAGTTTAAGTCTGGAAACAGGGGCAATTTTTGTGAGTGTTTCTTGTTAATATAGTGAGCTTTATTCCTCAGCAGCGCTGAAAGGTGTTGCTAAGGATTAGTATAATAGTAAGCTTTCACAGTCTACATAAATGTCTAGCAAACTGAATGGAAAAATATATTCTTTCCCGAGTTTTATGAGATTCAGTGAATGATTTTCTTTCCCTTAGAACGGTGGCTCTCAACCTGCGGGGCGTCAGCAATTCCCAAGGGGGACGCGAGCCCTAGGGAAAAATTAAAAATTCTCCAATAATATTCGTTATTCTCTTAACAAGAGTCGCTAAGAAGCAGTTTCAATTATTTCACTAATTCATGCCAAAAAGAAAAAAAACACCTTTCTTTTTGTTTGTTCATTTTCCTTTAAATCTGGGAGGGAATTTTACTCACAGATGCAAGGGAGGCGTGGAGGGAAGTACCAACCCTTAGAGGGGGCGTGGTAATAAAAAGGTTAAGAACCACTGCCTTAAAATGTATGGGAAAATTTGAAACGTCAGCTTAAGAGCCAATCAAATGGCCGGTTTTTATAGAGCTAGTGTCAATCAACGTCTGAAAAAAGAAAATTACTGTTCTTTTAAAAAGAAAGTGGTCCTGAAGGCCTTTTGTAATTGGCCGCGGGAGCTTTTCTCTTTGTATGATATCACGTACCAAATGGAAAATATAAAACTAATTTTCTTGTTGATTAAGGAAAAAATCTCAAGAGAAGAAGGCAAATTTGAAAATGAACGCCTCGTCAAATTTGAATGTTTTAAGTTACAGGTCCATCCAGGTAAAAAAAAAGAAAAAAGAAAAGTCAAAAACAAATTCCTCCAATAACTGCATATCATTTCATATCAGTGTGACAGTACTTTTATAATCATATAATTACTATATATAATCCGGATTACACTCTAACCAAAAGGCATATATACCATCCACATTTTTTAAACAGTATGCCACTTCAACTAACAGATGGTGGCTCAAGAGAAAAACAACACACTGGTGACAGACACATAAATTAAGTCGTGTTTAAAACAGGTTTGTTTATATATATATATATATATATATATATATATATATATATATATATATATATATATATATATATATATATATATATATATATATATATATAGTACTGACAGGTTAATTACAGAAAAATATGGGAATCAATCCATAAGCAAGATCACCTATACTAAAACGTGAAACGAACCACATTCACTTCTTGTACCAACCTTGCCTTAATAAGGTAAAATTACCTCTTACTTTTCCCGGAGCGTTCTAAACGATATGACTCTATTTTAAAGAAACCTCAAGATACCCCTTAGGTTTTCAGCAAGCGGCGAAGACCCAGCTGAAGGCGGTATTTGAAAGAGTGCCAAAAGGAAGTGTGTCCTTCCTCGCACAGTATTCTTCGCTATTCTTCAGTATTCTTCGACTCTTTAATGACTAAATAACACATGAGTCAAAGAACTAGCATTTGCAACACCCGAATTCCACTGCGAGACTTTCTCGCGCATTGTGGTCTAGGAGGATTCACACGCTTCGGGGGAAAACTGCTTCGTTTATTCTTACACATGGCAATCTTGCAGTGTTCCGTTTCAAAAATCTTTCGATTAACGATTTCAAAACACGGGCGACGAGATGGCAAAAGGTTACGTCTCTTCTCTGTTTTTAAAATTCATACATGTGTTCATTCAGTTTTGTAAATTGACTATCTCAAGATGGAAGCATTTTACCTAGAGAGGTAGGTGGTACGTGAAGTTTCTCAATCATAAGGAAAGGGTTACAGAGCACAAAACAGTGTTCATTTAGTTTTGTAAATAGATTATCTCAATATGGAAGCATTTCACCAAACGAGGTAATTGGTTAAAAAAGTTTCCTGTACATTTACAGTCTCCAAATAATAAGGAAAGGGTTACAGAGTACAAAACAGTGTAACAAGAGAGAACAATGAAATGACAAATGTCAGTCGAACGAAAAAATCTTATATATATAAATATCAACTTTATAAAAGGGAAATATTCCTAATTTTTTTGCAAGTCACCGACGAACTTTTTATCTGCAGCAAAAAACTTTCTTTCATAAAAGTAAAATATACTTTATCCCTTGCACATTATCCGTGAATATTCATAAATTATATACTTTATTCTCACTTCATATTTGATGAACTTTTATTCAAACCAAATATAATAACAAAATGTCATAAAAGTGAAATTGATCATATTCTCTCTACCTTATCACCGAACTTTCAAATAGACCAAAAAATAAAACCCAGTTTTCTCTTTTTTTATTAAAACTGGCATCCATCCCCACCCCCCGCCCCAAATGTACTCTGTGAACTTTTAAAAAACTCAAAAAGTAACCTAAAAAAAAAAATAAATTTCCCTTTGTAATGCAACTGATACGTGCTATCCCCCCTGTATACTCTATGAACTTTTAAGAAACTAGAAAAGGTGAACTAAAAACCATTTCCCCTTTATTAATAAAGTTACATAAACTTTCTTCCCCAAGCATATTCTATGAGCTTTCAAGAAGCTCAAAGAAATAACCAAAAACCCAATTTCCCCTTTACCCGCAATATACTCTATGAACTTTTAAGAAACTCAAAATCCTAAAAAAGAAATAAATTCCCTTTGTAATAAAACAGACATAAACTTTTTTCCCCAATATATTCTATGAAGATGTAAATAACTCAAAAAAAAAAAATACTCTATGAAGTTTTAAGAAACTCAAAAAACTAACACAAAACTATTGCCACTTTATCCATAAAACCGATATAAATTTTCTTTATCTCCAGCATACTCTATGAACTTTTAAAAAACTCAAAATAGTAACATTTAAGAAACACAAAATAGTAACAAAAAAGCCATTTTCTTTGTTTAATAAAACTAACAAACTTTTTCCATCTATATATTCTATGAACTTTTAACAAACTCAAAAAAAGTAACAAACACCATTTCCCCTTTATTAATAAAACTGACATAAACTTTCTTCCCCTAACATACTCAATGAACCTTTAAGAAACTCAAAAAAAAAAAAAAAAAAAATCCTAATTTCCTTTTTCAAGGAGGAGACAGCAACAAAAGACAGAAGCCACGCTACATGCGACACGAGAGCGAGAGTTTCTGACAGGCAACCCACCATGAAATTGGGAAGTGATATTCGTGAGTCATAACATAATCACACAGCCTTTTTGGGGAAGCATTCATGAGATGATAACTAAGTATACATAATTAGTATAATTATCAGCATCCGTAGATTTAACTTCGCGTGTTGTTTACTGTAGTAATAAAGGCTGAATTATCATGTGGGCATTATCGTCATTAAGATGGATGCTGTGGGATATCGTTTTCGGTATGGGCGTGCGCACGGTATTCATCCAAGCGTGCCTGCGGGTTTCTACGCTCGGTTTTTATCTTATTCATTGATCACTTGTGAAGTATGAAGTGTGGTGATGAATGACATGGATCTTTCTTCATTTTCTCTATGAATTTTAAGGGTATTAATTTTCATTTTTTTTGGTGAGGTTTCCTAGAAGAAATCCATTCTAAAAGAAATACATAAAAATTTAATTCGCATTCATTTCGTTTCAAGATACATATAAATATACGTACACACACATATATATACAGTACAGTATATATTTATATATAATATATATATACTGTATATATAATATATATATATATATATATATATATATATATATATATATATATATATATATATATATATATATATATACACACAAACAGATAGCAAGACAGACAGATACCTCAAACCCACTTTCTTGACATCACGCTTTATAGTTACATTTCATTTTCATAAAAAGAAAGAAAATTATGCGTAGTTTACGAATTCTACTGTGAACTTGCAAAGATGGTCGCTCGCTGTTAGAAAAATAATCTTAATTTTACTATCCTACCACATGTCCACCATACATGAGCATAGGCTATTGTTCATGTGCACCCATGCGTGTCCAAATGATTTCTAACCTAAGTAGCTGGTTTCGAGTGCAAAAATATTGCAACAGGATTTTTTAAACAAAATATGAAAGTATTTACCGTTGTCCATTTATTCCCCTCTACAACTTATCTCCTCTTTCTTATGCGAGTTGAGATTTCATTGATGTCTGCCAGGTCGGACATTTAAGGCAATAACATTTATGTCATCACTTTCCTTTTCTCTCGTCATATTTTATTCAAAAATCGCATGTTACTACTTACAGCAAGTCAGTTCACTACCTTTACTTCCAGTCATTCAGAAGTTACATTCTTTTTCAAACAATAGCCCCCCTCTTCTTTTCATCTTTTTTTTTTTTTGCTGTCTTTCTTTGTTTTTTTTTTTTTTTCTTTACCGTGGTGTTATCACATGATTATATTTTCATTCATTTTCTTTTCACTGCTTCTTTTGTAATTACTTCTTGAAAATTTAACTATCTATGTTTCATAAATCTGTTTCTGTACCCCCTTCGTTTTAATCTATATTTTTTCTCTCTATCCTCTTTCCCAACTTTACTCAGCCTCCTCTGCATTTCTTCTCATATTCTCCAAATTCCCCCTTCTCTTTTCCCTTTTTATCACCAGTTCTCCTCTCCCGCATTCTTCCTTCTCCATCACTGTCATTTATCATAAATTTTCTTTACTCTCTTGTTCAGCTTGACTCAGTCTCAAATGCAACGCCTCTGCAATTATCCTCCCACTGTTCTTCCTCATTCTTAAGGTATGCTTTTTTTTCTCTTGTCGACTTTAACTCCAGTTCTCCTTTCCTGCATTCGCTTAACCGTTTCCTCCTTCCTCCTTCTTTTTCTTCTTCTCCTCCTCCCCCCAAAGCCTCCGTTCCCCTTCCCCTGACCCCTGAGTGACCCCCGCCGGCGTCAGGGGTCACATATGCTACTTTCACCCCAGGAGTAATGGGTGTTATCTCTCTCTGTCTCTCTCTCTCTCTCTCTCTCTCTCTCTCTCTCTCTCTCTCTCTCTCTCTCTTCCTTTCACCCTCTTTGGACCTTAAACCTCCTTGACGGGCAAGGATCTCGAATTCCTCTCGAATTCTTTTCATAAATGGCATGTGTGTGTGTGTGTGTGTGTGTGTGTGTGTGTGTGTGTGTGTGTGTGTGTGTGTGTGTGCCCCGGGCCTTTTTGTGTGGGATGCATTTTTGCCTTTTTCGTCTGAACTGGAAGTTTGCTTTTGCATCTATCTGCCTTGTCAGTTGATTTTCCGTATTATTATTATTATTATTATTATTATTATTATTATTATTATTATTAGTAGTAGTAGTAGTAGTAGTAGTAGTAGTAGTAGTAGTAGTAGTAGTAGTAGTAGTAGTAGTAAATATTGGTGTTATTCAAGCTATTGTCGTTGTTGTTGATTCATAATATTTGTAGTGTAAATTATTTTCTTGAGTTTTCATCATCAAAACTATTATTATTATTATTATTATTATTATTATTATTATTATTATTATTATTATTATTATTAGTAGTAGTAGTAGTAGTAGTAGTAGTAGTAGTAGTAGTAGTAGACCTTAATGTTGTTCAGGTTATTATTCTTGTTTCAATACCACTTGCTCATTCAAACTGACTATAAATGAACTCAATATTCTTAGCAATGATAATATAGGAAATTCATAAGAACTGTTCTATATTCACTCAAGATTCTTTTTTTACTTGTTGTCCCATTATGGTCATTAACTTAGATGAAAATACAACCGTATAATATTTCTATAATAACTACAAAGAAATTAAAAAATGAAAAAACCAAAAAGGTGAAAAAAATTCACCATTTAGTAACCACATCACTTTGATTCCTCCTTTCACTTCAATATTTGTCATTGCCATCAAGTCAAGCCTTGCGTCTTAATAAGATAATTATCTCGCTATCTTACGCTTCGGCGATCATACGGAAGCTTTCTTCAGTCATTTCGGTGTCGTTATATTGCCTAATGAGACTGCATCATTTTATTTAATCAAAGACTTTTGGTAATTTTTTTTCTTTTACGAGTTATGGATAAATCATTTTCCTTTTTGTTGAAATTTTCTTTCTCATAATTTTGTAAGATTTTATTGCCATCTTGATAAGGTAACTTTCCCCATTTAATTAATGAAAGTCTTTGTACTACCGCGGTAATTAACTTTCCAGAAATTACATTTTCATTTTCTTTGAATAAAACAATAGTACAATCCCAACGCCCATTTTTCATAATTAGGGCAAAACATTCCAATTAGTTTTCATGTAATTACAACTTTTATTTATCTTCTAAACAAGACCGTTGTACTTTCTAATAATCTAAATTATCCACGTCGTTACCTCTACTTACGTTCACCTAGAACGCCTATCATAATGTTCCTCCTTTTACTCCTACGATCATGTACTTCCCCTTACAGGACGGACATCCACGCCTTCCATCAACCCCACCCAATTTTTTACCGTCACCCATCTCGATATCGTTCACTCGATCGCTGGAACCCATTACTAAATTTTTAAGTCAACTACGCCTACGGCTAATGCCTTAGCTGTCGTGTTTTTGTTTTTACCATATTATTATCCGTACCTTTACTTTCACCCTGTTTTGTGACATAATTCCCTTTCCCTGGTTTATTATTACCTCTCATTCTACTGTTTTCACTATCCCTTACCTCATAACTTTTCTTTTTTTGTCTGTATTACTTTTATTAACATTTCTTACCCTATTCCTATGTTCAATTATGCTCTACTTACCCGTATATATTTCTCGTTTTCCTTTGTTCATTTAAATCTTTCCCTTTTGGATTCGTGCCTCCCCTTTTGTTCTGTTTAATCTTGATATCTCATTTCCTTTTTTTATTTTTTTTCCCTTCTACTCTGCTTATTATTCTTTATTCCTTGCCAGTTATTTTCACTTCTTTCTCTTTCTGCTTCTTTTCCTAATCTCTTCCTCCGTTTAATATTACCCTTCCTACTCTGTTCTACCCTTCCCTTTCGTGTTGCTCTGCTTATTCTTTTTATTTTCTTTCCTTTGTTTGGGAAGGAATGCGGTGGGCGAGCGTCTTTGGTCTTTCCCTTTCTTTCTACGCAATGTCATGCGTCAGCCTCGCTTCACTTACGCAATATTATACAAAAGAGAGAGAGAGAGAGAGAGAGAGAGAGAGAGAGAGAGAGAGGAGGAGGAGGAGGAGGAGGAAGAGGAGGAGGAGGAGGAGGACGAGAAGAAAAGGAAGACGAGAGAGAGAGAGAAAGAGAGAGAGAGAGAGAGAGAGAGAGAGAGGAGGAGGAGGAGGAGGAGGAGGAGGAGGAGGAGGAGGAGGAGGAGGAGGAGGAGCAGCAGAGAGAGAGAGAGAGAGAGAGAGAGAGAGAGAGAGAGAAATAATGATGATGATGACCCAGCGTAATCGTGAAAAAAAAACCCTCTTATATAAGTCTATTGTTAGAGTAATGGGTATCTAAAACCTGCATAAGGAAGCTTTATGACCGACCTCGTGAATAAGCCTTTATGATGAAGGATGGGTTTTAAAAGACCTTCCTTTATCTGGGAATTTATACTCTAGAATGGGTTAGGTTTTCCGTGTCATGTTTTGTTTACTTTTACTTATCTATCTTGAGTCCTTTCACCCGCATGACCTGTTTAGAATCATTATTTGCATAGGTTATCATCAGCGTGTGTATTTTTTACGAATAATTATTTTTAGAGTAAATAATTATATTTGTATGAAATGCAATAGGAATCATTTTCAGGTTTCCATTAAATGTAATATGAATGAATTCAGACAAACATTAAGTAAAAGATTATATTCTACAAAATCCCAGTTATATTATAAAGTCGTGCTAATTGCAGAATCATAAAGAAAAGCAGAGCAAATACACACACACACATTATATATATATATATATATATATATATATATATATATATATATATATATATATATATATATACACACACATATATACATATATGTATGTATGTATTTGCTCTGCTTTTTCTTATGATTCTGCAATTAGCACTACTTTATAATATAACTGGAATTTTGTAGAATATAATCTATTTACTTAATTTTTGTCTGAATTCATTCATGTTACATTTAATGTGGCATATATGTACATTGCATTACGTAACAAAGCCGGGCATAAACTGTGAGGAAAAAAAATTTAAGAACAAAACTGAGCGACTTTAATGGGAGAACGTTACGTCACATCATATAACTCACGTGGGCTGCTCGCATTCTCTTGAAAGGCATTCCAACATTATTTTTTGCTTTCAGCTCTGAAGGTGAATGGCATGTCAGCCAGTGCTGATATCTTTGCCTCTGCAGATCGTTTGTATATTATTCGCTTATACTTTCCAAAGAATCTTTGCGTCATATTTATTGATTCTGTTGTTGTTTGAATGGATAAAATGTTAAAGCTTTAAATTTTGTTTTGAGTCGAACGCAGGTGGGGGGAGGAGGAGGTTCCAGCCCAAACCGCGTGCATACTCGTGCCAAAATGTCACTGTCGCAACAGAATTCGAAATACTTCGTTTTGCATTTTTTCACGCGCGCCTTTGGGGCTTACATTCACTTCTTCCTCCCTTCGCCGTGCTTAAACCAGCAAGTCGTTTTGTTTACCACCTTGTTCACCACATTAATAATTACTGCGATTTCCAAGACATCGTGTAAAGAAGGTCTCAAGGCTTTACAAAACTCTTGGGATTCCTTCAATAGTGTATTTCATGACCGCAAGCCATTTACCATCTTATCTACCTTATTAATAATTACAGCAACTTCCAAGGACATCGTGTAAAGAAGGTCTCCAAGGCATTACAAAACTTTTGGGATTCCTTCAGTAGTTTATTTTATGACCGTAAGTCATTATCATCTCATCTACCACATTACTAATTACCGCGATTTTCAAGGACATCGTGTGAAGAAGGTCTCCAATGCTTTACAAAACTCTTGGGATTTCTTCAGTAGTGTATTTCATGACCGTAAGCCATCAACAATAATTCATCAGCACCATTACCGTCTGTTTACCAAATACCATAACTTACAATGAAATGGCAGTGTTCAATATCAGTCAATTATAAACATTCTCATGGCAAATAACACGAATGCCCCGTCAATTACAACAGACAAGATAATTTGACCCATGAGAGGTGGTCACGTTTCCTCTTCAGATCTCGAAGGGTACAAAGTAGATCTCCCAGTTCTCTTCACATTCTTCTTTTTTGCCTTTGTTTGTTTATTTATTTATTTCATGGTGTAATACTGTACTTTATTTTGTAAGGTGAGTGATTATACACCGGTTATTATAATTTCCTTCGGGCAACTATCTAATCTTGATGTTTTGATTAGCTCCAATCAAATATGTCCCCTATGAAAACCGAATTAATGTTGTGATGATAAGAAGTTCGCTAAATGAAAATCATTTTATCAGTAACTAGCCTAATGAATATAAACGTCATGTGCATACTAACTGCATGAAGAACATCCATACAAATAATAGGAGGCAAAAATATATTACATTTGTCATGAAAACATCATACACTGGAATTACAAATAGCTCAGAAAGAGAACGCTTCCTTATATCTTTGACAACTCTTAACAAATTATCTTGACTTCCTAGTGTGATCTGGGAACACCCTCCAGACACCTCAATGAGAAATCGCATTTATATCAAGACCGCAGCAACAATATTCTGCCTCATCTCTAAAGCGTTACATGAAATCACATTGATTCACCAGACTCTCATCCTATTTATCGAAGCAACATTTCATTTTGCGCGATTAGAATCCAGGCAGTAATTTCACGATAATGAATCGTCTAATAGCTTGGATGTACTTATGCAAAAACAGCGATGATCACTGAAATTCTTCACTGACTGGCGCATTCAAATGGACCAGATTTGCTTATTCATTCAAGGAAAACAGGTCAAGGTGGGCGTAGCAACGAAAATCGAACTTTCTGACACACCCACACAAACGCGCACACATTATAATATATATATATATATATATATATATATATATATATATATATATATATATATATATATATATATATATATATACATATATATAATGTATGTATGTATATAGACATAAAGAGAGGGAAAAAACATACGCAACATAAGAAGAAAAGAGACAGAAAGAAGAAAAAAACTACCGTCGTTAATCATAGTCCTCCTATGCTTAACAAAAAGACATTAAATGCACTCTCTCTCTCTCTCTCTCTCTCTCTCTCTCTCTCTCTCTCTCTCTCTCTCTCTCCCCTCCTTTATGGCGCTGAACTGATTGCATAAGCAATTCGTGAAACTGAACCGAACACGAAAACCGAATAAAAACAGAGTCACAACATCTGGTTTTTCATTCTTTGTTTGCTCCTCGGTTCCATTTCTTTTCCTTCCTTAATTCATTCCTTCGCTTGTTTCTCTCCCTTTGTTTGTAAATGACTGGGCAAAATCAATATCAAGTACGTAGTGAATACTTTAGGCTTCACCAATGAAGATTACTAAATGACAAATAACAGCTGATGAATGGTGAACTTTTTTTTCGGTTTTGACGAATAGAAAAAAAAAGAGAGGGTACAACTAATTAACATAAGTGACATGAAACCGGGCTCTACAATTAAACTTTAATTACTTACTGAAATAAAAAATGTACTAACGACGGTTTTGTTCGAATATTACCACTGTTACTAGCAAAATAAACGAGAAATGAAAGTAAGAACATAAGAAATAATTTTGCTTTATTTTAGTTTGATATTATTTAAGGCACGTCTATTTTTTAGTTATGTGAATACTTTATATATATATATATATATATATATATATATATATATATATATATATATATTATCAGAGGTATATATATATATATATATATATATATATATATATATATATATATATATATATATATATATTATCAGAGGTATATTTAAGTCAGCAATATCTTCTTAAGATCAAATAGCGATAAAAGGAAAAAGAATTCGTATCTGCAAGTTCATTTGCAACACGTTCTCCAGAAAATCAGATATAGAAGGTAAGTTACCACAAATTCCGCGGCCATTTAAATCTCATTTCCTTAAGACATAACCAGTAAACCACAATTTTCATTTACCTTAATAGTCAAGCACCAATTCCTCAAGTCAAGCATTCCACTAAGTCCTTCGCCAGAGTGTTGCAACGGTAACAATTACGAAAGGAAAGCAACAATCACTTCCTTTCAGCGGAGAATGTAAGCAGTTATCCGATACATGCATCATTTCTTCGTAAACTGGATGAGAACTATATTAATGTACACCACACCGCCAGGAAACTGAACGTACCTCATTACAAATTCATCTCATCTGATTAATTATAAATTACTGCCATGGTCAGGCTGAGTCCACTCGGCGTCGAACGTGAGCAATGAAATCATTCTTGCCCGTCATTCCACTGCCTTACCCAAGTCATTTCCCACTCAGTGATTTGCATAGCGGAGAGGCCTATTTCCGTCCCTTCTCTCTCTCTATCTCTCTCTCTCTCTCTCCTTTTTGTCTAACTCTCCCCTTGTTTTCCTAAATCTCTCTCTCTCTCTCTTTCTCTCTCCTTTTTTCCTAACTCTCTCTCCCCTTGTCTTCCTAAATCTCTCTCTCTCTCTCTCTCTCTCTCTCTCTCTCTCTCTCTCTCTCTCTCTCTCTCTCTCTCTTTTTTCTAACTCTCTCCCGTTGTTTTCCTAAATGTCTCTCTCTCTCTCTCTCTCTCTCTCTCTCTCTCTCTCTCTCTCTCTCTCTCTCTCTCTCTCATCTGATAGGCACAGGTGAATGGCACCAACTTAGGCATATGATGCAATGCACAATGTCGCAATGATTCTAAAAAGGAGCCTTTTACCTCCGCGCCATATGGAAAGGAGGGAAGCAGCAGCCGTCCTTTTCCTTGACTTCTGAAGCACTCTGTACTGGGCGTTCACAGGAGACAGGCCTTGTGCAGATTGTCTCACCATTTCTCTTTGTTTTTGTTTTTTTATGTAGTACTTTGTATCTTTATGTAATCGTGTCTAGGGCATCTATTAACCTGCTGGACTCCATTTTCTAACCTTTTCCCCTTACATGAAGTTGATTAAAGTGGGTATGTTAGTTTTTTTTTATGAATTATGCAAACCTTACTTTCCTCCGAGTCTTAATCTTATTTCGTAAATATTTTATTCGTAAGAGTAATTGGTTATCTGTAGATAAAATGAGTTCCTCCACTGTGCTAAAGATGGCTTGTACATTCACATCTCTCTCTCTCTCTCTCTCTCTCTCTCTCTCTCTCTCTCTCTCTTTAATCGGATGTTGGTGTTACTGCGGTTTTTGACAGGTTTCATCACGGCTTTTCGCCATTGCCTGTATCCCGTCAATCATGAGCCGAATCAGTCTTACCGTCGATTGTTCCCGTCAGTGAAGTCAAGACCTCCAATGCACCTTCCTTTCCACAATTTCTTCGTTTTACTCATTTCCCTTATCACCCAGTCTTCATTCTGAAGCCTTTCAGTCCCTGCGTTTCGTGTTTCAGCTGCCAATTCATCTGATTTCAGAACGCCAGACCAAAACAACTGCCGCCGCAAACACTTTCACTGGCCTCTTTACCCGAACGATTTTTCTTACTAGATTAGAGAATATGCTTCTTCTCGTTCCTGTCTAATCGGTTATGCAGAGCAGAATTCAGTCCTAAAACCTCATTATTTTTCTGGCGTGATAAAATGTGATGTGCCGTAAGTTCGTCTTAGTGTTCAGAACTGCGAGCAAGATGATTTACTTGAGAGCCATCAATTTGACTATAACAGAGAATAATGCGTATGTACAATGTATATGTAAATTATATGCGTTTGAATATAACGTGCCATGAAGCGTATATAAAATGTATGTGTGCATTTATATGCGTACAGTGCATTTGTGTTTAGGAGCACAATCACTGATATGGTTTCCTGACACATTAAAATCCATTCATCTTTGCCCATGTAATTCGAGTTTTCAAAACGCCTCAGCAAAAAATATATATCACGACTACAGAGACTATCTGTTCGTTATCTATCTATTTATCTATCTATCTACCTATCTATCGTGGAATAATTCTTCACCATACAATTTATGTTATTTTAGCCACTACATTACCCCTGTTACTGTTACTTAAAGCTTACGAAAGTGTCCCCGTATGAAGTCTACCTTCGGCCATTTAGCTTGAGTTTTCAAAACATCTTTCCTAGAATGTATGTCACGGCTATAGAGGTTATCTATCTATCTGTCTATCAGTCTATCTTCAGATCTATCATGAAATCATTCCTCACCACTCACATTACCTTAATTAATTTAATCTCCGTATCATTCCTCTATTATTTCTCAAAGCTCATGAAGACATCCTCTTATTCAGTCTTCTTGCTGAACACTGAGATTAATGTTTGGCGTTATGATACACCTGATTAAATCAGGTTTTAAAGATAACTCACATTAATTTTCACGGTCCGAAACCCTTTACACCAGATGCATCAGATCGTGAAGATATTTCATTAAATGAATTAAACCAGGCGAAATTAAATTGTGATATAAACGCGTCTCATCAGGAATTGTTTGAAGTTGCTAGAATGTCAACTAAAAGAGAAGCATGGTCTTCTCTAATTTTTCATATTTGTCTTGTTATCGTTTTCATTCTCTCTCTCTCTCTCTCTCTCTCTCTCTCTCTCTCTCTCTCTCTCTCTCTCTCTCTCTCTATATATATATATATATATATATATATATATATATATATATATATATATATATATATATATATATATATATATATATCCGTGCTTTTAAATATGCCTGTGGGTACGTTTCCAGAAAAAAAGAAAAAGTTGGCATTAAAAAAATCGGATATCAACAGAAAACGAAGAAATCTAATCGTGATCACTTTCGTTCGTTATCACGTGACTTAGTTCCTGTTCATGACTTTCTTCATCCATCAGATTTCTTCTTCTTTTTATTTTTTAACAGAGAGAAGGATCAGTAAAAAGTGACACGCCGAAAAGAAGTGTCTACTTCAGATCTTCGCCAGTGTTTGCTTGTCTTGAATTTCTTTAGCTCGATGAACTGGAGCAGCTCGTTTATTCTTCCGGAAAATGGCATTCGACTTTCTTCGGCAAGGCGTGGAGTTTACTTTATTCATCAGCCGTGTTTTATTCGACGTTCCGGTTCGAAATTTCACAGAGCTTTTGGTAGCTCAAACTCGCCGGAAGTTTTAGCTCATTTGTGGTTAGCCGTGATACATCCCGAATCAACTTTTTCGAGCGTCGTGCACTGATGAATATGTATTGTTTTACTTCTAGTTGCTAGTCGGTTGGGACTTAACAAATCAGGATTTTACGTGATAATGGGCTTTTTATTTACAGTATATTAGGTGCTAAGGGCATTTTTTTTTTTTACAGAAAAAATGGAAGTGATGAAGTCTTCGACGAAACTGAAACAATTATCTTCCCAATTATTAAAAAAAGGAAAGAAAAAATAAAAATAAAAAGAAATACAAAAAGAAATAAAGATAAAAAGAAAGGAAGAAAGAAACAAGGAAACATAAAGAGGGAAGAATTATTTTAAAAATGTTGGGGGGTTATGTTCTTCAACTTACCCAGAAACGTCGTTATCGCAATTATATATATTTCTCTTTTTCATCAACCACTTTATCAGTATCAGGTTTTTTAAAAGATTCATAATCGCATACTCTTAATGATATTTTAAACGTCAACGACATATGCTCTCAAACCGAAATCGAGGAACCCCAAGACTCCTTTTCTCTACCTGACATGTTGTGACCATAAAAAAATAAATAAAAAATTGGGTCACCGTATACGTAAGCATTCATGCCAAGAATGTCATTGTTTACGAATGGATTGCGTGCTTCTCGTGACGGCTGGAGACCTCAAACCTACCTTTTTCTACCCTCGTTGCAGTCCTCAAGGATTTCTAGATTAGCTTTAAAATCCGCGAAGACTGGAGCAAATGATGACATAGTGACCCCTGATATTTTGGGATACAGGGCGAAGGAGGGAAAGGAAATTATGTATAGAAAAAATGGAATAAGTCAAGAGTAATAATTACAGGGTAATTAATGCTCCTAATGTGGTAAGTTTATAACGAACAGAAACCAACTTTTTCTTTGGAAGAAATGGTGAAAATTTCTGATAACATTTTGTCTTTAAATCTCGAAATAATCTCTTTTATTAGTGTAATAATACAAGCAACTCACTGGTTCTGTGAAAACATAAGTTGAAATCTAATATCAAATTAAAAAGGAAATTATAAAATAGCCTTAGCATAAAAGCATAACGACGTAATAACCAGTAAAACATAAGCCGAGGTTTCTTCGGAGCAATCGAGTTTTCTGTACAGCGTATAATTCTGTATGAGCAGCGGCCCATGAAACTTTCAGCAACGGCCTGTCCTATCGTTGGCAAACGCACGATCATGGCTAACTTTAACCTTAAATAAAAAAAAAAAACTACTGAGGCTAGAGGGCTGCAATTTGGTATGTTTGATGATTGGAGGGTGGTTGATGAACATACCAGTTTGCAGTCCTCTAGCCTTAGTAGTTTTTCAGATCTGAGTACGGACAGGAAAAGTGCGGACGGTCAGACAAAGCCGGCACAACAGTTTTCTTTTACAGAAGACTAAAAAACTAATCCTGTTTATATTTCTAAGCAGTGTTATTAAGAGAACAATGTCGAAAACATCAGCTCCCTTGAAAAGTTTGTAGAGGTTGTTAAAGTTTACTTGGGGATTTCAACAAGCTCAAAACACTTTATCAACGAATGAAAGCTTAATACGTACTAAAACAAATGCGGTTTGCTTTGAAAAGGAATCTTAAAAAGGAAAATATAAATAAAAGAAATATAAAATTACGACCCAAAAAATAAAAAAATAAATAATTTACTTTTACTCTTCAAATTTGAAACAAAAATAGCAAAACTTTCAAGTTAAGCTGACTTGACGTTTTCTGGATTTGTTTGGCACAATGGAAGGTTTCAATGAATCAAAAGTACTTATCATCGAAGCGCAATTCAATTCAATTAAATTTAGTCAAATTCAATCTACTAAACAAATGTTAGTCTAGTTTGAAAATGAAGCTTCGACAGAATTATTATTATTATTATTATCATTATTATTATTATTATTATTATTATTATTATTATTATTATTATTATTATTCAGTAGATGAAACGTATTCATATGGAACAAGCCCACAGGGGCCATTGACTTGAAATTCAGGCTTCCAAAGAATATGGTGGTCACTAGGAAGAAGTAAGAGGTGATAAAAGGGAAATACAGAAAGAAAATAGAAGAACGGAAAGGGTATAAAAGTATGGCCTATGAAGAAAATTCTAATTATGGCCACTCTTCAAAGATGCATAATTAACTTTCTTAAAAAGAACAACTGGAGATTTCAATAAATCAAAGGTACTTATCTCTACAAACAACGCAAACGAAAGTTAATATTTTATGCAAATAAAACCTTATGAATACAGAAAATTTAAGAGTACGAGAGTTTGACCTGTAAAAAAATAAATAAATAAAAAAACCAAGTTGGCAACTCGAGTAATTAGCACACCACCAATGGCATAATTCAACTACCTTGAAAAGTGTTTGTGGTGCATTAAGTATAATGAGAGATTTCAACGCATTCAAAAATACCTATCATCGAATCGAAAGCAATACATGCAATTCTTGTACAGTGAGAGATTTCAGCGCATCCAAAAATACCTATCCTCGAGCCAAAAGCAATAAATGCAATTCTTGTAGCGGAATTTTATCTCTATGTATCTATATATCCGTGGTTTGCATAAAATTCTTTTTTATTGTAATGCAAAACCCATGGTATATATTAATCTGAAATGGTTGGCTTTCAAACACTGCTTAATAAATTTTTACCTGCTTTGTGCATTAAAATATTTTCTAATAATCCGAACGAATAATTTTGTTAGAATAACTATTTTGTTAGAATAAATAAATATTTGCAAATCATCACTAAGAAACCATGTGTTCCTGTCTAAACACATGGAAAATGGGATAAGCATATTTTCGTTTCTAGGTTAAACACGAACTTCATTATCTCCTATTGTTCATACCAGATACTCTATCCTCAAAGACAAGCAAAAAGGAAAAAAAAAAACTTTTTTACATTAATCAAAGTTGTGTAAATAAATAACAGCTCAGACATAAATACGTTCAAAAATGACATTGCAAGAACATGATGATGTAAAGAAACATGTTGATGTAACCAAACTACAATAAATATCCATAAATTTCATGAAATGCTGATTAATTATACAATGAAAGAATGGCTTGCTGCTGATGTTCTACGGACCACGAACAGTACGCACTAACTCTAGAGAAAAAATGGTACGCGTAGCAATGATCCATACAAACACGTTCTTACAAACTGACACTGATTACCAGCCATCGTTCAAGAAAAACATCCTCTAATCACTACCAAATATAAGTACATTTTTACCTTACTTTACTGGATTTGAGGAGCCCTTCTGGTCTGGTTACCTGTGAAAGAAATAGGATTATTAGTATATCGAAGGAAGTTGTTCTCACACATACATACAGATATACACGCACACACACACACACACATATATATATATACATATATATATATATATATATATATATATATATATATATATATGTATGTATGTATGTATATGTATATATATATAGAGAGATAGATAGATATACATTATATAAATTTATAGGTAGATAGATACATCTATTTATATATATATACATATATATCTATATATATCTATATATATATATATATATATATATATATATATAATATATATATATATAATATATATACAGATATATCCATATTTATATATATACAGATATAGATATATCCGCACATATATATAGATATATCTGTGTGTATACATACACATATATATATATACTGTATGTATGTATATATATATATATATATATATATATATATATATATATATATATATATATATATATATATATATATCACCTAACACTGAAATGTTGGTATCCACTCACGTGCTCGCTCAAGCCTCACTCTTTTCTACCATTAGATTATGTAGACGTTTAAGCACGTTGTAAGAATAAACGTCCCTTTCCAATTTCCTCAACTCATGCACCAGAAATAAACCATTCTCTTTCCATCATACTCGAAAGTAGACATCTTAATCATTAAGCAAGAAGATTGAGTGCACTTCCTTTCGTGAGGTAATTGTGTAATCTCTCGTACAAAACGCAAATCACTTCTGATTACCTTTTGCATGATTATATAAACCTTTCGCATTGTTATATAAACCTGGGTCTGGTGTTGAAAGTTTGTCTCCAGAGATCACTGTTACGAATGGATAAGGATTTCTACACTAACGTTATTAATGATTTTAAAAAGAGACGGCAACGTTCATTGTCTACAATATGCAGTCATGAAACGGCTTCCACGACCTTTATTGTTGGAAAACCAGTATTTCATATATTTCAGTCAAAAAAACCGGGTCATTACTGCTCAATACCCTCAGTGACTTAAGACAAAACTTGGAATGGCTAAATTCAGAAATCTATATACTGATTCGTAAAGACGATGTAAAAGCAACCAAAGTTTATGAACGTGAAATTTTGAAATATCATTTACACGTTCTAGGAATCATTCATCCTGCCGTATCACTCGCTACGAAAAACAACTCGATTTCAGTCAGAATAACACAGAATTTAGAGCAATATTAGAAAGTATCAAAATTATATTTATTTGAGTACTTGAACGATTAGCAGATGAAAACGAGACCTCATTTACTCTGTGGTATGACAAATGAAACACTGTTTTCAATTTTCATTCATTTTTACTTTGGTTCGTCCACTGGGTGATTTTGCAAGTACAGAACAAAAGGTTGTTGAAAACGTGACATCATCGTACAAAATAATAAATATAAGGATACAAAATCTAACCACGCCCTTTCGAGAAGTATTTCTCATTCAGTTAGAATCACTTGTTCATATTTTCATTTTGATTTAAGTCAGTTAGAGTTCGTTATAAACAAGCTTAAGAACTAAGAAGTAATCGGATGACTAAGCAGTCTTTCAGGTACACAATAACTTGAATGTCAACGGGTACTTTATTCATTATATCCTCTAAGTTCTATTTTATTTTTCTTCATTTGAAAAGATATTCACAGATATGAATCAGATTATTACACTTTGTTACATAAAAGCCTCAGTACATGGATTATTTATTCGCAAGGCTGCGTGCCTGAAGATAATTTAGCAAAGCAAAATATCACACGACCTGTTTTTACCATAATTCTGTTACTCAGCACATGAAATGCACTGTGAATGTCGCGCTACATACAATATAAAGGACCAGTCGCACTACAGCTGCGTTTTCGTTATCAACTAAACAAACAGCTTTACATAAAATAAAATATCACAGACAAATCACATAACGGCTGTTCCCCGTAGAGAGATAGTGCCGTAAGTGCACCTCACGTGGTGTACTGTAAGTATTACTTAAAGGTCTTTGCAGCGTCCCTTCGGCCCCTAGCTGCAACCCCTTTCATTCCTTTTACTCTATCTCCGTTCACATTCTCTTTCTTCCATCTGTCTTTCCACCCTCTCCTAACAATTGTTTCATAGTGCAACTGCGAGGTTTTCCTCCTGTTACACCTTTCAAACCTTCTTACAGTCTATTTCCGTTTCAGCGGTGAATGACCTCATAGGTCCCAGCGCTTAGCCTTTGGCCTAAATCCTATATTCTATCTATCTATCTATCTATCTATCTATCTATCTATCACCACAGCTGTTTTACCTCAACAGATCAGTTTTCTTTCTCACAACTTGAAAAGCGTTTCGCAATGCTTCAAACCATTCATGACCATAACGACATAAATTGCTATAAACGTCAGAGGCTTATCTATCTCTGTTGCACGTATTTCCGAACATTTGAACATTCAAACACCTGAACTAATCTCGAGATTAAGTATGGTTCATGACAATTCAGCCGCGAAACCAGTGCGCATGTCAGCTGTTAATGAATCAGTCATCAGAACTTGAATTACGTTTACTTTGGGAGTTCTGGCTTCGCTTTCCCGTTCATTTCGTTAAATCGAATATCAAGAACTCTGCAGAGAAATTGTTTTGAATGCAAACTGCGGAGAAATGCTGAAACGAAAACGATTGACTATTTCCTCCCTACGCATTAGGTGATTCTCACTGCAGCAAAAATAAAACTGAATTGAAGGAGAACTGCAGAAACAAAATTTTCTATTTGCTCCTTACTGATTTGGTAATCCTCACTGGAACGTAAATAAATTAGAATGGAATTTTAACTCAACAAATATCATCTTTCTCTTACCACGATCCGTATACTGCAAAAGAATGAATGGAAAGGACTAATTTCTTTTCGTAAATTTCTTCCAATACTCATATGGATACTTTCATTATTAGATGATGAACTTACATATATTGTCGACACTTAATTTCTGAGGATGAAAATCGAAAAACCACAGAACATGAGAACATGGTTCTTCATCAAGAGAACATGACCTGGGAAAACGATGTCAAGAAAGACAACTGATTGCCAGAACTTCAATTGTCTCAGTGTATTCGACACTAATTGTAATTCCATTGGTAAGATTACACTAAGGGGGACGTTAGTTCTGAATTATGGCCGGTTTGTAGAATGGATTCCGTCAGACGGTCAACCCAGGCAATAGAGGATGATAGCTATAATTTCCCTAATTATTAGAATTTTCACTAATTATTACATTCTACAAAAATCGACTTTACTTATGAGTTAACTGTGATTTACAAAAACAAGAAGACTGCTAACATAATCTCTCTCTCTCTCTCTCTCTCTCTCTCTCTCTCTCTCTCTCTCTCTCTCTCTCTCTCTCACACACACACACACACACACACACATAGTAAAGAACTTTACTGATATACTTTATACAGAAACTATACGCAAAGGATTTTCATTTTTTTTTTTTTTTTTTTGATTTGTCCATTTATTTATTCATTTCCAGACGAGAAGAGCTGCATAGGAAAATTCACGGCTAATTAAGAAGTTCCAATTATAAACTCAGGGTTATTCATCTGTACTTTCCTTTTTCTTTTTTTTCTTTTTTTTTTGTCAAGTTACCTTGTGGTATGAAGGAGCAACTTTCTTGAATGTCAACAGCTGAATGTATAACGTAAAATTTAAAATATTTCAATTCTTGTTTAGTTTCTAGTGTTGATATTAATATAAGATTAACAATTTTGGGACAACTTTTATTAACGATTCAGTTTCATTATTCAACCAGTTGGAGGCCTCCTCCTGTCACACATAATTTGAAACAACCACTTATAAAGTTTAACCATATAGATACTTTGGCAATTAAACAAATAACGTATCGCCCGCAATTTTAACATGCATTCTAACGAAAAACCTCTAGTGCATGGCTGGAGACAACATTTCTGTCGAGCTGGAAATAATAATCTTAATCAATGAATGGATGAGCACTTGTGTACACGTACAGTGATAAGCCATCCCACTGTCCTACACTGCAATAAATTGCTTCCAAATATATTCTTCTATGAGTGACTTGCGCACCAACAAACACCTCAAAGGGTTGATTAGGTTGGCGTAGGACATTCGTCTTTGCCAAAAGGAACGAACAGCAGATGTCCTCCAAGAAATCATTAGCAGAGTATCCTGGGGAGAACGTCCTTTGATGGCAATCCATTCTCTCCGCAAATCCTGTCTTGTGAAAGGCTTTTGTTATCAGTGACTGACAGGGAATGGCTGTCTCTCAGTAAGATGTCCGACACATCGGAAGAGTTATTGAGTAAAGCAGTGAGGTCATTGACGCGGGACGTCCGTAAAAACAAATAAATAAATAAAATGTTAAGATTTAGACAACTGAATTTGGAACCGAATGAGGGAGACTCAGAGTCCTACAAACGACTTTACAAACCACTACTTTTCCTTCCCTTTCCTCTTTGATTTTCTATCATTTTTCCGCTCCTTCCTTCTTCAGTTGACAGTAAAGCTGCCTTAAGGGCGAAGCTCTTTAAACTTCGTGAAAGTACTGATCCTACGACTGTCTTTTTATGATATGTCATTTTCACCTTTTTTTCTACATTGGGGATCTATGGGTTTAGAAAGTGCTGACTCATCCGACCATGTGTTACAGCGGTTAAGTTTTTGCTGGAGAATGAGACGTATAAAATGTGTGTGTGAGGGAGAAACGCATTAGTCAATATAAAGGACCTCACTGTCATGATTATGAGATTATCTTTCTGTTACCTATTTCAACCGCCCAGGCATTAAGATCTCATATGCATGACGCTGCAAAAGATAAAAGACTCTAGGTCTTAAGAGGCCATCATTAGAGCATTCTGGGCAGGTAATTAACATACTGACAAACTATCCAGCTTCCAGCAGCTTGCAAGCGACAGAGAGGGGACGCACGAAAGGAGACGACGGGGTCGAGACCCGTTGTGCAATCGGTTACTTCATAATACCACGGATCACTTTCGAACATGGAGCCCTCTAAATCACCCTCTTTCGCGGATCACAAGGACCCGCGGAGACTTCAATGGGAAACAATTCATCCCTTTGAGATCCACCACTGCTCTAGGACCCCTTCCATTGTTTACCTCGGTCCCTAACAGCTATTCATTTTCCCTTTTACACGACACGACTTTCGGCTCGTGGTTCGAGGGATACATGAACCTGTATCATGTTCGGCCGATCGCTGGTAATGACGGGACTTGGACCCCTGGTTAGTGCACTGACGAAATTAATGGAGCTTTCTGTCTCACTGATTGCTCAACAACGCACGCAGTTGATTTGGAAGAGATGAGTGTTGTTTCTATTCGCTCTGGTCAAGGAAAGAGTTTGGTCCTAAGATAGTCAGCTTCCGTAGAGTAATGTTTTATCAGTTTGATTCAATATTGTTGTGAATGAGTAAGAAAACTTCTAATGTTTATTAAAAATTGTTATGCAGGTTCAGGTACGTTATCATATGGCAGCTTAGGTCATTTTATAAATGTAAAATCCTAGTATGTGAATAATTAAACACCAAATATAGCTGGTACTTTGTCACTGAATGATTGTAGTATCAGCCATCAGTTTATTACGCTAATACACTGGGTGGCAATGCAATACAACCAAAAGGGGACACCTCGAGGAAGCGAATTAAAATAAAAGCGAGGGCGACCAAGACAACTTCAGAGACGTATGACAAATGTACACATGAATATATACATTCGTCTCTGATTATCGTACTTCTGAGAGAGATTTGTCGTACCTTTGGGCCTCCCTGATTTCTCTTTCCCTTATCGCATACAGCCTCAATGCAATTCCATTTTAATTTTTCATTACAAATTTTACAGGCACTAATGACGGATAACTATACTGTTCGTAAAATTTCTTTTACTTCAAATTTAATATCTGGTGTGAAAAATTCAACTGCAATGAGAATTTTATTCATATCATATTATATAGAGACCGTGGAGAGTAAGGGAGTCTCATGACTTCCGCTTTTAATTGTTACAACAACGCCCAGGTGTCTAGGTTGGTGGGACAAGTCCAGCGGTTCACACCATCCCTCTAATATCTACTTCACTTATGGGTTCGTGCTGGCATAAGGCCTGCTCCATCTCAAATAAGATTGCGTTTGGTCACGTGAGAGAGAAGTTTACACTTCATGTGACACAAGAAGATACTTTCGCGTACAATTTATAGTGGTGATTCTTAATATGTCAGCACTTGTTAACAAAGCTAAGTATCATTGTTTACCTGTGATTTTCGTTTGTTTGAGCGAGTAAAAAATTTATTTTTTATTTTAAATGAGCAGATTTCGTCTTTTAATCTTGCTGTGATCTTGGTGATTAAACTGTATGAATACAACTGAATATTACCTGGCAGAGTAATAATAATAATAATAATAATAATAATAATAATAATAATAATAATAATAATAATAACTTCCATGACTCAGGTGTACCGTGTATCCCGCCTGCTCTTTGCGAGAAAGAGAATGGAAAATAAATCGAACATGAAAACTGATACAATGAAACACTTATATTCACTTCTCCTCGGAATGTGAGGTATGCTTTCAATAGGAAATCATCTCTTTTGTTTGCAGTTCCTCGTTGACGTATCGTTTTTCTTTTCATTTTCACAGATTTTCCTCGATTTGCCTTCTCCCAACAGTTAGATTCTATATATAATTGAACAAAAACCTTCTATTACTTCCCAACACATTTATTTTTTATTATATGGCAAAATATATTATATACAAACAATGCTGTTGAAAATCCTCATTTATACTCATATTGTTTATATATATATATATATATATATATATATATATATATATATATATATATATATATATATATATATATATATATATATATATATATATATTTATATATATATATATATATATATATATATATATATATATATATATATATATATATCCTACATCTATATATATATATATATATATATATATATATATATATATATATATATATATATATATAAGTACATATATAGATCCCTATATATATATATATATATATATATATATATATATATATATATATATAAAAAGTATATATATTATATATACCCCTATATAATATATATATATATATACATATATATATATATTTCTATCCATATATACACATATACATACAAACCACATAAAAACACCTACTAATACGGATAACTTTAAACGAAGTCAACCCCAGAAGGTAAAAATAAAACCCACTTATTAAGTATTCACCCTTCGAAAAAAAAAATCATTCGTGAAAGTAAACAGAATTGTTTGGGTCATTCGAAGGGAGGCTTCAATTCTCCTGAAAGTCAATCCCTCTCTCTTCACAACTCCCCCTCCCCTTTCTCCTCCTTTCTCCCTGCACCACTATCCTCAGGGTGAAAGGGAAAGAAGCCCGGCGTTGGCCCTTGGGTGACCCCTTTCATGCGGCAAGCATGCCAGGTCATCCAGCAAAACCAGGTCAAAATGAAGAGGGGTTCCAATACGAAAGGGGTGAATGTTTGTGGGCAGGTCCATCTTCGTCTGACTTTCGTTAGTGCCTCGGCTGGGTACAAGAACTGACCTTGTTTGGTTTCCTGGCACTCCTTTCCGTTTACTTTGTGTTTTTCTTAAATTCTCGTGGGATAAAGTCGTTGCTTTAACCCAAAACCCTTTGATGAATAACTGACTGAACAAGTACTTTTCAACAGTATGCTAAAATAATGCACAGAAATTGAAGACAGATCTTTCTTCAGCAGTAAAACTGCTGTTGCAATGTCACAGTACTTTCAATACAGATTAACCTCCCCTTCACTATAATGGACATAATGAAAAACATGATGAATATTTCTCGTAAAACACAATGTGAAGGAAATAGTGCATCTGGCAATAACTGCAGAAACAAGGTTCCGAAAGACAACGTTACTGAGATCTACTGTATATATTCCAGAACGAGGTACAGTAGACAATGCATTACCAGCAATAAAGTGGACATCTATTGTTTCTTCGACCAAAAGTCAATGTACTATAATAACTACGTCACAACATAATCGCACAAAAACATATTTCACGCAGCGTAGTCTGAAATCCCTCAAAAATCGTTTCTCCTCACTTCCCGGTTTAACGCGAGAGAGAGAGAGAGAGAGAGAGAGAGAGAGAGAGAGAGAGAGAGAGAGAGAGAGAGAGAAGTGCAGACGAAGACGTAAGAAAAAAAGGAGAGACAGCAGAGAAAGAGAGTGAAAGAGGGAAGAAGAAAGAGGAATGGAGAGAGAGAGAGAGAGAGAGAGAGAGAGAGAGAGAGAGAGAGAAGCAACCGCTCCCAGTAACCTGACTCAGAGTCACCCACGTCAAAACTGTCTGGAGATACATAAGATGGATCGATGAGACGCGGAGATAAAAATAATAGCAAAATGGAAGAGTTGACCGTCAGGCGGTAAATGGAAGTAGGCATTCCATCATGCGTGACCAAACATGACCGAGGGAGAACCTACGCGAATAACAGGGTTGGAGAGCTCGAAAGGAAAGGGAAAGGTTGCTGTGCAGTGTGAAGAAACGAATACGCGAGAACGGGAAGTATGGATAAGGATTAATAGAAAGAGTGGATTGAATGGCAAATGGAAAGAAATGGATTAACACTACAAAATTAGATAAATAGAAGAAAGCGTGATGATTAATAAAATTAAAAAAGCACGTAAGGTTAATTGAAATATTTTATACAGCTGTGTACAAATGAGGTATGCAGAAATTCAGTGTCAAGATATGCTTCCCAGCCACTAATCTCGACAGAAAGAAGGATACATAACATAATAAATAAGATTCTAGAAAATATTTTAAAGCAACACAAAATTTCCATACGGATATATGGTGAATAGAAATTACGTAAAACAAGGCTCAAAAATACGGAAAATACGGAGATAGGAGAAATAGTAAACGATAACGGGTAAACAAGGAAGTGCAGATGTCATAATAGGAAGAGACAGGCGAAGGAGATGTATCATTAATCCCTGTCATATTTTGAAGAAATTTCTGTTGAAAATAAACGGTGTTGTGTTGAGCTAAGAAAATGATTGTCATCTTTGAGTTACCGTCACCTTTGTCGTTCTGGAACAGGACGTTCTTACGAATAACCTTGAATTTATATCTCCAATAAATTTTCTTTTACTTTTGTATATTATATATATATATATATATATATATATATATATATATATATATATATATGCATACACACACGTATATTATAATGCATATATATATACATAATTTTGTGTGGGTGTTTTGATATATATATATATATATATATATATATATATATATATATATATATATATATATATATATATATATATATATATGTGTGTGTGTGTGTGTGTGTGTGTGTGTGTATGTTTGTATATAATGTGTGTATGTGTATGTTATGATATGACGCTCAATTCCACCTTCTGCCCTCAGTATAACATATCCAAACACATATCTACAGACACAACCATACTCAGTTTCATGACCTCCTAACATATCCTACCTAGGTTTCACGCTGAATGAAAGTATAGTACGCAGAACTCCACTAATGCTGCAATTGAAATGCAACGATGCTTCAAGTCAAAGATGATTTGAGTTTCATTTTCGTTCTGCACATGGACACGCCCTTGGTGAAAACTCGGTATTAATTCCATTATCCAATGTATGGGAATGTACTTCATGTGTGGGACTGTAGTTATCACGCTGCATCGTTCGTTTGGAGTGAATGTAGACTCTGAGAAAAATGAGGGGTGCTTTTCATTTCGGCTGATACTAACCCATATGCTGCGGAGATGTCTGTTTTCATGTATATTGTCAACTGCTGTCGATAATTTCTTATTCTTTAAGTGAACGAAAAGAGCTATTATTCTGTAAACAACTAACTATCCTTAAGGTAGAGAAACAAAATGCAAGCAGGAGGTACTCGAGAGGGTCACCAAAGGTTTTAAAATATATATTTTTTCAGAGACAAAATAATTCTTTAACTAACTTTGTTACGCAATAACTTTGAAAATTTTAAAATTTTATGTGACGGGTTATTATATACACTTTCTACAATGCAGCTAATGGGTATATTGTAAGACAAAGCTCGCATTGGTACAGGCCTCACTAGAACAAATTGTTTAGGCCTCTTTACAGACAAAACAGAAAGGCTAAACAATTAAGAAATATTATATACCGGTATGCATATAAAAATGAATGTGCGTGTGCATACATGTAAGCATATATACATACATAATTATATACAAATATATACAGTATACGTGTATATATATATACATATACATACATATATATATATATATATATATATATATATATATATATAATATAAACGTCAACATCATACAAATGAATTATGCAAACTTACATAAGTTCCCACTATTGACAAAAGCTGCGTGGGAACGCCTATACGCACAGGCACGCCACAGTCCACGTAACTCTCGCAGAATTCCCATACACCTGACATTCAACCACGACGCGTAGCTCACAGGTACAGGTAATTTAAGGTCATAAAGATCCATAACGCGGAAACTTTCTCCAGATCAGCTTAAATTTTTACTAAAATGAACTTTCATTACTCTCCGTCAAGGTGTCACATACGGTGATCGATATCATATTAATGAAAGTGAAAGGAGTGTCGCATTTTTTTTATGCGTGTCAGATGATAGTGGGTGCCGTAACGAGAGGAGGGTGTTTCCCTACTAAGCATAGAAGGACATTATGCGCTTCGTTCGTTTCTTTTTACTTTTTTTTTACTTTCACTTGCAAAAATCACCCTTCATCAGACTGCATCTTCTCTCTCTCTCTCTCTCTCTCTCTCTCTCTCTCTCTCTCTCTCTCTCTCTCTCTCTCTGTGTGTGTGTGTGTGTGTGTGTGTGTGTGTGAGACAAAACAAATTTGAAAAGAATGTAAATTTAGGACGTCTCTGTGTGTGTGTGACACAAATTTTGGAAGAAGGTAAATTTATGACTCTCTCTCCCCCCCCTGATATAAAAAGGTTAAAAACGTAAATTGAGGGCCTCTCTCTCTCTCTCTCTAATGTTACATAAAAACAGACTTCGAAGGAATGCAAATTTGTGACGCCTCTCTCTCTCTCTCTCTCTCTCTCTCTCTCTCTCTCTCTCTCTCTCTCTCTCTCTCTGCCTCTCTGTCACCGCACCCCACCCCCCCAACAACACCCAAGTTACATAACAACAACCTTTGAAGGAATGCAAATTTGTGACGGTTCACGTCAACAAGGTGTGAAGGGATGCAAATGTGCGACCTTCACCTGCGATTTTTCGAAGCAATTCTTATCACTTTCATAGAAGTGTCGCCTTCTTGACTTTCCTTATGTCCCAGATTTAGGATACATTTTTTTCTGTATCTTTTTGGATATTTGGATTCTGCCCATTAAGTTTCTGAGAAAAAATGCTTTCATTATAAATATATTTCCTTTTTATTAAGGTATTTAGGATATATTTTTGTTATATATTTTTAGATATTTGAGTTCTACCCATTCCGTCTCAAAGAAAAAATGCTTTCATGATAAATATATTTCATTTTTATTAAGGTATTTAGGACACATTTTTTTATCTTTTAGATACTTTACTTCCATTCAGTAAGTCCCAAAGAAAAATGCTTTCATGATGAATGTATTTTTTCATTTTTATATGAATTTTGTATTTAAAAAAGTGGTTAGCAATTTTCAGCCGACCTTTCCTTCATCCGTAACCATCAGGAAACTGTTTGAATATCATTCAATACAGGACTTTCAATTTTGCACTTCCGCTACGGAAGACTAAAGTTATACGCACGAAATGGTAAATAAATATCTCTTAAAACACGTCTGCCATCTTGCAATTGGGTAATCGATCAAACGTAAAAATAGTATGACAGATGTCCGTAATTTCAACCATATCCCATAACAACCTCTTTAACATACGACCTCCTGTGACCTCTGCGACTTCCTCTGACCTTTCACCTTTGTTGTGGTCTAAGGGATTGGTGGGCGATGTCCCCGGCGATGTCTGCGTCATCATTTTTCTTATCTCCTCGAGGATTGCCTTTTTATTTGAAATTTCTTTTTTTTTTTCTTATTCGCAAGATCCTCTCTCTCTCTCTCTCTCTCTCTCTCTCTCTCTCTCTCTCTCTCTCTCCACCTGCTTCTCACAGCATCACAATTATTCTTACTTTTACTTCGCATTTTGTTCTCATTGCCTCTATTTTTTTAACTCTTTTCCAGGTCTTTCCTCCCCCCCTTTTTTTTACTCTCCCCAATCTACCTCTTGATTAGCACTCCTTTGTTTTCTCCAAGTCTTTCTTCGTTTTACTTTTATTCTGCCCAATATTTCTCTTCCTCTTTCTTCCATCTTTTCTTTGAGTCTCCCTTTATTATTAAAACGAGCATCTAATCTCTTCCTTACTACTTTCCACCTCACACCCTTTTGTTCCATTTTCTCTCCCTCAACTTTTTTTTTCTCTCACCTTTAGCCCAGCTCCTTCCCGTATCATTTTCCTCAGTTCTTTCTCTCGCCCTCTCTCTCTTCCACCACTTGGAATAATGACTATTGAGTCATCAGCCAATCTGTATGGTAATGCTACTCGTAACTTCCAAAGCCCGAGAGTAATGGGAGCTTAATAAGCGGTGGTCGTGAGGGCATCGGTAAAAGCAAGCATTCGCGAAGAGGAAGTTTTGCAACGAGACAAAAGCACCCACGAGGAATTAGCAAGTGGGAGGGGGGGGATGGGTCTGATCGATGATGCAATCGTCGGGTAGGGATGGTGTTTGTCTGTCCTGCGTGGTGTTTACATTATTATTATTTTTCTTTTTTTTTTCTTTTGGGGTTCGATGTTACTGTACAAATGGTATTAATAGAGGTTCTAGGATAATTCATTTATTTATATATCTTTTTCCTTTTGGGGCTCCAAGTAACTGCAGAAATGGTATAATGTCAGTTCTAAAATAATTTTTTATCTCTCTCTCTCTCTCTCTCTCTCTCTCTCTCTCTCTCTCTCTCTCTCTCTCTCTCTCTCTCTCTCTACCGTTCACCTATCCATTCATCTAACCATTCATTTATACTGTATATATAATATATATAATATATATATATATATATATATATATATATATATATATATATATATACTGTATGTGTGTGTATGTGTGTATATGTATATTTATATATATGTGTGTATATACATACATACATATATATATATATATATATATATATATATATATATATATATATATATAAAATTTAAAACCAAACATTGGCATCAAGATTAGAAACGCCTCATGACCGACGATAAAATGAAAAATATAATCCTTCCTACTCGTGTGTGACAGTGCCGAACTATCTCGTATAAATATCTGTAGTTCTTTCTGTAAAGCCTTTCACATACCGTGGTGTCACTGAGAGAGAGAGAGAGAGAGAGAGAGAGAGAGAGAGAGAGAGAGAGAGAGAGAGAGAGTAAAGGAGTGTTGTGAGAGTGCAAAAATGCATTGTTCTTTTCAGTCTTGCTGACTTTTACAATAAAGTGCATAAGGTATGTGTTGTTTAGTTACTTTCGAGATTTCAGTGCATCAGTATTTACGCTCTTCTGATGAAGTGCTGTACAGGATAATAAGACTGTTAACTGGTTTTACGTGTCAGCATTATGAAAGCCAGTTTTTATATCTGTTATCATTACCAATCATCACTAAATATTTTTCATGCAGGAGAGAACGAGACGGGACACAGTTGCCGAATATAAACAAAAGTGAAGGATAGTGTACTCGCTTTTTACAGGAAAACAAAGTTATCGCTTTGAAAGAGGCAGGAAACAGACAGGACTCTGTAAAGTTCCATATCCTAGAACTGAATATAAAAAATTATCAAACTGTTTGACTCTTGATTTGCTACTTCCACAGAGCACACGTCACACTACAAAACAAGTTGTGCACACCAGAGCTGACGGAATGGCCAGAATAATACATGCAAAAAAAAAAAAAAAAAAAAAAAAAAAAAAAAAAAAACAGACTAGACCAGAGTGGGTCCAAGTGAGTGCCGAAAGGAATGCAACACCTGAGAGTCCACAGTCATTTGGTCCTACGCATGAGGACAATACCCCGTGCAAAAACGAATAAGTCGGCTTCTTATGGAGGCAGACTTGGCAGACCAAAAGATGTGTGATACTTTCAACCAGTAATAATCTTTCTTACCATATCCAAAACACTGATAAAGCAGAGCTGTTGGATTTAGAGATTCTGAAGAATTGTTAGGAAGGCAGAATGATGATTAGATATGAGATAAAAATGAAATTAACTAGTTTCCAAAGAACTGATACCAAACAAGATATAGTATCAAGGTACACATTCACAGCATAACAAAAATTTTACCACATACTTCCTATTGTTTCCATTTTTCTCCATGTTGGATCTAAACATTAATATCGAATAGTACTTGAATATTCCAGGGCAGGCTTACCCGCTACATTGCAAACTAATTATTTCAAGACACGTACTGTACAAACGAGTCCTGACTTTTTTCCGGAATGTCCAGTTTGTTTGTTTTCATGTATGGGAGGCAGTGTTAAGTAAAATCGTAAGTGATCTTAATTTCCATCTCTTTCGATGAATAAATCATGGTCCTTTTGTTCTTTCTATATTCTACAGTTCTGATTCTCTTAAGATATATTTGTCCCCTTTTATATTTTAAGTACTGGTTCTTACAGTGTTGAACAACTGGCTAGTTCTTTGTGCAATGCAATTTTTACTAATTCTACTGCATATGGCATTTTTTACACTTATCTGCGTGTGTGTGTGTGTGTGTGTGTGTGTGTGTGTGTGTGTGTGTGTGTGTGTGAGAGAGAGAGAGAGAGAGAGAGAGAGAGAGAGAGAGAGAGAGAGAGAGAGAGAGTAAAGGACAGTAAGTCGAAAGGCCTAGCACCACTCCGTTTTTTCACTGTCCTTCGTGGCATTTGCCTTTATATATATAAATTTATATATATATATACATATACGTATTATATGCATACTATATATACATATATATAGTTATATATATACACAGATATGTATATAGGGACAGAGACGGAGCTCCGCCGTGCGAATTTTTTAGCCACATTCAAAACAATTAGGGCATGGTGAAAACAGACAAAACATAAGCGGGGAAAAGAGAGAGAGTGGTAATGGCATGCATAAGTAACCCAGTGATTAGCGCCGAGCAGTCTAGTCATGCAGCGAGGCCTGTCATATCATAACAATTACTTGGTGTGTGTTCATCCAATCCCATAACGATAAGAGACAAGCTCTTTCAAACGCCATTACGCCTGGTGGACCGCAGGGGAGAAAATGAACTAATGACTCAATGTGCGGTTTTCATATATCTATGTCAAAGAAGCCACTTGATGAGGGTAAAATACCTGCTGGTCATTAAAGTATAGTTATGGGGAAATTGAAGCCTGTCATGAGTGGTGTAGAAAATGTAGGCGGTCTGGTTCGTGTGTTATATCAATATCTATCTATCTGCATATCTATTTGTATATACATACCGTATATATATATAATTATAATTACCCTTTATATATATTTACACACATACACATTACATATATATATATATATATATATATATATATATATATATATATATATATACACGTTTATAATAACTCTTTATATATATATATATATATATATATATATATATATATATATATATATATATATATATATATATACACACATAAGCGCTAGTTATTTCGTTTTTTAAACGAAAACCAGTCAGCTATCGATAACGAGAGAGAGAGAGAGAGAGAGAGAGAGAGAGAGAGAGAGAGAGAGAGAAATTTACCCGGCTATCAAGAGAAAGTATGACTATGTCAAATTCGTTCTGGTTGAAACAGGAATCATGGTCACTGGTAAAGCATGTACTTGCTATTTGTAAGACACATAGTACAGCAAACTGAGCGTAAGCGGAAGAGTGAAACGCAGAAATGAACCGTCATGACTGTGAGTGAAGTGAAACTTACAATGAAAGACTTAAAAATAAACCGAAATGCTAATTTAGTTAATATCAATTCCAACGCGTTGCGATCAACCAAAAATTTAAGGCAAATTTCAATGATGACAGAAAGCTTGAAATATTCACTCAACTGGTATTATAATGAATATGAGTAATTCGTGAAAAAACTGCTATTTCTAATAAAGACCAAAATACCGCCATTATTTAGTTCAATTAAAACATGTTAAGTGGCAAAGTATATTTTTTTATAATTCAACGTATGAGGATTGTATTCATGCAAATGCTTCGATAAAATATGCCTTTTTATCTCCTATTCCTCCTAGTGTGTCATTAAATCCCGTATTTCTATTAATTTCGAACAGCAAACAAACCACAAAAATCTACTGCCTTAAGAACGAAAGATGTAACAAATATGTTTTAGTTCAGCTAAAATGAAAAACATCCCGCCCCGAATTTACATTTTAAAAATCGTTCTCTTTTATACTATTGGACAGACTCCAAGATCACAGGAAGGCGTCTCTTCGCTTAAAGCAAAATGTCAAAACAATGAAGGAGCGCCCTTACATATTTTATTCATGTGCTCAGATTTCAAACCCGGATAAGTGGCGCCTTATGTCTGTCAAATACTTCAGTCCCACGAAAATATTCTCCCCATGCATATAACAAAATCAAAGAACTATTTTTGCAACTGAACTAAGTCATTTTAATATCTGATATGAAAATTACTGAAGATTTTTTTTTCTTAAAGGCGACGGAAGATTGCGTCTCAACTCCCGAAACTTCAAGGACAAATCGAATCGAGTTGGACTCAAGTTTCATGTTTGAGTAAGGTCAAGCATATAATATAACGATACATCATTCGATCTACAAATATCAAAAACTCCCATTGCACTCAGCGTGCGCATAAGGATAAATATCAAGGTTAAGGGACAAGGTTGTATGTTAAAGTCACGCAAGATTTATCTAATAGCCAAAATCAAATGTCACTGGCATTCAGACGCTATATGTCTCTTGAAACTTTAAGTCTCTCTCTCTCTCTCTCTCTCTCTCTCTCTCTCTCTCTCTCTCTCTCTCTCTCTCTCTCTCTCGGGGCCTATTTTCCCATAATATAAATTGATGCAGTTCGTACCACTTGTTTTTCCTGACTTTTCTGTCCCGGAAAAATTATTTGTTAATTATTCAAACTAACCCTTTAATAATAAGGAATAATTATTCCAAAAATAAAACAAAAAATTTATATCTGACAATAAAAATGAATAATTATTCCAAAAATAAATGCATAAATACATGTCTGACAAGAGATTCATAACCGTATAAAACAAAGTTAAATTTCTAAACTTCATTTCGCTATTGATACTCACTCGTATAATTCTTACTGTTAAGGTTCCCCAAATAAACTTAATTACTATTATTATAATTCAGAAGATGAATCCTATTCAAGTGGAACAAGCCCACAGGGGCCACTGACTTAAGATAGGGTGTTCATTTGAAAGAAGTAACAGAAGGTAATAGGAAGTAGAGGAAGAAGCGATCAGTTATTAGAAAAGAACAAATAAATTTAAAAATTAATAAATAAAAGAAATAATGTACGTAAAGTATTAAAATACATGAATCGTTTTATTGTTGTAATTCGTTGCATCTTCGCTTGATCTGTTGAGGTTCTAACTGCACGACATCCTCAGGAATAAAGGACCTATGGAACTGAGAAGTTCGACAGCGAGGCCCATTTACCGCATATTGGTGTTGCTGTTCAGTAAATCTGGTCGCTCTTGGCAGGAAAAGAGAATCTTGGTTCAATTGTGAATGTGAAAGATCTGTGTTAAAATACAACTTATGAAAACTGACAAACAAGAGACCACCCGTCGATGGTCTAAGTCATATTTGCTAATGTTAGGAAACAGAAACCTACCACAAACCACTCCATCTAAAAGAAATAAACCTCTGGCAGAAGCAGACATCAACACCGGAGAACAGTATTCTAGTAAAGGAAGGACAAATGACCTAAAACATGTTGCACTGATTTTACCAGTTACAAATTTATAAGGCCTTGTGTACAATACCTAACTTCCATGTGACATTTGCCGACGCCTTCATTTCACGTTTCTCAAAAGAAAGATGTGAGTCAAAAGTTACACCAAGTATTGTTAAAGCTTCTGACTCATTCAGCTGAGTCCCATCCACTTGAAAGGAAGAGTGGGCTGGAAAATCTGTACGGGATGTACTAATCAATGGTGTTTTCGTTTTACTGGAGTTCAGCCTCATACCCCACAAACTACACTATTCACTAATCCGCCCAATGTCACGACTGTGACTAAGGGCACCTTCATTTTTCATAGGTGGAGATTTTACTGCATCCACAAGCATTGCATCATCGGCATACTAAACAATATCAGTTTCATGCCAACAACCATATCACCTGTATACACGAATAAAAAACAGCGGACCAAGAACACTACCCTGCGGAACTCCAGTCTCGATAGGTCTTGGTTCGCTAAAGATCCCATTTCTGACACTGACGCCTTCACATCACTAAAGGTCATTCCTTTAAGTAAAGACTTTTTTTCAGAACGAAAACACAATTTTTCTTTACATGACCTCCTCTTCCATCATCCTCTGTACTCGAGTGCGCCCCAGTGACCAAAATTAGCGCCAGTCATTAAAAAAAAAAAAACACAAAAAAAACACTGAGCCATTTCCTCTTCACGTAATGATGGGTGGAATCAAGGAGATTGATCAACAATGAAGCAGACAAGAATGTAGTATCATTGTCGTTAATATAAGTCAAATTGGATTCTGACGGTCGACGAATGACCTAGGTTGATGGTTGAAAGTAGGGTGGTGTCAATGATCTCTGACTGAACTCGCGTTTTGTTGTCACAGGAGACACTAAGGAAGAGGAGTATCTCAGAAACCAAGCTGTTGTGCAAATGGCTTGCAATAAGCCTCTTACTTCCTTGTATTCTTAAGTGATGGATTTACCGACGGATTTATGTCTTAAATTGGCTAGATAACGAAATATGATGTGAATATATATTGATTAAAAGAAAGTAAATAAGTAAAATTCCATATATATATATATATATATATATATATATATATATATATATATATATATATATATATATATATATATATATGTGTGTGTGTACATATATATATATATATATATATATATATATATATATATATATATATATATATATATATATATATATATATATATATATATATATATATATACAGTAGATATGTATGCATATATATATATATACTTACATATATATATATATATATATATATATATATATATAAACTGATACAATACTGCCAGCAAAACACCATTAAGAAAGCAACATTTGCATTCCTAAATAACCTCACGAAAATCTTGATAGCAACAATAGCAAATTTCTCTTGGGGGGGGGGAAAGTTTTCTCTTGTAATTTCTCTGTTTATCATAGTTTCTCTGAGGATTATTCTCAGCTGAATTATACCTCAGTAAACTTACTCTCTGATAAAGGGAAGACTGCCTTAAGAAATTTCCAATGAAGACTTTTGGCACTTGCAAAAAGTTGGTCACTAGATAAACGGGACGTCAGGCACGAGAGACTGACTGACCACAATAGAGGTCAATGTTTAAACAACTGTTGTGATCTACCATAAAGGAATTTACTTCCGGTCGCGTCCGCTAAGAAGAAAGGGAAGAAAAAAACGGTTAGCGGGAACAGTAATTAGCAGCGATAAAACTCGAGCGATGTTGGGCAATTATTACGCAATAATCGCTCGACCACAGTAGGTAAAGCGTTCGGGGTCACTGAGAAATTACAGTGAATCAAGATATATTTTAAAAAAAACGAAATTATACTATTAAAAAGTGTCATAAGGTTCGAAACTTGACAAAAATGCTTTCCATTATCTTTTCATCATCAGACGAAACAAATTTGTTCCAATTACGAAAGATCATACTTCCCTCAACGCTTCGATTCATTTATGACCCGGGTCACCACACGGCCTGCCAAAATTTCCGCTGTGAAACACCTTCAGAGGTTATTTATAGCCCTTCCGGCCAATTTTTTTGTCAGCAAGTTGTGCGTTACCTCAGTGACAGTATCGTGTTTGATCTACAAAACCAGCCAAAAAAATATATATTAGCAAATTTTCCTCAGACAGAGAATTTATACTTTTTTTAGTATTAAAGTTCTTAAGTCATTATTAGAATGGGAGGTTGCTTGATCAATCTAACAGAGCTCATCGAATGAGAGAAATCTAGGAGCTACGTAGTTGCAGTCATGCATTCAGCCCTTAAAATTTATGATAAATACAAGTGTCAGCTTTCTGTTATTTGGAAATGTTTGTAACCTAAAACATCTATTTATTCATCAGTTTTAAACATCATTCAGCACAGCAATCGCCTTTTAATCATGGAAAGTTTTCTTTTCAACTTATCTTGCGTTATCTAAAATGTATTACTGTCTCTAAATGAAGAAGTATGTTGTAATTATTATTATTATTATTATTATTATTATTATTCAGATGAACCCTATTCGTATGGAACAAGCACACAGGGGCGATTGACTTGAAATTCAGGCTTCCAAAGAATATGGTGTTCATCAGGAAGAAGTAAGAAGACGTAAAGGGAAATCCAGAAAGAAGGGGTCTCGTTTATTAAAAAAAAAAAATTATTAAATTAATAAATAGATAAAAAAAAATTTTTAAATGCAAGGAGAATAGTATTAGGGTAGTAATGCACTGCATCTGTTCAAGCGAATATTCCCATTAATAGCCATTAAGCAAGCAGGCAATCTTATTATCTATAAAAAAAGGGAAGTCTACGACCTCTGTAGGTCAGTAATTATTCAAATACTTTCTCCATCTGGCTAAGAAGTTCAAATGGATCACTGTCACACCAACTGATGCAGTTTCATAGTATGAACTGGCGTCACAACAAAAATGTTTAAAGATTTTCAAAATCGCTTGCTAAACATTTTAGAATACTGATTAAAGAACCTTGATGACAATGTATCTGCTAGATTGTCCTTAAAATCACTGCATTGCTGTCTACAGATACGGTTATATAAAAAAGAATCCTTGAAATAAAAAAATTATCCATAAGACGAGGAAGTACCTCAAATCCTCATTAATGCTTATTTATTTATCTATTTATTTATTCCTTTCGATACACTTATTCCATGCGATATGGCGACCTGCAACACTTATTCTGAATTTGTATTCTTATACTCGAAAAAAAAACTTCGTTACTTGTATGGTCATACCAAAAATAACACTTGGTCAAAAATTTATGTGGTTATAATCAACCCCAACCCACCCAAAAAAGATCACTGAAAAAACTCTCCATGACATTCTTCATGCAATCCATAGGAAGATACACTGACGATAAGAAACTATCTCAAATCCTCTTGATTAAGAAGGAATTCCCACATAGATCCCAATCGATCAGAGGGGCATCCTATACCCTGCATTCCTTCGGAGAGAAACACTCGCCTCTCCTTCCCTGTCACGACGTCGAAATCTGCCTCGTAATCAACGAGGTGTTAATGAGATTCGCCACGCCCCTTCGCCCGTCATTCCGATCGGTTCTGATCGCTGGTGACTTGGCAAACTTTCTTATTCTTCGGTAATAGGTGATTACGGCCGCGCCACTCGCATTGGGCGCCTGTCAACCGGAGGGCAAGATAATCTTGCGGTTCAGTGAGGTAACTGAAGCTGCGTGTGCGTGTGCGTGTGTGTGTGTGTGTTGTGTGTGTGTTTTAAGAACCTCTTAGTGATGATCATTTTGATGTTTACAATAGCATTTCGTCTTCTTTTTTTTAGCAGTCAATAATAACAAAAACTGTGGTACACATTTTGATTTATTAGCCAAAGTGGATAACTGGAATACGCGAATAATGGTTGTAATTGCATCTCCATCATATTTAAAGGTATTTATCGAATATATGAAATGGATTACTATTCTTCATAACATCAGGCAAAGATGGACATGCGCACACACACAAACACACAACAGACACACACACACACACACACACACACACACACACACACACACACATACATATATATATATATATATATATATATATATATATATATATATATATACAGTATGTGTGTGTCACTCTGTGCGTGTGTGTATGAGTGAGAGTATTTGCATACATATACATAAGTGAGCAAGTCATATCAGGATAATACTGTCTTCAATACTCTCGGGTGCGAGAGTAAAAAATGTTTCACTCTATAGAGTAACTGAAAACCGTAGAAACCGAACGAAAAATCGATTCTTAACGGTGGTACAGTCCGCCGACCAGCACTTCAACACGTAGATCCGGAAAGGATCTAGTGAAACCGTGAAATTCTCGCTCGCCAATGCTAACAATCTCCCGATAACTCGGACCACTAGGGTTAGGAAGCTTCCTTACTCTTGTAAAAGTTCTTTTGCGATTGTCACAACAAGAATGCAACAAACGTGGTGCCACGCCGGCACTGAGAAGAGCGGTGCCACAGGAACGTCAACAAGCGTGGTGACACACGACCACTTGACCGGTGTCACACGAATGTGAATAAGATTGGTGCCACACATGCACCAACTAAAGCGGTGCCACACGCGTGTGAATAGGCGTGGTGCCATCCGAGAATTAACAAGAGCGGTGCCACATGCGTGTGAATAAGCCTGGTTCCACGCAAGCACTAACAAGAGCGGTGCCACCTTAACAATAGCAAGAGCATTACCAAATTAGCACAAACAATAGCAGTGCCACACGAACACTAAAAATGGTGGTGCCACACAAACATGAACACGTGCAAAGTCATCTCTGCCATTAGAAGGGTAAAACATGGTAAAAGATGCCAGAAAATAAGCTCTTTTCACACCTAGAAATAGAGTTAGAATGAAATCAAACCCTGCTGAGTGAATTCCGATGACCTCTTGTGAATGCCAACTACAACGCAGACTAGTTTTGGTTTAAACTCGCCCCTGTCATTAGGAAAATGCCCCATAAAGCTTTACGAAAGTAGGCATCACTACCCAAACTACTCTAGTAATTTGACGAGAGGTATATTTCCCATCATCACCCCACGTACAGCAAACACACGAACAAACATACTGGAGTTTACAGAAAACACACGAACAGAGACATACGTTAGCTGGAGTTTGCTCACATATCCTCTTTCACCCCTGCCGAGAGGAAATCATCATCATGACTTTTACAATACCGTCAGTAGAAAATGCATCCGCTCGCAGTCGCCGAAATTTCTTGTACGTCATCGTCAAGGGTCATATCTTCCCCTCCACCTTCATCTTCTCTTCTTCTACTTCATCTTCTTTTTATTCCACTTCATCTTATTCTCTCCTTCATCTTCATTTCTACCACTTTATCATCCCCACCCCTTCATCTTCTGTTCTGCCGCTTCATCTTCTTTTCTTCTACTTCACCTTCTTCTCCCCTTCATCTTCTTTTCTACCACTTCATCTTCTTTTCTTCTACTTCACCTTCTTCTCCCCTTCATCTTCTTTTCTACCACTTCATCTTCTTTTCTTCCATTTCATCTTCTTCTTTTCTACCACTTCATCTTCTCCCCTTCATCTTCTTTTCTACCACTTCATCTTCTTCTCCCCTTCATCTTCTTTTCTACCACTTCATCTCCTTCTCTTTCATTTTTCCTGTATAACCTTCATTCCGGTTAAAATACTGCGCCACTACCTCAGAAGAAAGTCGGGAATTAGGGAAAGAATTGTCAGACTTGCTTACGTCTTGTTATCGGTAACTGCTGTTATTCTCTTTTCGTAACTGTTCCGACCTTAATGTCTTCTTAAATTATGCTTCTAACATCGTTAACTTGAGGTCTCCCCCCCCCCCGCCCCCCAACATCATTAAAACGGCAATAACATTTTAACCGGGTTTGTGAAGTCCACGAAGAAAGTATGAATGCATAAATCTTTTCTTTATAGTTTTTAGATATTGGACGACTTCAAGAATATATAAATTCGATATCGAATCAAACAAAAACAGAAGAAATATAATCAATAAAAGGGTCCATTTTCATATCTCTTGCTGCAACCCCTATCAAGAGAAAGTAAAGTTTCTAAAAAGAAAGCAATTAAAAAAGTCTTCGTATCTCGACGAATCGTTTACCTATACACTGAATAAAAAGAAATCTCAACGAATCGTTTACCTAAACACTGAACAAAAAAAAACATCAACGAATCGTTCACCTAAGCACTGAATAAAAAAAATCAACGAATCGGTCCTATAAACTGAATAATAAAAATCTTAATGAATCATTTACCTAAACACTGAATTAAAAAATCTTAACGAATTTTTTACCTAAACACTGAATTTTTAAAAAATCTCAACGAATCGTTTACCTAAACAGTGAATAAAAAAAACTCAACGAATCGTTTACCTAAACACCGAATAAAAAAAAATCTCAACGAATCGTTTACCTAACACTGAATAAAAAAATCTAAAGTAATCGTTTACCTAAAAACTGAAAATAACTCAAATAATAGTTTACCTAAAAACTGAATAAAAAAAATCTCAACGAATCGTTTGCCTAAACATTAAAAAAAAGTCTCAGACTGACTGACAGGTCAAAATCCCCTTGCGTCACAACAGCCAGGATTGACGAAGCCAAGGCGTCTTATTAGATCTACGCATCGCATACCCAAGCACGGAAGTATGATTCGTGCATGCGGCGCGCATGCGCGGCGGACACGGACGACACAGTGACCTACTACTACTACTGTTCGTTAGCCACTCTCACTTACACACTACATCCTCCCGACGATTACGTCTCCTACGTCTCTCCTCTCCTTCCTCTCAGGACGCCCCCTCACCGCCCACCCACCCATCCACCCCAAGAAGGAGCCTTAGTATGCTAGAAGAGGGGCGAGTCGGCCCATAAGTCCCTCCCGAGTCCTCCTCCTCAGTGGGCCACTTTTCCCCCCTTGCCAGATTTCTTCTTCTTCTTCAGACGGGCTGTCGAAAATGCCGATGGTTCCCGTGCTTTATTCCATCGTCATTGGAGCGTAACGTCAGGAGATGAATACTTTAAACTTAAAAGCCTGTGGGCGTGGGGATGATACACTGATTTTTGTAGGGTATTGAAATGCATTCCCACTGCGATATACCTTGGTGTGCAATACTGCTCCTGATGCAGACAAACGCTATAAAATAACCGAAGGATGAAATGTGCTGAATGCCGCTACATTCATAACCATTCAGCAAAATGATTACGAAGAAAAAAATCATGAAATAAAAGAGAAAAATGGAGCCGAATAAAGGATAAAAGTTATAAGAATGAGAAAATTTACCAAGGAAGATTTGCTTTCTATTTCGAGTCCTTTTTAAAATGTTACTATTGTCGTTTTGAATGAAAATGCGAATCTGTATTCCTATTGGGATGACTATACCTATGTTTTCTCTCAAGTTCTCTGGGGACCCGAATGAGAAAGTTGGCTGTCTTTGAAAGTACGTAGACAGATTCCTTTCAGGCCTTTATGCAATACCTGACATTTTTCTGCTTACTTCCCCAAGCTGGTGATCACGACTGTGCCAGCTGGGAAACAGAGATAATGCATTTCAAATCAGAGGGGATAAGATGGATTAGGAAACCTATGAAGCGCTACTGAAAATGATTCCTAGTAGACGACAGTAAGCACTCAGAAGGAATTTTAATGAGAGAGAGAGAGAGAGAGAGAGAGAGAGAGAGAGAGAGAGAGAGAGAGAGAGAGAGAGAGAGAGAGTATACTTAGGCTGGTTGTATTTACGAAGAGGCGCAGAATATTATTTACAATGAAAGTATTCATAATTCATATGCACAATCAAAAGAAACGGAAGCTAGAAATTGTCTTATGTCGAAAAACCCGATTTTGACTTGCAGAGTTTAGACCTACATAAGAAGAGCTTTCTATGTCCAGCCTATGTCCCCAAATTCTCTCTCAAAGTTCCTCGATTTCAAAAACTTTCTCTTTATCGTTCTATAGTTTGTCAAAATAAACGTCAAATGTGAATGAAGATAAAAAGAGTGAGTAGGATAAGGAGATAAACATGATAATAAATGACAAGACGTGATAGCCAGAAACGCTTGTTCGAAAGCGTAAGCAAAATAAATGTTGGTGAAGAAAATATTTAGAACTGGTTAATAAGACAAGATTCGTTACGTCGAACGATCTAAGCTGTATATGAGAAATTTCAAGAGAAAAAAAATATAATTTAAACCTTTGAGAGTAAAGTAGCATTCATTTTTTTTTTTGCCAAATTTTCCTGTATATGTAAATTACGAAAAAGTTCTTTGCTTACGTAAGAAAACATGTTAACCTTTTAAAGCATGAGAAAATATCTGCTCCGAGACAGAAGAGGAGATGATTATTGAGGTTTCATAGCCCTCCCGACCTAGAAAAAAAAATTAAAAACGTGATTATTGAGGTTGCATCTCCCTCCCGACCTAAAAAAAAAAAAAAAAAAAAAAGTCTTATCGAGATTTAACAGTTGAGGCCTACGCCCGAGAGTGTTAGCAAAAATAAACAAGAGTATTTGGACACCGCTAGCCTCCGCCAAAACGTAGCAATACAACCCACCCCAACCTCTCCACCCCTAGACACAAAGCCCCATCTCCCCAAAGGTACATTCTTCTCTCTTCCGAAATCGAATCCCTTGTTTTCAGTGACAAGGTCAATTTTTTTAAGAAATTTTCGCAAAAATCAATGCACCACTTTTTGCGTAATCCCGTTACTATTATTATTATTATTATTATTATTATTATTATTATCATTATTATTATTATTATTATTCACAAAATGAAACCTATTCATATGGAACAAGCCCACAGGGACCACTGACTTGAAATTCAAGCTTCCAAAGAGTATGGTATTCATTCGAAAGAAGTAACAGATGATAATAAGACGAAAAACACAAACAACCCGACATGAAAACATAGCCTCCACTGCGGAGGTAAAAATAACTCAAGTGGGAGGTTCCAGCTGTGGGAATAAACAAGGAAAGCGAATCTGAGGATCATTTGTACGAAAGAGTGAGAACTGAAAGGATGCGGAAAGGCCAGCAACCCACTCGATAAATTCTCTGGGGGTACTAAAAATCAGCGACGTGTTTATTCCCTTATCTTGCAATACCGCATAAATTGGCAACCTGACTCCTACTATTGATAAGCGGTGATGCTTTCAGGAGAGGGATCCCAAAAGTGTGTGTGTGTGTGTGAGACTCTGACAAAACAGCACATAGAATTTAGGCCAAAGGCCATGCGCTAAGACCTATGAGGTCATTCAGCGATGAAATGGAAATTGATAGTCAAAAAGGTTTGAAAGGCGTAACAGGAGGAAAACCTCGCAGTTGCACTAAGAAACACTTGTTAGGAGAGGGTGGAACGCAAGATGGAAGAAAGAGAACATGACCGGAGGTACAACAAGAGGAATAAAAGGGGTTACGGCTAGAGGCCTAACGGACGCTGCATAGAACCTTATGTAGCGCCTACAGTGCACCATATGAGGCGCACTGACAGCACTACCCCATTAAGAGTGAGAGAGTGTGAATTCATCGCGTTTCTTTACAGCATTGTGTTTTGTTGTAATCTTTATGCACTATTATGACTCTTTAATAACCTTACTCTCGGCAGGCGTTGATTTCTTCTTGAAACACCTGTGCCTGAGACGTATGAAAACCCGATTTCTTCTCTCCTAAGGAATTCCGTTCTTAGCCATCCAGCCCCTGTTCGGAATATTTCGTTCCAGTGCCCAGAGATAACGTCCAGCGAAACTCGCATTTTATTTAATCGTCGATGTACTTTTTAAGTGAAGGAATAAAATGCTCTGACATTTTTCAATCATATGGGTGGGAAATTCCTGCTCTTTACCTGTCCGGACTGACAATGAGGGATGTGGACGACCGAATACTTTTAGGGAGAAAGTTTTATCAAGAGTACCTCAGCGACTGAGTTTACTTTTAGTGAGGCCAAGGGCTGCAATCTGTATTCAGATGAGAGAGAGAGAGAGAGAGAGAGAGAGAGAGAGAGAGAGAGAGAGAGAGAGAGAGGTTGTGTTCCGGTATGTATGCAAGTGTTTGCATGCAGGCATTGGAAATGTGTGCGTGTCTGTTCATTGTTTACATAACGTGATGCTGGATGCGCAAAAATTCATTCCTAACAAATTGATAACGTCACTGACAACGTCACTTTCACCTCCTCGTAAAAACAAACAAACAAACAAACAAACAAACGCACACATACACACACACACACAGGAGGAGAAACTGACCATACCGCATAACGCTTCGGTTATGACCACTTTAAATCGCCTAAAAACTTCCACAGCCTAAACAAGATCAAGTTCTCCCTCAAGGAGGCTCCTTTGCTCTTCCTACATCCTCCCCCCACCCGTCTCCCACAACAGACCCACCCCCACCCATAACACCTCACCCGACGGATGATGACCAGTTTTGATCAGCCAGCCACCTTCCTTCCTGCCCACTCTCTCTCTCTCTCTCTTTCTATCCCACCCATCTCTGCACCATCCCCTTGACCAACACCCCCTGAAACCACCCATCAGCCCACCCACCCACGGACTGACTCTCTCTCTCTCTCTCTCTCTCTCTCTCTCTCTCTCTCTCTCTCTCTCTCTCTCAACCTGCTAGCTACTCTCACTCGGCCAGTACCCCCATTAAACTCTCTCTTTTCGCTGGCAGCATCACTCTCAGTTTTAGCATCAAGGTCCAAGAGAAGGAGGCAGGAGTTGAGGTCGGTTCCTTTCTATTCGTAATTCGTGGTTTTCTATTCGTGTTTCGTGTTATCAGTGGATGGTTTGGCTTCTTCCCCCCCCCCACCCCCTCTTCCCCATCCCGTACCCCAATCCTCCACAGGCACCAGAGCCCAGTTCTCAATTGTTTTCACTCTCTAGGCAATATTATCATGTCGTGTGGTCGTGTTACAATGTGATTCGGTTTTAACATTCTGGGAAATACTGAACTTAAAAGGTGGTGTTATTCAATCACGAACTCGAAATTTAACAAGGAAAAGCAAGTGAATGATGAATATAAAAACGCAAAAAAGAAACAGAAACTTTCCATTTCCTCTAATTTCCTATTTTAGTAAAATGAATGGATTTACCATCCTTGCATTTCCTCTTTATTATTATTATTATTATTATTATTATTATTATTATTATTATTATTATTATTATTATTATTATTCTGAAAAGGACATCCGACATGAATACTAATCGCGTCAGCGTAAAAAGCCCATTTTAGAAACTTAAAACTTTCATCATTCCCAGGAGGAGCAATATAGTTACAGACAGATCACGTGATCGCCGCCTCAATTTTCCGCTCCGCTTTGTCGTATCATCGCACTGAAACTCCCTAAGTCAGATTGGTGATTAATAAGGCGAGAAATTCCTTCCATAACGATGCATAACACCGCCTGTTACGGAGCGGGGGTAAATGGCTTACTCAATCATTTCAGATACTGATGGATCGTCAGTGTTCTGTTCTGTGCGCTCTGGGTTCACAATGAGAGTTAAGGAATGGGAAAAATGGGTGATTTTTTTTTTTAAATCGTTTTCCAAGTTTGATTCTCTCTCTCTTTCTCTCTCTCTCTCTCTCTCACACACACAAAACTCATGCACACACAAACACACAGACAATTATAAGCGTATACATATACCCTCCTATTTCCAACAAAAGTATCGTTGTTGAACATTCTCTCTCTCTCTCTCTCTCTCTCTCTCTCTCTCTCTCTCTCTCTCTCTCTCTCTCTCTCTCTCATGCATAAGATCGCGTACATGTACTGTACATCACTTTCCGACCAGAAATGGCGAAATTGACTAAAAATCTCTCTCTCTCTCTCTCTCTCTCTCTCATTTGTGGAAATAATTGTTTCTACGCAATAACACCATCAACGAAAGAGCGATAATGGCGAGTAATTATCCCTCATTACTACTTGCTAATTCAGCAATCATTTAACAGAGGCAGTATTCATTAGCACCACAAGACCTCCAGAATAGATGAATCTCAGTTGGTGAATCTTACCTCGTCGAGTTCCTCCTGACAGGAAACAGTGAGCATAGCCTCGTCGAGGTCCTCCTACACTAGTCAGTGAATATAACCTCGTTGAGGTCCTCCTGACGCTAATCTGTGAGTATAACCTAGTCGAGGTCCTCCTGACACGAATCAACGAGCATTACCTCGTCGAGGTACTCCTGATACTAATCAGTGAGTGTAACCTCGTCGAGGCCCTGTTTTATTAAATAATATAATACAATTGGACAGACCACTTAATCAATTCGCTTATGTCATACTATCAGGTCAATAAAATCTGTATTCTGAACTAATAAATTCATAAAAACCTCATAATAGCATGAGTCACTAAAATGGTGAAGAAATCCGCACTGGTGTAAGTGTAAATAGATATATTTCTTATATTTACATTTACACCATTTTGGATTTCTTCACCAATCAATAAATTCCCAGCATAAAATTGTCTGTTCCCATCCCCGGTTGCAGCCCGCAAAGGTCAACTAATAACCTGGTACTTAATTCACCACTTAGGTCAACAGAGGTTACGTGGATTCTACGGGAAGGCGCAAATACCGCCCTCTTCCTTAATGATCAAAGTGGGGAAGGGGGTCCTCGGCAGGGAGGTGGTGAACTAAGTGATACCAAAGCAACAAATAAGAGAGAGAGAGAGAGAGAGAGAGAGAGAGAGAGAGAGAGAGAGAGAGAGAGAGAGAGATCATGAAAATGACAAATAATTAAAATATATGAAAAGAATTACAGCATCACATAATGCTGGCAATAAAAATTACATAAAATGACATAATATACAAGAACAAATAATAAAAAATAACGGTAAAAAATAAAACGTAATTAACACTATGTAGGCTACTCCCTGAACAATACAGGATTCAGGCCACATGCTGAAAGAAACAACGTAGAAACCGAACAAAAATGTAACACAATAAAAAGAAAGAAAATACGAACGTTACTTGAAGAAACTTGAAGTTACTGACCCAGTCTAGCTGCTCACGTAGCACCTATTACAGCCGGAAGTGGAATGTGTGTGTGTGTGTGTGTTTGTGTCTGTGTGTGTTTGTGTGGGCCACACCGGACTTTCTTTGTGAGTTCCGATGTTTGTCTGTTTTTCAAGCTGTTTATTTAGTCTGTGAAAGAGGGAATTTGCGTTGTAAACTTTACAGACTGAGAAATTCGTCATGACTTTTCCAAAGAGATGTGTTAAATTTTTACTGTTAATATGTATGTGTGTATATATATATATACTGTATATATATATGTATGTATGTATGTATGTATGTATGTATGTATATATAATATATACATATATATGCATTATGTACATACATACATACATACATATATATACACTGTATATACATATATATATATATATATA
>NC_089758.1:27071733-27106733 GCF_040412425.1 Macrobrachium rosenbergii
ACTACCCGCTACACGGGGAATAAGGGTTGGTAAACACAAATAATGACAAACTTACATTGGCTGACTGCGCGCGCAGTCAAAGAAGGTTATTGCTATGTGGTTTACTGGAAAAGGTTAGACATTCTTCCATTGTTTCCTCTTTTTATTGAAATATTGGAGGTCAGTGCTGCAATTTGGGGAAACAAAAAACCGACTGGGCCATAAAGTTGTTGGAACGCCCTCTCTCGGTAAAGTGCCAGATTATCGTGCTCGGTATCGCTGATGGTAAAATAATGCGCAACGTACGTGCCCGCAAAAAAGTATCGTACGTGAGGTCATCTATAAAAGAATCCTCTCTCTTAAGCGCACACGGTACGTGAACATACGGTGAAGGCTATATATATTTTTCATAAGAAATAAAATTGCTTACTAACATTCAACAGCGTTGCTTGAGTTTGTAGCCCTTGTTCTGTTTAGGAAAAAAAAAAAAAATAACAGTCTACAATATAAATGCAAACGCGTCTTCATAATGGAATTAACTTCAAAACAATGAGAATTATAGACTTCATAAGTGCCTGCTGCTTATGCTGTAATAACATAATGCGTTATCCAAAAGTTTTAGTAAGTTTAGACTTTAACATTTCCCTGGCAATACACAATTTTGTTCGAAATGGCTGCTGTTATTGTTACTTATGTTATTATTAGTTTAGTCTGGCCTTATTGCAGCACGGGCTCTTGCTCGTAAGAAAACGAAGGAAAAAGAAAATTTCAGTACTTTATTATGCAAAAAATAAAGGCAATTACGCTAGAATTTAAAATGACAAACGGAAACAAATACTGCATTTCCTTCAGCTAATTATGGGACGTTTGAAAATAAGGTGCGATTAGCAATGACAAAAATTTTATATAAATAAGAATTTTATGAGGATATCCTGAACATTTTATTTATCACGTTCAATTTCTCTTTTCCTTCCAAGGACCTTTGCAGAACTGAATAAGCTAATTCTCCATTTTATGTCTTTAATTCAAGGTACCAAATCTATTTTTGCTGAGAAATACAGCCAACTGAAACAGTAATTATCCAAGAGAAATCTTCAAGCTAACCTTGGTTACAAACACGTTTGAGGAATAAGTTTTCTAAAGCTGGCTGTCCGTATATTATCAGATCGAAAAGGATTTGCTATTGCGACGCTCCAAAAAAAAAAAAAAAATTAATTTAGCCTTCTAACACATAGCATGAAAATGTGTTGAAAGGCTAAAGGCAAGAAATACTTTGTTCGTGACCTGTGCACTGAAGGATTTGCACGTTTAATATATTACATTAAATAACCCAGAAAGACGTTCATATCTGTGTTGTTTAGTCTCTTTTCTCTGCAGCTACTGAACATCAGGCCAGATTTGCTAATAAAGATGACTCTAAGAGAAAATGCTATAGATGCCTTTATGAGTTTTGCTTCACAAGATCCATTTCAGTGCCTAAAGATCTAAGAGTGAAAACGAGAATGTGTCGAAAAGTGGCATAGACGTTCGTCGCTCTGATTATGTAAATACCACTGTATATTTTGACAAGTAAAGACTATTGTAATGAAATGAACTTTCTGGGTGGAAATGGGAATAAATGTCAAAAAATGGCATAGACTTTCTTCGCTCTAGATATGAAAATACTACTGTATATTTTGACATGTAAAGGCTTTTGTAATGAAATGAACTTTTAAAGGGATAAAATGCTGTCCTGATTCCTGATGTCTAAAGTTTCCTGTAACCGACAAAATGGCATGAGGTTCTGATTTCTATGAATCCTGACAGGTTAGCAACTGTCATGCAAGAAACCATAAGATTTTCTAGGAGATTTCTTACAAAAGTACGGATACAGTGTCACTATAAATCTGGATAATAAATGCATATACTCAAAACAGTAAATTATTGACGGTTTGAGTATTTCACAGCAACAACTGCCTCAAGAGGAAACTAGCATTCAAGAACCAGGAGGAAAATGCTACCAAAACATCTAATCTATGAAAATATCCAGCGTCTATACATATGCTCAAGGAAATAGAATGACGGATAACGGGAAATCGAGCAGAGGTCTGCAATTGGACCTCTTTAAAATGAACATATAAAATCTTTTGGATTGTCGAAATTCACTTGGAGGACAACTGTCAAACAAACCCAAAAACTGTACTGGAGAGTGATTTGGGATTCAATAATGGATGATGATTTTGGGTTACAGATCAACAGGGCGTCGACATATTCAAGAGATTTTTCTTTGACATAACTGGACGATATGTTCCTCTTCCTCTTCGCAAATCTATACAATTTTGCCTCAATAAAATGCAATGCTATCAAAACACCTAAAATGGGAATTTCAGTATGTATAATCTTAACCATTTTTATTCACATCTGAACATGAACAGGTACCAATTGCTATTGGGTCTTATTTGAGTAAGGGCGAAATAAAAGAATAGCATGAAGAAATATATATATGATATGCCCTGATTGGCCATTAAATGCCTCAGTCTGAAATCTATGGACTTTAGTCACGTGTGAGAGGGTAATGGACAAAGCTGAATCATTTAATTGGTTCCTACGGTGAATGCAAATGTCTTCTTGGAATGGACAGTGAAAAGAGATTCCGGAAATGCTATTTCGGGGATGAGCATTTGTATTATAATTACATTATTACTGATGGTAGATCCAAGAAATCTCTCATACTATCACACCTAATTATACTACTTCAGGTTGACTAATTTCTTAATAATTTCCAAAATTTGCCGATGGAGGCATACGAAACAGCGGTAATCAAAGTCTTTGAATAACAAATCAAAAACTAAGAAACAAATTTGTTTTTGGAATGGTGATTTTTGAGCCGTCAAAAAAATATGGAATATGGCAACACCCTATCTCCAGTAATAAGGAAACGATGAAATATGTTTAAGCTATTTCCTTCGTATACAGCAATAAATCAGAGATGGTATTATAAGAAAATCTTATTTTCATCACCGTTTACGCTTAAGCGTAGATGGATGATTATACCCTCTGGGAGATTTAAGATCTTGTTTACATTCAAAGTCAAGAGATTGACTGCTTGCTCTATTTTTGAGTTATTCTTTTTTTTATGTTAGTCAATAATTTGTCTCCGAAAATGTCAGGCTGAAGGACTTTCAGGGTGGTTTTATCCTGCGAATATTACTAACTGATCTGTTTACCCTGTCTCAAGGTGGCTCTAGATAAAATCTTCATGAAAGGTGTCGTATTTAATATTATTCCTACCTGAGAAAACCTGTAGATGGTGACATATGCAGACTGCATTTTACAAAATTACAATTAATACAACTAAACTGCATACTGACTTTTGGATAAAAACTCTCTCTCTCTCTCTCTCTGACACCTGTTGGGCAAAGTTCCCCGAAAAAAACATTCAAATTCACCGGATAGCAGTTTTTGTGTTCACTCTGAGTACGACACTTAGATCATTCTCTCATACAAGAGTGTCTTTAAATGAAATTTCCTTAATCGTCTGCGAATAATTGTTTACTGTGTTTGGTTATCAACTCCGCCTTTAGTTCAGTTTAAATGTTTATAAGCGGGTTACACAAAACGTCGTGTCAGGATCTTTATGATTTTGTCAAACAGAATAATTCCCCTTTAGAAGAATCAGTCCTTCTAATTTTCAAAAATTCTCAATACGTTCCGGACAAATTAAAAATCAACTTGTCAGACATCAACGAATTGTTAATGAGAACTAAGAACGTTTGATCGTATCTAGTAATAAAACTATACCTTACTTATACAATGCGACAATATAAAGAAAAATTATAAAGAAGTATATAATGGTCCACATACTTACTTGAATAAGGCTTTGGAGGGATGCGCTGCCTTTAGCTCTGACGTCACAGATTTGTCATTTTTTTTCTCCACTCACCTGCAAATAAATTAAATACCTTTTAGTGAAATAAATTATTACAATTAAAAATTTCTTTGTACAGACACACATAATATATGTGTGTATATATATAGTTTAATATATACTTTTATAGTATATATATACTATATTTGTGTGTATATATGTATATGTGTTTACAAATTTTAGCATTTATAAACACATGACGTTTTTCACACTGACAAATATTACACCACAATCTTTGTGCGTACATTTATCAATACACACATGACTTGAAGTGAATAAATCAACGTGTTCACTGTGTGTTTTGCCTTCATTCTTTTTTTATCGTGCATCTATTTACAACCCAGATCTTTTCCTCGCGTAGGTAGTGACCTTGGACGGGGCAGCCCTTACATGGATCGACGCTCAGAAAAATACCACGTAGATAGAATTTGTTGCCTTTACCTAACTGGATTCGGACATTCATTATAGCAGAAGGGTAAAGGCTACCGAAATCTGTGAGAGGAGTTTCAGAATATTTATAGAGATTAATCGGATCCGCTGCATGGAATTCATATTCTTCATACCGCTCTATTTTGGAGGATATTATTCTCTCTTATCAGCATTCAGCAGACAACAAGAGATTTAGCATATCCAAAGGACAATTCCGTTAGATATTCTATCAGAAATTCTATTAGAAATTCGAGAGGAGTAACTTTTATACCTTTAAACTATCGTTGTTTCTAGAGTTTTATATAAAACCAAAAGTTGGACGTAAAGGTCTGTGTTTGGCTAAATGTCTCAAAGAAAGTTGTATTTATATATCGTTAAGGGCCGTACACACGATCAGTATTACTGTCATTATTTTGTGTACTGTCAGTAATACTGACGGTGTCTGCGTCATACTGAAGTACCATCAGTACCACAAAATGATGGTTACTGACTTCAAAATCCAGTCATCAGTATTTGGGCGGGCCTTATATTACTGATGGTGTGTTCGCTGTACTGTCGTTCCCATCAGTACTACCCAAGCTGTTGTGGTAGTTACAATGGCAGGAAAGGAAGAAGGGAAAATGGATCTTCAGAATTTTATTCTATTATATCGTCGCTTAACAGAGTTGTGAGATATTCGGAGTCAAAATTATATGAAAAGAGACATGCTTTCTCTTTATTCCCCATTTTACTATAACGCAATAGCGACAACCTCTCGATGTCGGTCACTGAACGTGTGTTTAGTGTACTGACAGTACCAAAATAATGACAGTATTTTTAATGACAGTAATACTGATCGTGTGTACGGCCCTTTGTGAAGGGATTTCTGTCCTTCGCCTATATTACTTTTCTACGGATAATGAAGGACACTTATTTGGCAGTAAAAATAACATTTTATCGCCAAGAAATCAGTTCATTACAAATAAAGAAAATCGCACCAGTGAGATCAAATGAAACAGTTTTGATAATTTCATTCATCACACGATGGATGTCACTAACTTTAAAAAATGGATGAACATGAATGTGAAATTGCAATATATTACAATTTACTTGCGATACGGAAAAATTATAATGAAGAGGATAATTTGCATGGAATAGACTCATTTGTATTGTAAATACCAAAGCCAAAGATCACACGTAAGCGTTCTGCTGAGTCACCAGCAATTTTTAAAGATAATCTTGAGAGGCATTTTCGAAAATAGTTTCATCCATCACAAGCCAATATATAAATATTAAAAAATACATTCAAATCAGACGTTTTTCATCATGGTAAGAAAGCAGCAAAATGCATATACATCTTTTTATTTCAGTTATTGTGACTCATGAAAGTGAAATACGTTCTTATTTTTGCCAGCCTGACCTCTCTATTGCCTGCTGAAGAACTATTGTAACAGTCATTCCCTCCATTAAATTCTAGTTTCTCTTTTTAATTACACGGTTCCCTGTGTCACTCAATGACACATACAAAAAAATAAAATACAGAGTTGTCAATATGTCGGGGAAATCAAACTATCGCCGAGGTATATAGTAATTATCGCCTGGGGTGGGATCTCGTCATCATTTTCTTGTAAAACACCTGTTTTTTTTTTTTTGTGACACTGTGAAATGTTGAAGTCCCATTTCTTCCAAGAAGTGAGAGAGAGAGAGAGAGAGAGAGAGAGAGAGAGAGAGAGAAACAACAAGGAGCATGAATTACTACAAGGTGAATTTTTTTTTTTTTTGTGACACTGTGAAATGTTGAAGTCCCATTTCTTCCAAGAAGAGAGAGAGAGAGAGAGAGAGAGAGAGAGAGAGAGAGAGAGAGAGAGAGAGAGAGAGAGAGAGAGAAATGACAAGAGGCACGAAATATACCAAGGTAAATTTGGAAGTCTCAAGAAAAAAACAACGCTCCTTCTTGTATTACAGGCAATCATTGGCGTTGGTGTTGTTGTCATTATCATTACTTCTTCCAGTATTCTGTCATTATCGTTACTTCTTCCAATATTCTGTCATTATCATTGCTTCTTCCAATATTCTGTCATTATTATTACTCCTTCCAATATTCTGCCATTATCATTACTTCTTCCAATATTCTGTCATTACCATTACTTCTTCCAATATTCTGTCATTATCATTACTTCTTCCAGTATTCTGTCATTATCATTACTTCTTCCAATATCCTGTCATTGTCATTACTTCTTCCATTATTCTATCATTATCATTACTTCTTCCAATATTTTGCCATTATCATTACTTCTTCCAATATTCTGTCACTGTCATTACTTCTTCCAATATTCTGCCATTATCATTACTTCTTCCAATATTCTGTCATTATCATTCATTCTTCCAATATTCTATCATTATCATTACTTCTTCCAATGTTCTGTCATTATCATTACATCTTCCAATGTTGTGTCATTATCATTACTTCTTCCAATATTGTTATTATTATTACTTCTTCCAATATCCTGTCATTATCATTATTTCTTCCAATACTCAGTCATTACCATTACTTTATACAATATTCTGTCATTATTATTAACCCTTCCAACATTCTGTCATTATCCTTACTCCTTCCAATATTTTGTCATTATCCTTACGTCTTCCAATATTCTGTCATTATCATTGCTTCTTCCAATATTCTGTCATTATCCTTACTTCTTCCAATATTCTGTCATTATCCTTGCTTCTTCCAATATTCTGTCATTATCATTGCTTCTTCCAATATTCTGTCATTATCCTTACTTCTTCCAATATTCTGTCATTATAATTGCTTCTTCCAATATTCTGTCATTATCACTGCTTCTTCCAATATTCTGTCATTATCCTTACTTCTTCCAATATTCTGTCATTATCACTGCTTCTTCCAATATTCTGCCAACCACAGATATTACTCTAGTTTATTTCTTCAATGCCCAACAGTGAAAGAAAGCACAAAACCTCAACGGAGCACAACGAGCCAATAAAAAACCTCAAGTCCTCAACCGAACCGATTCCGTGAAGTCGACGAAACTGGCTCTGGACTGTGCGGTCCATCTGTCAAATGGCCACTATTACCCTGCAGACCCTCGGGCCGATATCTCTATGACTTCTATGGCTATGGGTTTCCAGGGAAGAAGAGGACTTCAGAGCCGTGTACGTAAATTTTTCATTTTACTGGATAATTTTAATTTCATTTATTTTCCTATCTATTTTATATTTAGTGATTTTCTTTCGGCCATCTTTAGTTTATTTTCTGTTTTGTACTTGGTGATTTTCACTCTTTACATTTGTGGGTAAGTTGTGTTGAAGCTAGCTTAGCAAGTTCAAGGACTTTCTGGTTTGTTCCACAAACTATTTTTCTTATTTATAATAATAATAATAATAATAATAATAATAATAATAATAATAATAATAATAATAATAATAATAATAATAATAATAATAATTATTATTATTATTATTATTATTATTATAAAATAATATGAAGGGAGTAGACCCTCTTTTAACCAAGTTTTGACATTCTACTGATGCTGCCATTCTTTTTTTAAAATAATAATAATAATAATAATAATGCAGGGAAACCTAACACTAACAAACCATGAACAAAAAAATATACGAAGGTGTCAGGAGCACTAAAGAAAAATAATGAAGCAAAAGCCAGAAGGCAGTAATTAGATCCAAATGAAGCTCTCTTAAACTGTCTTTAAACGTGAGAAAATTTATTTATGACGGTCGAGCATGACGAGTTGCAAGTGCTAGGTACAACATACCAATCATTTTCGCTAAAACCACACCCGTGGAGGAAATGACCGCTGGAAGATAACGTCAGTTTTCTGTAATGAAAAGCAGTACTCGTGTTCTTGTTCGACAGATTTTCTCTCTCTCTCTCTCTCTCTCTCTCTCTCTCTCTCTCTCTCTCTCTCTCATTAGCCTACTTGATAGCTTATAATTCATATATATATATATATATATATATATATATATATATATATATATATATATATATATATATATATATATGTGTGTGTGTGTGTGTGTGTGTATAAAAATATATGCATATATACTGCATATATAATACATATATATACATACATACGTATATATGTATATATATATATATATATATATATATATATATATATATATGTGTGTGTGTGTGTGTGTGTGTGTGTGTGTGAATGACTGTCTTTCTGCCTGTCTATAGAGCGCTTATCACCATTGCATCACAATTATAACATTAATTCTTTTCAATTGTTAACTATGTAACCATGAGAAAATCATTTCTTTAAGAAAAATGAGATTCCCATAACAAAGAACAATAAAATGTGAAAACTGTTGAAACATGACTGGCAATATTGTCGTCGGTAATAGAAAACAAAACGCAAAACTTGACAGAGAGAGAGAGAGAGAGAGAGAGAGAGAGAGAGAGAGAGAGAGAGAGAGAGAGAGAGAGAGAGAGAGAATGCTGCCTCCAGACATGCATCAAAATATACCCTCTAAGTCAAATATGTCTCTACGTCCGATCTACATGTGTCTAAACAAACTGGCAAAGCATTGAGGCCAAATGACGACATATCTCCTAACAATGGAATCCTCCATTAACTCAGCAACCAGCAGCAAGTCATGTGACGCAAGTCCCGCTAACAAAGGAATCATTAACCTCACTTTAAACAGCGATAGAACGCGCAGGAGCGTCAGCGATAGCAAGAGTACAAACTGAAGGTCACGAGAATCCTAAGATAGAGTCGGAATCAGCCACACAAATTCATACAATAGACGATAAATGCGATTTTTTTTCTTTATTGTTATTATCGTTCGACGTAACTCGAAAGACTTACGACGATCTGTTGTAGTTCTGATCCCGTCTTAAAATTCCTAGGAATTTCGCGTCATAATTTCTTCTGCTTCTTCCTTTTCTTCTTCTCCTGCTTCTTGAGCAACGACTACGAAGAATGGAATTCGTTTAGTCTCTTCACCTTGGTGCAAGACTATTTTCTTTGTTCCTCTCTCTCTCTCTCTCTCTCTCTCTCTCTCTCTCTCTCTCTCTCTCCTACATCTTTTGCAAGACAGTAAGAGTCCATTGTTATCCTTCGGCTGCTGGGGTCGTAATGATTGGCTTGTGATTGGTAAATGACTGGATATCTGTTTCTGCTTTGATCTTTCATAAAGGCTCAATTCGTCTCGTACTGTATATAGGCATATGACGTAACGGAGTTCCTTGCGCAGACGAAAATAACCTCACGATGGAGGATTGCTGAAATTTTGGTGATGTGCAAAGGCGCTGAGTGATCACTGAGTACAGAGAAAAGGTGTAAAAAATAGCGAAATTTCATTCACTTATTTCTAAATCGGAACACCTACTTAGACAAACGCACTCGCATGTGTTTTGTGTGCGGGGAGCGCCCCTATGTGTATATATAATTTCAGGAGCTTACCTTATAATCCGGACTTTCTAAAAACTCATACACGATAACAGTTTTTCAGCACGAGAATTCATTTCTCTAGGCTACGAGTCTCTCTCGGAAGGACAGTACTGAGTGGTACGATAACTTCCAACCGCAATCGACATGCGTTTCTCTTGTCCGGCTCGACTATTACACGACGGTGGTATTTCTCTCTTCTGGCTTCTCATAAGCGGGTCAGCAGCTAAAACAATTTCAGGTATACTCTCCTATTTTGTGTGCGGTCGTTTTCGAAATGACAATTATCATAAAAGAAAGATACAGAGGGAGGGATCTGTTGTTTACAGCAATCATTTGGAGTCGAGTGTCACGTTCGCCGGATCTATGTATTATTAAAGTCAGTGACTTCTCTGATTTTTCACTCATTTTTTTTTTTAATACGGTCTCCCACTCAAAGCCTTGAAATCCCAAACGACAAATAGACATTATAAGAGTAATTCTCCATCCCATAAGGGGTTCGAACCCAAGCTGGTTAGGGGAATGATTTGTTAAGAGGAAAAATTAATTTGAAAAAATTAATTCAGACACTCTGCTATAACTTGCAGTGAAAATTAAAATATTTGACGAATCTATCAGAGACATTCTCCATCCCAGAAAAGATTCGAACCCACGCTAGTTAGGGGAATGATTTAGTGTTAAAAGGAAAAATTGATTTGAAAAAATGAATCTCGACACGTTACAAATATTTAAAGCGAAAAAGACAATTTTTGTCGAATTTATCATCAATTTCACAGAGGTAGTAGCTTGACAGAGCAACCAAAATGCCAACTAAGTAGAAAACAAGTGAAAAAGTTACTTCGGCGCAGTCGAGTTTTCTGTACAGCTTATAACCAAGGCCACCGAAAATAGATCTATCTTTCGGTGGTCGCGATGTAATTTTGTGTGAGCCGCGGGCCATGAAACTTTAACCACGGCCCGGTGGTGGCCTGTTCTACATCGTTGCCAGACGCACGATTATGGCTAACTTTAACCTTAAATAAAATCAAAACTGCTAAGGGTAGAGGGCTGCAATTTGATATGTTTGATGATTGGAGGGTGGATGATTAACACACCAGTTTGCAGCCCTCTAGCCCCAGTAGTTTTTAAGTTCTGAGGGCGGACAAAAAAAGTGCGGACGGATAGACAAAGCCAGCACAATAGTTTTCTTTTACAAAAAACTACAAAACCTTAAAAAAACATATAATCACGAGGGCAATCAAGTGATGATTTCAGGTACCGGTTTACTTACAATATAAGATAATGGAAACTCCAATCCCGAGTGAGATGGAATAACGGAAATCTATAAAGGAGACTACTTTGGAAAGTAAAGATTTATTTCAAAGCCACGTGACCAAATCAAATCAAATATTTTAAAAATCATGTTAAGAATTTGAACCATCATGGAACGACAAACTCACGCTCCGAGGAGCTCAAGATGTCCCGAGCTTTCACCCGACAGGGAAAAGGGGAACACATCCTTCAGTAAAGTCACCTGAAGGAGACCAAACCAAAGGTATTTTAATGAATGAACAGCTTAAATGGCTCCGCTAGACACTCCTCACGGCTATTACCGTCCTAACCCACTTGATCGCTTCCGTTCAGGAACCATTATTATACACTGGTAGGTGGGTGGACACAGACAGACAGACAAACAGACAGGACCGGGGGGAGGGAAGCTGGCGATGATATAGATGAATCACCTTTGGAGACGGGGAATGCTTAATATACTCATCAGACTGTGACCTATCAAACTATAGTCAAGCCCAACAAGACTAAAAGTGGCGTTATCGTGCTTTGGTAACCTACCGGTCATCAGTGCGTCCGATTTCTTAACGGAAGGTTGTCACGACACGATAATGTAAACTTCTGACTTTGGCCAACGGCTGTAGGCCTCATAAAGATTGAAAACAAAACACTGTTGTAAATTGATCATTCATTTAAGAATTGATACGGTCAATCGATTCATAACGTACCTCAAAATAATATATATATATATATATATATATATATATATATATATATATATATATATATATATATATATATATATATATATATATATATATATATATATATATGACATTATATACATATATATATATATGAGAGAGAGAGAGAGAGAGAGAGAGAGAGAGAGAGAGAGAGAGAGAGAGAGAGAGAGAAATAACCTGGGTACACAATGATAAATAAAATATCTATTAGATTATTTCTTTATCTCAAAATTCGTATAATCAAATGAATGTATATGCACATATGCACACAGAGCTAAATATATATATATATATATATATATATATATATATATATATATATATATATATATGTATATATATAATATATATATATTATGTATATACATATAACATATATATTATATACAAAAAAAAATATATATATATATATGTGTGTGTGTGTGTAGACAGTATATATGTTTCATACTTCACGAATGAATATGCGCAAGCGAGTATTCGACAGAAGACCTTGCTCTAAATTCGACCTCAAAAGAACAAAACAAAAAATCCTGACGGGGGCGATGCCCCCGGATATTACCCCCTGGGAGGTTCAGAGCAACAACATATGCCTCTATCGTGCCTTTGGCAATTGTGGATCCTCCCATTTCAATTAGCCCAGAAGCGCTTGTGACCTGCGCTTCCGTTTTCCTTCTCCATCTCAGTTTGGCCTCCCCTCTAGATCACCCCCCCCACCCCATCGTTCCTCCCTTTCCTCCCTACCCCCCTTCCCCTCATCTTATTTCCCTCTGATTTTTTACTCTTTCTTTCCTTCCTTCTCTTACTTCTTATTTCAGAATGGTTTTTTATTCCTTTATCGACAATCATTTTCAACATAAAAAAAAGGCGCGCCTAATTTATTTTTACTATTTTAATAAGCGAGACCTCCTTCTTTTATATTTTCCTTTACCTCTTCTTACTTCTTCCTTATGAACACCATATTCTTTGGAAGCTTGAATTTCAAGTCATTGGCCTTTGTGGGCTTGTTCCATATGAATAGTTTTCATCTGAATAATAATAATAACAACAATAATAATAATAATTAAAGGTGTTAAGTTAGTTTCAGGTTATTTTCAGGGAAACTCATCTCTTTAAAACACTACTTTCAACGTGATATAAGAGACAGTTCGTTCTCCCTAATGATTAAAAATAAAAAAAATTGGATCTGGTTAGAATTTAGGCCATAAGTCCTCAAGGTCAACATATGGTTGAGCTTGCCATTGTGATGAGAAACACCTGTCTGACAAGTGGCAGGCCCTCAGGTAGCCAGGAGGTCATCATCAGCCATACCTGAAGCAAATATGGTTTTTTTTAAATATATAGCTCCAGGATTTTGTTTCTTTGCTGTGAAAGCCCCCCTTTTTTTTATTTTTCACTTGTAAACACGAGTAGTCCTACTTTTTTTTTGTCAAATATACTTTTACTTACAATTGGTTTGTAGTGTTAATTGAATATTTTTTTGTAATTTTTTCTGGCTCTTGATTTCATTTATCTTCCATATTTTCAGTTCACTTGCATCTTTCTACCTATCTAATCAGTTTTAATCCCAATCTTGATATTTCTTGTGGTAAACAGATCATTAGTTACTTTCTCTTAACCTATTTGGATGACGTAAAAGTAAGCCATCAATTTTCCAATCCTCGAGATTCCCCCCTGGCCTCTACAGGAAACTCTGGAGGTGGACCACCGCCTCCACCCCTACCCCTCACCCCACTCAATCCTGGGTTCCAAACTGAGCCATTATGGGCTGCCCAATAGCAAGGACTCGTGCTGGCATAAGGCCAGCTTAAACTAAACAACAGCTAAGCCGGAAGAGACTCATTCTGTTGAACAGTAGCTTCAGGGCTCCCATGAGAGGCCTCTGGAGAGGGCTCCTCAGCTGGACCGGGACCCTAGGCTCCTTCCGAAATCCCTGGGGGATTGCCTCTAATATTAAGTTCGAGTTACTCGAATATTAAAGATAGACAACCCATCCTTTTTCCAGCGATTCCACGAAGGCACAGGATTTATTCAACGGTCTGTTTAAAGGCCATTTTAGATTTCTTTGGCTCCGAGGGCTTGGAGTTGTTCCAGTTTCAGTCTGTTTCCAGTATATAATGGGGGTTTGGGAAATGGATTCAGAATATCCAGGTATCTCAGGAAACAGGAGCAGAGCCGTGCGTCTTGTTGTCAAACCATTATTACAGGTACTCCACCAACAACTGTCTAGGTGGCACAATACGTGCTCGTGTGATGCCAGTACTAGGTGTCACATGAGCTTAGCTATTTGATCACAATTAAGAAGACTGACTTAAGGGTTACAACTTCCATGTATACACATAACAACATATCATACATTACTGACTTTTCTCTCGCAAAATACATCCCAAGGCTTTTAGCCTCAAAAATAAGTACACAAACGATTTCACATCCAAAATTTTACGCTCACTCGCTTCCGAAAGTCAGTTTACAGAATCACGGCAATGTTTCCTGACGTTATTTGTTCCTGCAGATGTTCAAGACTTCGATCACCGAAGGAAAATCTCTTTTATTTTTCATGGTTTTCTTGTTGTTATGACTTTCTCATGTTTATCTCTGATCACTCTCTAGTGGCTGTCTCAGTGCAAATTGCTGCGAATTTGTCTTGTACCTTTCCCAGGCTTTCATCAATATCAAATTTGTGCATCTTGTGTCTTGCGTCCAGATTTCTTCTTCAGTTTCTAAGAAGATCCTCCACTCGGTCAAGCTTGCTACAAATTAAGGTAATGTTAAGACCTGAATTAATGATGCTATACAAATCCTTTTTTTTTGGGGGGGGGAAGGGGGAGCTAAGATGCATTAACGTAGTAGACCGAGATCTGTAAATAAGTGAAAGATTATTGACCTTACATATGATTCCGTACAAAAGTTTAGAAATAACATTCTTGCTTTGTTTGCATTTATGGTTCATGGGAAGGATTTAATCATTTGATCAAATGTGAGAGAAAGGACATATATTTAACCTGGATTTCAATGCAAATGAGTTGATTTGTTCTACGGGTGATTTACGAGTGGAATATTTGTCGTTCACGTGAATCTCTTGACCCAGATTTCTTATAAAAAATAGCAACATTTTGCCAAGTTTGTAAAAAACTAAATATTAATGTAAGACTGGTAGGTATATGCCTAACTCCTTCCAAAATTAGGGTTGTCATCATATCAATTTCTACTGAGAATACTTATTAAAAGCAACTCTCTCTCTCTCTCTCTCTCTCTCTCTCTCTCTCTCTCTCTCTCTCTCTCTCTCTCTCTCTCTCTCTCTACCCACCCACAAACACAGAAAGGAAACCCAGAATATCAACTGTGATATTTATATATAAAAATGATGGAAAATACTAGTGCAAACTGAAAATCTATATTATCAAAAATACTTGATGAATGCAGGCTCTCTCTCTCTCTCTCTCTCTCTCTCTCTCTCTCTCTCTCTCTCTCTCTCTCTCTCTCTCTCTCTCTCCACCCAAACACACAGAGGAAGCCCTAAATATTAACTGTGATATTTATATATGTATATACAAAAAGATGGAAAATACAAGTATAAACAAAAAATCTATCATATAAAAAAATACTTGTTTAATGCAAGGTTCTCTCTCTCTCTCTCTCTCTCTCTCTCTCTCTCTCTCTCTCTCTCTCTCTCTCTCTCACCCACACACCCACAGAGGAAGCCCTAAATATCAACTGTGATGGCAGTGACCTTATAAGTTCTAACTCATTTCGTAGTCATCTTCGTGACAAAACGTCAACCTTATTTACTACTACATAAAAAGAGTCTTCTCGACTTCGTAATGCCTGAACTTTGACCCTTTCTACCCACCGCATTGAAGACAGGGTTCAGCCTATGAGAAAAAAAAATACGATGCCCGCTAACGCCAGATCTTTGGATGGGGCTTCACGAACTCTCATTGGAAGGTAATGGCCGGCGAGGTTTTGTTTACATGTCTCATTAAAAATCATTTATTGACACAGATTGGTTTTCGGCGTACATGGACACTGTATATATTATAAGTTAAAATATGAAAGAGAAAAAAATTATTAGACTTAAAAAAATTAATTCTTAGACGCATTCTTGATGTACAAGTGCTGAAAGTCTTCGAAATGTGGTATATGTATAAGTGTATTCAAGTGATCCCTTACATACTTAGAGTTATCATTATTGCCTTCTTAAGCGAAAAAAGTTATTGTCATCCTAAACCGTATATCTACCAACAAAACCCGCTTCTGAATTCATATTCTATTACATCTGTCATTTTACTTTCCTCCTTCTTCTTCTTCTTCTCTTTCCAGTTCACTTCAAGGCATGAACGACTAAAGCAAGGTCACTGGAAACGACCCTCGTTCGAAGATGTCTGTCAATGGAACTTCCAGATCACGAACATTCAAAAGAACCTCTCTCTCTCTCTCTCTCTCTCTCTCTCTCTCTCTCTCTCTCTCTCTCTCTCTCTCTCTCTCTCTCTCTCTCTCTCTCTTCTATTTTATCTCCTGCAGGGAGATCGTGATGCAACGCTATCATTTCAAGCAAGCTACTGAAGTCTTTACATACAGGGAATTGCTTTCTCAGCGGGGAGGAAGTGTTTAATGAATTCATTTCGATCTCTTTGTTCGAGTTACGATCAAAGCATGCGGTGCTAAACTAAAGTGAATGAGCATTTATTTCTTGTTTAAGATTTAATGCTTTTAAGTGGAAATACGGGTGTTTGCTGTACAAAGCCTTAAGTCTTTGCTGTTTTGAATGAGTGTATGTATGCATGTATGTAAGTATGTATGTGTGTGTGTGTACATATATATATATATATATATATATATATATATATATACATATATATATATATATATACATATATATACTTATATATACAGATATATTTACATACATGTATGTATATACAAATATAAATCAAGAGAAAGAGAGAGAGAGAGAGAGAGAGAGAGAGAGAGAGAGAGAGAGAGAGAGAGAGAGAGAGAGAACAAATATGGTGCTCAAAGGAGAAAGTAAGAAAAAAATGTTGGAGTTATTGAACTTTTCGTGATGATTTTGATGAATGGAGTGTGCAAACTGCAGAAATCTACGCATGCTAGTAATGTCATCTGGAGTCAGCAAAGAAAGCTGGAGAGAACAGTTAGAAAGTAACATGTGTATGTCAGAGAAAAAGTCGGAAATGATTACAAGCAAAATTAAAATTGTCATGGTACAAGGAAGTCAGGGAGATCGATCTAATTCGATTTATGAAAGTTGGTTCTGATGACCTGACACAGGAGAAGTCAGGGCGATGGAGCAGTGAGTCTTCGAAATGTTAGATGTTGACTGTGAATGAAACCAACCCCCTCAAAAAGGTAAAAAATGCGACAAAGTTTCTTCGGAGCAATCGAATTTTCTGTACAGCGTATAATCAAGGCCACCGAAAATAATCTATCTTTCGGTGGTCTCGGTATAGTACTGTATGAGCCGTGGCCCATGAAACTTTAACCACGGCCCGGTGGTGGCATGTCTTATATCGTTGTCAGACGCACGATTATGGCTAATTTTAACCTTAAGTAAAATAGAAACTACTGAGGCTAGAAGGGTACAATTTGGTATGTTTGATGATTGAAGGGTGGATGATAAACATACCAATTTGCTGCCCTCTAGCCTCGGTAGTTTTTAAGATCTGAGAGCTCAGAAAAAGTGCGGACGTACAGGCAAAGCCGGCATAATAGTTTTCTTTTACAGAAAGCTAAAAAGACAGCTAAGCAATGCTTTTATCCTGGACACTACACTGAATCAACTGACAGAATGCTGAATGTGGATAGAGTCAAAGTTCTGATCTCTAATAATAACCAGTCATGGATTGCACCTCAAGGCAATTTTACTCGGACAAGTGACAGCCTGATGAACTTCCGGCTGTTTAAATATTATTAAACCTTAATGGTGATAAGTGAGCAATTTACTGGTAAAGAAAGCATTCTTTATCAAATGAACATAAATATGTCAACAAACTATTGAACCGAATAATCAATGAATAATGTATATTTTAGAGAATAGTCACTCCACCAACCCTGGAATTCAGTTAAGTATTAATTTTGTGTAGTCTACAATCAAATTTCTTTCTTATTTTCTCCATTCATCTCCTTACGTAAGTCTGACCCTGACCGTAGAGCCTTTCCCGGTAAACAAACAACTGAGAAAAATAAATGACAGGAGAATGAACATATTTTTCATTGACAATATCCTGCTTCCTGAGAAAGGAAGTTCAAACTTTTTTCTCTCAGAAATTGATCATTACGAGTTGTGTCATGGACACCTTCTCTCTCTCTCTCTCTCTCTCTCTCTCTCTCTCTCTCTCTCTCTCTCTCTCTCTCTCTCTCTTTACCTTGTTTGTTTGCTGTCACATGATTTTCTATCATTCAAAGTCTCTGAATTGATTTTAATGAATAACTGCTGCCAGTCTGTAAATAAGGAACGCGGATTTAAAATTCCGACATTTTTCGTTCCCATAAACTCTCTAATTTAAGTAAAAGCGGGAACACTGTACGTATTTTAAAAAAATTGCTCTCAAATGAGTAGTAAAATAGCTTAGGAGACGAATATAACCAACGTTTCCCAAAATTAACTGCCGGCCCCTTTGGGGTTCTTTGTTCCGCAGTGAAACTGCAAACCTAACCATTACGGCGTCACGAACCCTTTCTTAGATAGCACGACTGATTCCGAACAGTTGTGAAAGAAAGACCACCAACTAAAGACCAACTATGCTGCCTCCACTTAGAAACACAGCGTCCGCAGCAGCGCCACACAGTACCTGAGGTACGTGATTCCTGAACCTAGAGTGAAAGCCCCCAAAACCAAAAGAAACATCTGCGTCTCGCGGTGCGTAAGAAGCCAAACAAATGCAAGAGTGGAAGAAGCATCTCGTTGGAAATCGCGCGTGCGTCACTCTCTTTTCTCGAGTCTTTCTTAGTTTTATCGCTTTTAGAAGAAAGTTTGGGAGCTAGAAATCTGAGAGAAGTGGAGAACTTGGTTCAGAAGGGAGGCGGAATATCTTAAAACAATATTCGTATTAAATACAATTAAAATTACCTATAGATATTTGATGTATGTTAAGTATGGATGGATATATGTATGTATGGGTGGATGGATGGATGTAAACGTTTTTATACGCATAAAATAAGTGTTTTAAGTAAATGTTTCTAAGACGATGTATACAGTCTTCAACAATTATGCACAGCGTTATGCAGATTGCGAAATTCTCTAGTAAAGATAAATAAATAAATGACTATACAGATAAATAAACAAATTAATTAATTAACAAAAAAACAAATAAACAATTCGTCACTGATACCCAAAATGCCCCAACTACCAATCGTCAGAGACGTCAGTCTTTTCTTTAACTGATCATATGCCCCATCAACGGGTCAATTTCCGCTAATGGAGGTCGCGGATGCCAACTGGTGTCTGAGGTCACATATGGGGTCACACACGCCCTTTGGACACGTAGAGGTCACATGGCTACCCGCAAAGGGGCAAGAGGTCAGGTATTTTTCACACACGTGCAGATCTGCTTGGCACTAACTGATACTTTAGGCTGATGTTATTTGCGCTGAATACGGGGTGTCGGGTTTACTTGTTTACGTTATATGCTTATTTTGCATTTAAATTAAAATCAGTACTGCGTTATTTCATACTTACGTACATATACATGTAGACACATGCACTCAAGCGCGCGCGCGCGCACACACACACACACACACACACACACACATATATATATATATATATATATATATATATATATATATATATATATATATATATATATATATATAATTATACTCACGTCTGAACATATCGAAATACAGCTTTCCATTCCTTACATGACTGGTGTCGACACACAATTAAACGCGATCAAGCTTGCTATATACATTCATATTCTCTTGATAGGTGTCTAAAATATCATTGGCACTTACGATCGCAGAAAACTTTCAAAATAATATCCGTGTAGTTTTGTATCCGAAAAGTAGTATTTTCCTTTGTATTCAATAATAATAAAACTTTTGAAAGGTTTTTCCGGAAAAAGCAGTTGGGTCTGCCACAATTTTTCTACCCGCTCTTTAAAATAATTTTCCAAGTTCCGACTTCAAACGTCTTCCCCGCCCTAACTGACTGAGAGAAATATGTCCCAATCAAATGGGAACATATGCTGAAGAACCTCGATATTACTTGAATATAAGTTGGTAAAATAGTAGACAGAGATGTAAAATGACACCTTGACCTTGATGAAGTGGAAATTAGAGGAAATCAATATTCTTTCCTAGTAAATATGAAGGAACATGTCGTCGGTCGAAGAGACTATCAACAAGGCAGATTAACAAGATGAAAACGAATTTATAATCTTCAAGAATCCTCAATTGTTTGTTCCAAAGATTTATTAAACAACGAGAATTGACAGAAAGTCCTATAAATATTCTAAGCTTCGTGTTTCGAATGTATTCATAATTGTCTCCATTTTCTCATTTTCTGGTGATAAAAACAACGGTACTTCAAAATGACAGGTCATTCTGCAACGGACGAAAATGAAAACTTCGGTCAAAACTGCAGGCAAATCAGCGACTCTCATCTATCTATCTACTGATCTATCTCAGATCAAGTCATGAGCAGCCATAGGAAGGAATATAAGATTTAGGCCAAAGGCCAAGCGATGGGACCTAAGAGGCCACTCAGCGCTGAAAGGAAAACTGAGAGTAACGGAGGTTTGAAAGGTGTAACAGGAGGAAAACCTCACAGTTTCATTATGAAACAACTGTTAGAGAGGGTAGAAAGTGAGATGGAAGAAAGAGAATATGAACGGAGGTACAGTAAAAGTAATGAAAGAGGTTGCAGCTAGGGGCACTAACCCCCTACAGGGATGAGCAGCCATGACTGTCTTATTAAGGCAACGAATGTTTCCAGACCCATAAAAACAGTAAGCCAATTATAGACTTCAGTTCCTTCTGGTCCACCATGCCACTGACAAGTCTCACGAGACTCAAAACAAACGTCAACGTGCATTTTAATCAACCCACAGTTTTCTTCCAAGACTTAATATTTACTCATGCCAAATCGAATGGACATTGCTAGTTGCTGCAATTTTTTCATGAGGAAAAAAAATATTAGCGAAAAGTCTATTGCGCATCAGAAAGCATTTTAATTAGCACACGGTTCTTGCCGACGACTTAATGTTCACTTATGCCGAATCGAATTGACGTTGCTAGTTGTTGCAATTTTTTCACGAGGGAAAAAATATTGGCGAAGAATATATTGCACATCAAAACGCATTTTAATTAACACACGGTTCTCGTCGAAATCTTCATATTCGTTTATGCCAAATCGAACTGACGTTGCTCGTTGTTGCAATTTTTTCGTGAGGAAGAAAATATTGGCGAAGTCTATTGTTTTATATCGATAATTACCCACGACCTGCTTCATTGAATTCTTGGCCTACTTACTAAAACCACTCGGTTTTATGGGCATCGTGGCGAGGCAGAGCAACGATCTACTTCCTATCTTGACGCTTTTTTTTCTCTCAGGAGGTTTTTGTTTTTCCAAGTAAGAAAAATATAAAAACCTTATCTGTGGTTATTGCCATCAAGTGGAAAAAACAATGCACCAAGAGACAGCAGGTTTCATCGTTGGATTTTTTCAATACATTTTTTTTTTTTTTTACTTTTTGTGGGAATTTTATTTTCCTATATTACTGCATTGGGCTGCAACTACATTAACCTACTATTAAGACCATTACTCTTATTCCTGTTACTTCTGTCACTGTTCCTATTATGACAGGTAGTATAAATAACAGGGACATCAACAACTCTCATTTTGCAAGAAAAAAAAACAATAATAATATTGCGTAATTTAATACCATTTCATCTTCAAAATTCACGACGTAGGAGTTTGAAAGACAAAAGCTATTATAATGTCCAATGAAACTCGTCTTAAAAATAAAAAATTATCAAGTCATACGTAATTTGCTTTTTTAATCAATATGAGGTTTCAGGTAAGAATTACCTCAAAATTAAAAATTCCGGACTGTCAGTTATTTCTAACTTGGATAATAATAATAATAATAATAATAATAATAATAATAATAATAATAATAATAATAATAATAATAACAATAATAACAACAGATTTCTGAAGCAACATGCTTTAGGACTTAATCATAATATCTAAGATCGTGAATCTTACACGTCCGGTACTGGTTAAAAAAAATCTTGGGAGTATTTTTTAAGAAAATATCCATTCCTCATGGAGAATTATTGCTTCAAAAATCACCACCATCAACATCGTCACCATTCCTCATGGAGAATTATGGCTTCAAAAATTATTATTATCATTATTATTATTATTATTATTATTATTATTATTATTATTATTATTATTATTATTATCTGAAGATAATTTATTCAAGAATACTGAGATCTCTGACATTCTGGCTACATCAAGCCAAAACGCGCCAGAAAGGTCGCCGGCGCCGCGCCAACGAGGCGAGAATCGCGCCAGCTCGTCCCAAGAACCCGGGCCCAGTGATTGCTGCGGTCTGGCAAAGTCTGAAATGGGGCTGGTTCAGTCACGGCTTTATTATCGCGATCAGGGCTATATTATCCAACCATCTGGCCCAGGTTTTATGACGAAAAGCTGTGAAGGTCTTTCGCGCTTTAATTACCGGCGCTTTCTTTTAGTTTCTTGCTTTTATTTCCTTCCTTTCCTGCATAAAAGAAAGATGATGACATCATAAAAGAAAGGTGACGTCATCTTCCGGTGGCTATCTGGAGGTGTGTCTTTTGTTGTTGACGCAATGTGAAAAATAATTAAATTATTATTCTTCAGGTTTGCCTCCTCTTTTTACCACAAACTTATGAGTGTGGAAAATTATAATATATATATGTATGTATATATATATATATATAAATATATATATATATATATATATATATATATATATATATATATATATATATATATATTTATATATATATATATATATATATTATATATATATATATATATATATATATATACTCGTATATATATAATTTATATACATATATATATACACGTACATATATGCATAAATATAAATATATATACACATATATACGAGTATATGTACATAAATATATGTATATACATATATACACTGTATTATATCATACGCCTTTTTCCTTTCGAGCTGGTGACGTCAAAAGGTATTGGCCTTCCGGTTCTTAAAAGTTCTTTTGAGAATGAGGTTGCTAGTCCCATGCCTTTTCTCTTGAGCAACAGGTTGCAGTAACGGAATTTGTCAATCAAGTATCATTTCTAAAAATATAAGCGGATACTTCTTACAATAGTAATGATACTGGACATATCTGAATTAACTGATTAATTACATCATATGGTTGCCCCGTCTCTACTCTGTTGTTAATACGACGTCAACAGTTTCAGCTGTTTGAAACAGAGTCAGAGATAATTTCCTGCATACCTAGCTACAGAATAACATTTAGATTTACATATTTTCAACATTCATCATTCTTCCTGCTAAATCTATTTACATTTCTCCAATCTCTTTCATATCCGAATCGTCACATTACTTACTGCATCATATTCTTTTCCTTTGCGTCCAGTAACTGTATCTGCCATATAACATTATGATCTACTTGGCCACGCCCGAGCGTGTAAAACGGGCGTGTAACAGGGAAACGCGTCGCATTCTTGCCGGGCACACCTGCGCGTGTCACAAAGGTCAGTGGGTGGTTACCGCAAACAGTGTCATAAGAAGAAGTTGGACCAGATGACCCTTCTAGGGAGTTCGTCTTCCACCTTGCCACCGAAGCTCATTAGCCAACAGGTTTCGATTCCTTGAAAAATGTAATTTCTTGGGCTACGCGGGGGCACGCACGGACATGAATGTTGTTGTCTGCTGACTGGGCGTTAATGAATAATGCTAGTATGCACAAACATAAACAGACACAATATAAATAAATATATATATATATATATATATATATATATATATATATATATATATATATATATATATATATATATATATACATAATATATATGCGTATATATGTATGTTCGTAGATATTTAGGAAACGTCTCTCAGGTTAATTCAATTAAAGCGAGTAACAGTAACGTTTCACGACTCACGAAAGCTGAAAGAATGAATATACCGCACTGATATCTATGAACTACAACTGTTACAAACATTCATTTATAATTATTCGATTAAACTATACGAAAAACCGAATAGGGCAAAAATAATTCTCCTCTATCCTTATCAGCGAAGTGTAAAATATTGATACTTGTAAAATAACACAATAATCAGGCCACGAATTAGAGCAGTTTCACTGCGATGAAAAAACATGTAAAAAGTGCGCCGAAGTTTCTTCGGCGCAGTCGAGTTTTCTGTACAGTCGCTACAGCGTAAAATCAAGGCCGCCGAAAATAGATCTCTCTTCCGGTGGTCTCGGTACAATGCTGGATGAGCCGCGGCCCATGAAACTTTAACCACGGCTCGGTGGTGGCATGGCCTACATCGTTGCCAGACGCACGATTATAGTTAAATTTAACCTTAAATAATATAAAAACTGCGAAGGCTAGAGGGCTGCAATCTGGTGTCTTTGATGATTGAAGGGTGGATGGCCAACATGCCAATTTGCAGCCCTCTAGCTCCCGCAGTTTTTAAGATCTGAGGGCGGACAGAAAAAGTGCTCACAGAATATAGTGCGGACGGACAGACAAAGCCGGCACAATAGTTTTCTTTTCAGAAAACTAAAAAAGTGAGAAATCCTCAACGTGAGAATTCTTCATCACTCTTTCCAAATTCCTTTCTTATCTGGCTCATCTTTCTCTTTTTCTCTTGCTTTAATCGCTCTTAAATCGTCTCCGAATCCGGTCAGAGTTTTGTAGCGTCAGGAGAGCGACTTAATCGACCATTACATTGGATTGTTTTCTTCTTGTTCATTTGTTTCGCTTTTCTACTTGTCGTCTCTTCGTTTCCACATTACACCTGCAGCGTCTTTTTTCCTCTAACTTTTTCCAACGTTTTCAATTTCTTTCTATTTTGTCGTTGAAATTGCCTTAACGTGATGGCACTGTACCAGTTTTATACCTGTCTTCATTTTATTTTCTCTTTCATTGCATTATATATATATATATATATATATATATATATATATATATATATATATATATATATATATATATACATGAATATATAGATATATATATATATATATATGTATTTATATATTTTCTATAAATATTAGTTGCCTCTTCCATTATTCATTCTTCACAAGATAATTCATCACATGGAGGACGAGGCATAATGAAATAACTTAAGCTTCTAAAATTGCTTGAAAGAGTGGATTATAATGAAAAAAACAAAAAAAAACTGCAAATAGTCATTCCTCAAATTCTGAACCTATGCTTCGACTTTAGCAACTTTGGGAAAAAAAAAGTTACCTATGACCTTAGTTATAAAATGCAGTTTTACGACTTTTTGTTTACGCTTTTATTTGCTCCTCTTGTTTTCTTTTATTTTTTTTTTTTTTTTTGCTGCAAAGACATATCATTAAGAAAATTAAGAAAACAACCCAGGTGATTGAACGCAATATTGTGACATGACGCATTCGCACACAAGAACTTTTATGCCTGGGGTACGATAACCACACCCTATAATGATACCGACGAGCGCCATAAATGATCGCTCGGTACACAAACAGCATAGCCCGGCAGCAATTAGATTTGTTATCAATAATTATGCTGAAATTCTCAAATATTTTCCCTTGCTGGCTGACGATTATATCAGCATGAACGTAGGTTCCCAGGTTTGTTGTTATTTGGGTTACAATTTGTATGTTACATTTGCTTTAGGTATTAAAACCTAACAATAATTTTGAAATTAAACTTTATAAAATTAACTCTTTTTGTCTTTTACAAAACGCAACCTGATTTCTATGTTCAATAAGACAAGGTTCAAGGTCACTACATTACCAAAATATTTTATCACACGAATAAGACTGTAATCCGTAAAAGGAATTGGATCTCGTCATGGGAATCAGGCGACCCTTATAAGCTTTGAAATTTATTAGGCTGGCTGAAAGGTCTATTGGATTCCCGCAGCGCATGACCAAGCAAAAGTGGAACACACAATTATTTATAACACGTAAAGGTAATAATCACTTTTATACGGTATAATAACAAGAACATGACAAAAGGAACAAAGTCTTGTGTCACAATAAGAATCAATTTGGTAATTTTATGAAACTACCTTTGACATAACCTGATAAAGACTAAAAATAGCGTGACCAATTCTTGTGTTATTTTACACAAAGGTACAATTTGGTACTACCGTGAAAGGACTTCAATTATTATTATGATTACTATTTAGAGGATGAACCCTATTCATATGGAACCATCCCCCAGGGGCCATTAGAAAGGATTAACAAAGCGTAATGGGAAATACTGTACACAAAGAAGAGGCCGTTTATCAAAAAAGAAGATATAAATTAACAAATAAATAAATAAATAAAAGAAAGATCAATTTAGATCACTAAAAGGAAACTGTAGAAAAAATCTCCAGCAATTCTGCGAAGTTATCAAGATACGAGCAATCAATTGTAAGACAAGTTCATGGAAAGATTTCTTATTCAATTATGCCATAAGAATTTATGAGCTACTCAAGTACCATGATTTATCACAGGCGTGGCATGTAAAATTGTCAGAAATTATCCGGAATAAATAACTTTTTCTCACTGCTTTCAACATCCATGACAGAGTCCAGTTTTTTTATATGTCGGATCTTTTTAAACAAGAAATGTTATGCTACATTTTCAGCAAAAAAAAATGGGAGCAATGGTGTCTCGCAGCAATATGATCGTGTTCATATGCTTAAGACAAATAAAATTAGTATGTATGCAAATCAATTATACACTTCACAATAAAAAATACATCAAAAATATTTCCAAACTTTCTCATGAAAACATTATACTTTCCTGCATCAATAACAAATAAGATTACAGAAAATAAATCGGCGTTCTATATATAGAACGTTAAAATTTACGTACCTGAGAAATTACAAGAAAACATTATAACTATCTAGAGAATCTTTAAATACTTTGAAAAGAATTATTATAATTTACGCTTCAAAGTAATTCGATTTCATAGAGCAGTTAAACCATGCAATTTGTTCTTGATCACGACACGGCGTACGTGGTCAAGGTGAGTGAGTGAATCATCGGGGGGGGGGGGTCCGAGTATGGGGTGGGTGGCTTGTAAACATGGATGATTTGTTCAGCCCTTTAAAACTGTATTGTGGGAAATTTGTCCATAACTGAAATGTGAATATTTACCGAAATAACTTTATTTAGTTTGCGATTGCTAATGTGTTTAAGTGTAACTGCTAAAATTTGAGAGAGAGAGAGAGAGAGAGAGAGAGAGAGAGAGAGAGAGAGAGAGAGAGAGGTTATCATTACCAAAACGAGGCAAGTCTCTTTTTGCGGATTACACCCAAACAGTGGCTGTTTGATATTTTGCCTCGACCTTCAGTTAAGTTCGCTTCATATAATAATAATAATAATAATAATAATAATAATAATAATAATAATAATAATAATAATAATAATAATAATAATAATAAATACCCTCCATTTACTCGAAACTCTTTAAAAAAATAAATGAATAACGTATTATTATACTAGAGATTATCGAAATATTCCTTAGTTGGCCATCAAAAGTCAAGATTATATTTTGCCAAAATCATCGAGCAGAAACTCAAACAAAAATCATGATTAACCCACAACACCTGTGACAATGTAAGGCTATTACTTCGTTTACCTACTTTGTTATCTGTTAATTAATGATGCCGAGCATACACCCACCACTTAAAACTGGACAATACCAGGTAAATCTCGCAGACAAAATTGTTCCACCTTACAGTGAAAAGAATCTTATCAGACCAGGAACTAGATTTTGTGGAACGGTGGTGTAAATGATTAAAATAGGGCTTCGGTGACAAGAATAACTTTCAAACGTAATGATTCAATACTTTATCCCAATTTTCACATGAAAAATAGAAAATCAGGAAAACTGAAGTAACCAGGTAAAATATTTGGATATATACTAAAGTTCCATTTAAATGGACAGAAAATTCTTAAAGCTAAGTTCCATATTATTAAATGAATACATAATTCTTAACGCTAAGTTTCATAACACAGAAAATTCTTAAAGCTAACTTTGCTCAGTTACCCAAATAATGCACCCACTTAAAACGTGGTCTTGCGGTGTCCAGACCCTTGAAATGTAAAGAAAATGCAACTCCAAAACTAAAAAGTACCTAAATACAGAACTGATATTCAAAATGAATAGCACACTGCAGAGGTTTCTGTGCCAAAATCATTATAAGCAACTCGATTTAAAGGACAACAAAAAAAAATTAAAAAGGAAAACATTATCATTTGAATTTCCTTGTCCACGTACAGACGAAGTATGTGTAACATTTATTCAAAGCCCATCAAGCGACGCTAAGGTCAACATTCAGTGTAACTTTTTGTTACACGTGGAAAATATCTAAAAAATAACGTGACTCAGTAGTAAATAATCACTGAGCACTGGCGTCTGCTCCTTCTATAATAATCGTGTCCAGGATCTTAATGAGTCTTAATGAGGCAAAAGAGAGACACCCAGTGGCCTGCTCACTCCTCAGTGAAAGAGGTCAGTCGAAATGACTCGTTTCAGGTTGTTTGAAACACATATATACCATGGAAGGAAGTGCTCTTATATTATCTACGTCATGTACAAGATATGACGTGTGACAGTCATCTAATGACTGACCAACAAGAGCGCAGGTTCTGTTACATGCAATACCAAAGCTATCCAATGCTACTGACAATTGAAAAATATAATTTTGCTTAAAAAATTAAGTATATTTTTTCTAGTTCTGGCGAAAATAAAAATTTTCATATTCATTCCCCATCCAACGCCTCCCTTGCCCCCAACTCTCCCCCGCCCCCTCTCAAAAGAAAAAGTTCTTCTTGCTGGGACTGAAATAAACTCCAAATTTACATACTGAAAAGAACATGAACTAACTTCACAATGAAAACTGTAAGTGTAATCTCAATATAAACGAACGTAAAAGTTATTAGAAAACGGAAAAGTAATTTTTTTTTAAGTTTTACTTTGTGGACATATTTTTTGAAATTGCACTACAACAGACTCTAAATTATGGTAATAAAACACGAAAACAACTTCACAGCGAAAACGGTAAATATAATCTGACCATAAACGAACGTAAAACTTAATGTAATTAGAAAACGGAAGAGTAATTTGGCAATTAAGGAAAGGGAGGGCAATTTACGTGGTATCGCCCACAAAAAAAAAATTATAAAAAAATAAAAAAAATAAAAGAAAGCAGTAAACTCCAACGTTGATCACTTAAATCAAAGGCGAGAGTTGTGTTAGACAACGCCGTAAAGGAAGCATATGGTATGGAAAGGTAATTGGGCGAGAATTATTACAAAGTGAAAATTCTGACAGCAGTGAGTGGAAATCTGATAACACTCAAGTTAATGATAACTGAACATGGGTGAAAAATATATATATAAAATAGATATACTTCCTGTACAAAAATATATATAAAATAGATATACTTCCTGTACAAAAATATATATAAAATAGATATACTTCCTGTAACAAAAACATAAGAAGGAAGAGGCAAGAGAGTTTTTTTTTTTTTTTTTTGCTTAACGTTAAGCTCAATGGTTAATTTAAAAAAAATATATGTGCCTTGTAACGACAACTTATTTTTAAAAATGACAGGAAATTTTCCTCACTATTGAGACGATATAGAAAATCAGAAAAAGAGAAAGAAAAATAAAAAAAAAAGGACATGAAAAATGGACTCAACAGAAGGTCATTATCAAGAATCATATGATAAAAACAGGATCAGACCGAAGCTTCTGACAAAATGCCAAGAGAAATCAGAATCTTTCAAAAACGTGAAGTAAATCGCCACTTAACAGGTTCACATTTAACACTATCCTAGTGGAATTAAATGCTTCTCACCCTTCGACTTTGTTTAAAGTATATTCATTACGAGGTTTTCACGGACAAATTCCGACGCATTTTCCAAGACAGCATCCGTAAATTGTTCAAATTTAGCTTGTTCCAAAAACTCTCTAGTCACAAATTCAACTTCGTATTGAGCCATATTACTGCCGAGAAAAATCTCGTTTCAAACAGGTTACTAGGTATACAATAAGGAATAATCACTAAATTTAATTATTTGTGAGTATTTACCTACTTGTTGTTTTGGTATAAATGTTCTCTGCAAAAATGCATTTTCCCTCTCGCAATACGAATTGAAAGTTAACCCCCGTGTAATTACCATCCACAATTATTATTAATATTCCTCTTACTTTTTTATCTCCAATATTGGTCAACGCATAAACTATTTAATTTCTCTAAAAGAAAGTAAAATGCTTGAAGTTAAAGCTGACAGGGCAAGTAGAGCATTAAGCTCAACAGGAAGGATTTCTTAACTTGATCTTACTGAGCATGACGCCAGATAAATGATGACGTGAATCAACCGGATCTTCCCAAGTTTCCAAAAATTAAAAATAGATAACCTATCTTTCATAAGTTACTCTTTACATCAGTGTATCAGCTTAGAGATATAATATTAAAAATCACTGACTTGATTCGCTTTCGACAATATGAATAAACAGGTAAAAAGGAATTTGCAGAAGCACGAGACAGACAGACAAACAGACAGCCATGCAAAGGAGGAGACGCCTAAAATAAGTGGCAATTACCGCCAAAGGTTACTTGCTTCGATATGACATACCTTCTCGTGTATGCCCACCGGGGATTATTGTTGCTCTGTAAGCTATTAAAAACTAGCTCGGGATCCAGAAGCTAACACCTACCTTTTTTTTCTCTCTCCTAAATACTGTATATGACTTGGACAACACAGTACCTGTAAAAAAATAGAATAAATAGATTGTAGACTGACCTATAAGACATATATCTTAATGCATTACTGTTACATGCAGAATGAAGATTAATTGCAAATGACGCATGTTTCAGTATATGCTCACACGTGCAAAACGTGTGAATATATATATATATATATATATATATATATATATATATATATATATATATATATATATATATATATAGTATATATGTTATTTATCAACAATCAACATACAGAATAATGATTGTACTTTTCTGTCATTAACAAAATTTACTTTTTTATATAAAGATAAACACAAGATTAAAAACTTTGAGGCCTTACAGCAAACCTAATGGAGATTTGAGTATCAAGTTATTTGACTTTGAGAAGCAAGAATTATTTTCTCGTACTGAAATCATATACATAAAGAATAAAAATAAGAGTTCGCCGCTTCATTTTAACAATATTTAGGAGAAAAAAATCGATTGGCAAAAATGATACCAAATTTACAGAATGTAAGGAAAAATGACGGTGTTATCCATTCAGTTCTGTTTATTCATGTCTGACGACAAAGTGAAAATTTCCTACGACTTAAAGTGAAAGGGGAAAAAAAGTTATGCATTTCTGCGTGACTGCTTGAATATGCAAATTCATACTCATCTCTGTCTCCCTCTGTGCCTAAACACGCCCATACACATTCTCTCTCTCTCTCTCTCTCTCTCTCTCTCTCTCTCTCTCTCTCTCTCTATATATATATATATATATATATATATATATATATATATATATATATATACATACATATTTATGTACATATATATATATATACATATATAAATGTATGAAGATATATATGAAGATATGTATATATAATATATAATATACATATACATACATAACACACACACATATATATATATATAAATATATATATATATATATATATATATATATATATATATATACATACTGTGTATATATATATACAGTATATATATATATATATATATATATATATATATATATATATATATATATATATATATATATATCAGGAAGAGCTAGTTATTTCAAAGCAATACATCATTCGCGTTCCCCAGTTCCTGCTCAGGCGCAATGACGTAGAGATCCTTCATAACGTGAATACTATTTTCACTCGTGATTTCTAAATTAGTGATTAATGACGATGATTACCTCTGTTACTATCGTAAGGGACTCTGTTGTAGCGATCAGCACAATTGATTTCACCTGGCGGATGGCCTTCGCTGATTCTGTAATTAACTTTGGCACTCAAAATTGTATAAGCAAAAATCGAAATACTGACGAGTGTTTTTGTGCATATGCGTACAAAGTCAGCTAGGTTTATTTATTTCAGCTTTACTAAGCAAGTTATTGAGACGGCATGTAAGTTACACCAAATATTCACTAAACCATTTACAAAATCTGAAACTTATCACTCGATCACATCGGTATGACCTTGGATTCCTCAGGTGAATTTAATCACAACTGCAATTCAAACATTATCACTTTCACACATACACACACAGAGAGAGAGAGAGAGAGAGAGAGAGAGAGAGAGAGAGAGAGAGAGAGAAGGGTGGCTATAATTAGCGCATATAGGGTGTTTCCTATTGCGTCCTTCCTCGATCACGAAAAAAGAAAAGCTGTTCTGAACAGAAACTTTAAATTTGTCAGTTTCGCTTCATTATGCGCCAGTAATAACAAAGTTGCAAAAATTTCCTTTAATTTCACGCTCGCAAGATTTTAGCAGCGGTCTCAAACGCCCCAGGTTAATGATGCATAAGGAAACAGCTATTCGTAAAATTATTTATGTATAATGAGCTCTTTTCACTTTTTTTTTTTCGTCTATTAGCAGACATTTCTCTTCTAAATATTTACGAGTGGCCCTATTTTTTGGTGCGTAGGTCACTGGGTAGAGCAACCCAATAAACTTAGCTTGCCTTGACCTGGCTGGAAGAGAAAATAAGAACAAAAACAAAAAGCGTTACGTTAATGCAATTTATATTCCAGCCTTCTTTGGTTATATTGCTATGATAGCGGCAAGTGAATCTGAAGGTTTAATTTCGCGCCTTGGATAAATACGTCAATAGTACATCCGATTTCTTCAAGGTAGGTTGGTTGCCTGTTTTCTCAATCTCACAATATCAATAACTACAGCTGATCATTAATTCAAGAAATATTTAATTGTACAGTTGGCATGAAGCCTGCCAACCCTACGATTAATCGTGCCTTGGAAAAATACGTCAACCGTACATCCGATTTCTTAAAAGGTAGGTTGCCAGCCTGTATTCTGAATCTCAAAACATAAATTAAAAATTATAGATTTCAAATCAAAGCAGAATTTAATTGTACAGTAGGCGTGAAGTCTGCCAACCCTTCATAGTACGCCCTCTGGAAGAATCAACAAACCTTGAAATGTCTCAGTATTCCTACAATTTCGGAAATTTCACTGGCCATCTTTAGTGCTTTTCGTGTACATTTTTTCACCTCCGAATTCTGTTACAAAAAACATCCACAGAATTGAGCCGAGAGCAACTGATCCGCTAACCTATATGTTGTGTCCTTGAAGAGGGGTGGCGTCCTGTCACAGGACACTGCGAAAACCCTTTTATGGGGGTGATTCATTTAGTGCTTGTACAAGGACTGGAAGATAGACAGGCACATACGTACCCTGTCGCCTAAAGCATAAATTCCTCAAGTATTGCGTACTGATTTTGTAGTATTTTCTTTTCTTTCACTTATTTGGTGTCCAAAATTATATCGATCACGGTTTGTTCTTCGACGCGAAATGGAATGTTATTCGAGCTTTTTTTTTTTTTTTGTTCAGTTTCATTCTTCTTATTTGTATATTTTTTCTGTATTTCATCGCTACGAATCTTACGCGTTTCTCCGTTGTGCCAACAGCTCTCTCTCTCTCTCTCTCTCTCTCTCTCTCTCTCTCGCTTTCTTTTTGCGCCCCAATTGTATATTTTTTCCTTCAAAGGATGTTTTGCCGAAATTACCTCCATCCGGAACCACGAGAAACAAACTCGGTAGTCGAAGCTAAACACCGACGGAGCAACAACAGGTATGTAATCCCAACGAGAACCCATCGCCTTTCTAAACCTTTCTAAACAGCGGAGAAATATCTTCGAACTCGCTAATTACACTTAATTACGGAGCATTTATGCATGTCACTGACTTCTTCTTATACCCGGCCAACAAAAATCATTTCTTAAATACCCTTAGAATTGGGGGGCCCGCCCCCAAAATCACTCGCGATGATTTCCGCTTCCCTGACAACTTCTGGTGTTTCAGCTGTTCCGACTTCTGTTTCTTTTTACTATATTCAAGATCTTCGTAGTTTTTTTTTTTTTTTTTTTTTTTAATGCCAGCTATTGCTTTCCATTCCGAGAAGTTTTTTGGGGGGGTTTTGTTTTTGCTGTTCAGCCATAGGGTAATTTCTAGTTTCGTATTCCAAGTACTGTGCTTCTTCCTGTTTTTTTTTTTTTTTTTTTTTATTGTGATCATCGTCTTTCCCTTTGTTTACGGGTGAGTGTACTCTCGTGTGACATGCTCTTTTGTGGAGCTGCAGGAAATTGGTTTTTCTTCTTTTAATGACATTTTTTGCCACACACATACACACACACACACACACACACACACACACATATATATATATATATATATATATATATATATATATATATATATATATATATATATATATATATATATATATATATAATATATATATATATATATATATCATATCATTTATTTGTGCGTGTGTTCGTTGTGTGATTACAGCATCAACGCTGACCTTCATCTGGTTGAAATTCTTCTTGAGCTGAAAAGTGCAACTTATATAGTACGGCATTTTTTTTATACAACTCCCACAGAACTTGAACTACGTATTAGATCCTGATCTGCTTTTTAACTGCCTAGTACTGTGCGGTCTGCTTTCTTAAAATATGCGTCTTTTGTTCATTCTTTTTCGTAACTTTACTTTTATTAATAATTATTAGTAACACTGTACTTAAGTTAACACTGTTTTTAGTACCACCACTTCTAATGGTTCCGGTTCTACTGTTAGTAACAAGAATGATGGTAGTGATAATGCCGAGTTTGAATTAAGCAAAAGCCAAATGGTTTAAATAATGAAGGTATTAATTTTGATTTTAAAGGTATTATACTAGTAGTAATGCCGTAACCACTGATACCAGTACTACCACTACTCAAACCACTGAAGAGAAGATAAATGATG
>NC_089758.1:27111733-27129233 GCF_040412425.1 Macrobrachium rosenbergii
AACTACGCAATAAAACTCAAGTGTTTTCCCCTTTGATTACTGTGCAAATACAAAACAAATAAAAGGCACTGGACCGTCAATGGAAGATAAAAAGAAAACATTATCAAGAGGAAGGAGAGGAAAAACATGGGAGAGTGGGAAGATTTTAGTGAAGTTTCAAGTGAACGACATCGGAGATAAAAAAAAAATTAAATTATCCTTATTTTTACGAACTGATGGAAATTGTTGTACAGTGGTTTGCAGTCTGATGAATACCGAGTTCTTTTGTCTCTTCCAAAATATTGGAATATGCAAGGGAGGAAACCGATAGCGATAACGTATAGAGGAAAATTCAATCCATTAGGCTAAGTTTGAACATCGACAGATTATTGAAATACAACTGCTATTTACGAGGACACACTTTCTGAAAAAAAGAAAGAAAAAACTGAAGATACTAAAGAATACTGCACTGTAAACTAAAACTGAAAACACTTACAGAGAAAACAGAAGGTACACATAATCGAAAACGGCAGAAAATATAAGTTGAAAATGTCACAGGATAAACGAGAACGCGGAAGGAAAAACGAAGAAATTCCAAAATCATCGTAAATAAAAACCAACACCTTTTGGATGGAAGACACATCTGAGTCATGTGATCTAAAGTATATCTCTCGTAAGAATTATGGATATTCCGTATATAATATAATGATGACTTTTCCTACGAAGGACAGAATATATCTGACATTACTGTCGCGACGGTTGGAGGTTTTCCAGTTCCGTGTTACCTTTGGTACGGAGCATAAGAGTGGGGTCAGGGAAACCCCCTTACAGGTGGGTGTACAAAATAAGACGATCACTTATTAAGCCAATTATTCCGAAAAAAAAATATGAAAAACAAGGAAAAAAAACATGAAAAAGATGTTGTGAAGGATGACAGAATTGGGAAATTATTAAGAGTTGGCAAGTATTAAGAAAAACGATAACAAACCAATATGAACTTTCATGATGAAATAAAAAAAAAAAGAAAAACAAGAGAATAATAAAAAATTTAACACCACTTTCGTGGAGAGTGGAAAACCTGTTAATATTTTTTAAAACAAATTTGATAAACAAAAGGGCATGAAGAGTTGGCGGATTCGTACAGGAACAAATGCGGAAATGACGAGGGGTCAGGGAAAGGAGAAAACGGTAAAAGGAAAATCGAAAATGAGAACAAATAAGAGAACAAGGACAAGAAGCATCATCACAGGTAAAATAAGTGGGACAAAAATTTTTCGTTTCTTATCTTAATATGAACCGAAAAGCCAAGAATCACGAAAAACATAAATACATAAATCCGCTATATCAATACTCATGCTTTACAAACAAACAAGCAAACAAACACACATAATATATATATATATATATATATATATATATATATATATATATATATATATATATATATATATATATATATATATATATACACACACGTGTGCAGTAATTTCTGTGCACATACAGTACACAAACACCCATTTGGTAACTCCCATAAAACAAAACTTAATCACGCATACATCCACACGCGCAACGAAGCTTACTATTGTATGCACAACCAAGATATACTATAATACTTTCCCAACGGAGGAACGTTTGGTTGGGCCGAGTCCCGAGGCACTCACGAGGTTTCCTGCTCCGTTTCATTACCTTAGGGCTTATCCAGGGCAACTAGTCATCCACGTTTTTTACAAGTCCGCAACTGAAAAAAATTTCTTAAGCGAAGTGTCTCCGTGTTTCCCCAAAATATTCCCCAAGTTTTCACATCTAATCAGGTTCAAAAATAAAAGATTTTTTCTACCGTTAGGCCAATTTAAGCACAATAAAACAATGATGGCTCTCTGAGATCGGTGGTAAATCTGATAAAAATCAGCTTCAAACTTACTGTTTCATGATAATAAAAGATTTCATCACCGAAACACAGTAACAATAATTAGTATCATTCTGAAGACCAATTTTCAGGGGAAATATTAATCCCTCTAAGTAATATTATTCTTAATAATAGCCCTATACCTGGTTTTTCCTTTCACTTACAAAAATTTGAATGCATGATACGTTTGCTAGAGTGGAAAAGAAAATCACGAGAGTATTAAACCCAAAACCAAGCGCGTGCGAGCAAACACATCTAATTTTACAACCTACCTGGGAGTAATCACACAAGTGAACGGGAATTAATTAAGAGCTATGGAGCACAAAAATGACCAGTATCATCACTAAGTACGGGGCAACTTGCTAAGCTTTCCCTTGCTGGGAACCCTGCGCACGCGCCGTTACGACTGAAGAATTAAGATAACAGATGCTGTCAGTTCATGAACGAGTAATTGCCCTCTGGCTTGGCACGAGTAAGTCATGCTATATACCAGATGAAATCACTGGCTCCTTTTTTTTTAATTCATTATAATTCATACTAACGTTTCCTTCGCTTAAATTTTCATAGGAGATGGGATAAGTTAAATCAAATCAAATCTCACGGGAATATTCCAGTGAAATGCTGACCTGCTATTCAATCTCATAAAATTACAGCTACTTAGAAGATTCTGGGGAGAATTCAAATTTTTATTATCAACAGAAAGCTACGCAGGCAACAAATTACATGGTACTTGTAACTGTATTTGCTTATATAATCTCGCTCTTACGTTCAAGATCTTTAACTTCGTGATATGAACTGGCCAAGAAATGTGACAGCAGTGGCCGAAATGATAAAATTCCTACCTTAAGCCACTTCTGAGATCCTAGTAATAACACGTTACTCCTTTATGCCTGGACAGACACGAAGAATTCCAATTTTCGTCTCAATGCAATTCGCCTTTCTTTGATGGTGAAATGAATGAGTAAATCATCAGTCAAGTTCTAACCTCATTAACATCCCCCCCTGGAATGTCAAAGTGAGTCACACATGCTGCATCAGTGCTGTCACATCAAGAAAACGCAAAAGATAGTGGAATATTGACATATTAAAAGTGTATTAAGAACTTAAGAAAATATAACCGAAGATACAATTAAAATCATGTTCGTTCCTTACAAATCATAAATAGTTTTGATTATACTGTGCGGTTTATCTTACGCAGAGTTTGGGATTGATTGCCGTTTACCTGGTTTAGAAGAATCATGCAGAATCGTGCAAACGAAAGGAGAATTAAGGAAGTAAAGTTTACAAGAGGAGGAATATTTACGAACAGCAAAATACCAACATAACCAAATCGAAAACGTCCTTTTCAAAGCATCCTTAAACACCGCACAGAAACTAGGTCGACTGACAAACCCGAAACCGGAAGACCGGAGAATTCAGATGGACATCGTAACTAGACGATACTGTGATTCTAGACCCGTGGATTCGGCGAAGAGGACTGAAAAGAAAGCTCAGAAAACTCTATAAAACTATCGGCGTCGGCCAATAGCCCGCGGCGAACCTCTGGTAGTAGCACCGGCGACTTCCGTCCTTTCGTCCATTCGACCATTCGTCCGTCCTTCACCACTCGTCGAACTGACTGAGCTAGATTTGCCAAGCGTTCACACAGTATACTTTCATAAAAGGAAAGTAAAGAAAAAAAGAAGACAAAAACTACGTCCGTTTCTCCGGCGAGTGGGGCCAGAGACATCTAGTGACCGGAGAATGAATTAGATGATGGCCTGTGTCTGGTACCGGCGCGTCGTTCTCGTAAGAGGAAAAGAATGAGTTGGATTAGGGAGTCAAGAGCTGGAAAAAGACTGGAATTCCCTGGAGGGGTTATAAAAGCGACGATGGCATCGTATGTGCCTTAGATTTTGAAGAGTAATACAGGCGGCAATGACCGCTTTCTGCAGAAAGAATGATTGATAGAAGAAGAGACGGGATGAGTTCATACGATAGAGCTATATTCACGAAAAACTTGTGTTGAATAAAAGATCTTATGAAAGAAAAAGCGACAATGTGTAGTCATACAATAATATATGTAATTTAATACCGTGTGCAGGATGTGAGAGAATATGTTGAAAACCATAACCAATACATACACATAACATATGTGTGTGTGTGAGAGAGAGAGAGAGAGAGAGAGAGAGAGAGAGAGAGAGAGAGAGAGAGAGGACAGTCACCTCTGAGTATATTTTAATAGCTAACTAAACGTTGTCATTCTGAAAATGTATAATAACCTTATAAAAAGGAATTATTGCAACCATTAATGAAAGTCTGCCAAGATTTCCAGGCTTTATATACCACGAAAAAGAAACAATGAAATTGCTTCTCTCTCGGTTTCGTCTTTAATACGAAAGCAAATTTGACCATTCTTTTGAACAATAAGCAATGGAATGGGACACAGTTTTAGCCGTAAATGCATCTTATTTTCATCGTAAACCACAAAAGAAATAACTGACGTTGCCTCAGGGTACAGCCGTCATACGGCAACTTTCATAGGGTCATTATAGCCGGAACTTGGTCATTCAACATTTCGCTATAAGACGTATCTTAATTATTACCCGAACCAAAGAATTTATATAATGTTTTAATCAACAAAAATATGGTACACTCATAATTTGTCAGCTTCCATGAGATTAATATAGCCGAAACTTGGTCATTCAATATTTCTCTATAAAATATATCTTAAATATTACCTTAATCAACGAATTTTATATTTTTATCAACGAAGACAAAACACTTACATTCTCCCCACATTTGAGATTTCAATTTCGAGATTCCAAACCGACAAAGCAAAAAAAATAAATAAATAAATAAAAAAATAAAAAAAATTGTCTTTTTCGTAAAAACTCCTCCGGCAATTTTTCTTATTTTCACACAAACACGAAAACGCGGCGTGACCACAATCAGACGTTTCTGAGAGAGAAAACAATGGAAACGACAACAGAAATATGTAACTATGACGAACAATGCAACGACTCCAGGGAGGAGAAGGTCCGGAACACGCGCTGTGTCGACTTCCGTCGTATTTTTGTTACGAAGTTGCCAGACTGTCGTGTGCCGGAGTCTTCGCCGCCGTCATCTCCCATTGTCTTTCAAAAAACAAGTAAAAAATGCGCCGAATTTTCTTCGGCGCAATCGAGTTTTCTGCACAGCGTATAACGCTGTATGAAACTCTCAGCCGCTGTCCATGAAACTTTAAGCCACGGCCTGGTGGAAGTAATCCTCCCTCTCTCTCTCTTGAACCTTAAACAAAATAAAAAGTACTGAGGCGGCTAGAGGGTTGCAATTTGTTACGTTTGATGATTGGAGGGTGGATGATCAACATACCAATTTGCAGGCCTCTAGCCTCAATAGTTTTTAAGATCTGAGGGCGGACGGACAGACAAAACCCCATTACAATAGTTATCTTTTACAGACAACTAAATTTAGTTAAGACCCCAAAGAAATGTCAGAAGCGATTTCTAGGATATACCCTTTTTTTCTCCCAGATTCCAACCTTGGCATTTCGAAAAATATTACTGCAAAAAAAACTCCTTTATTGATTCCATTCACCTTGCAATATTTTTCTCGGAGCCCTTATAACCAGTCCTCTAAAAGAGAGCCGTGTTTTTATCAGCAATATCTCTCTTACTGTTTCTTAAGATTTGTTTTGGTTAGATCTGGTACGATTTAGCTGAAACTTTTCTTGGTTAGATCTGGTACGATTTAGCTGAAACTTTTCTTGGTTACATCTGGTATATATGACTTAGCTGAAACTTTTCTTGGTTAGATCTGGTACGATTTAGCTGAAACTTTTCTCGGTTAGATCTGGTACGATTTAGCTGAAAATTTTCTTGGTTAGATCTGGTATGATTTAGCTGAAAATTTTCTTGGTTAGATCTGGTACGATTCAGCTGAAAGCTTTCTTATAGGAGTGTTCCTGGCTGGGTCCCCTTCACGCAAGATATGTGACGACGTTCGTGAAAATCATCCCAAAATTTTTAAATGTTAATGATGAATCAGAGCTCCTTTTCCAAACCGTTGAAAACGTTACTGATGAATGGTTTTTCTGTTCCAAAATGTTAAGAGTGTTAATGATGAATGGTTTTTTCCAGAACGTTAAAAACGTTTATGATGCATGTTTTTTGTTCCATAACGTTAAAAACGTTAATGATAAATGGTTTCTCCTATTGTAAACCATCTAAAATGTTAATAATCAACGCTTTCTTATATTCCAAAACGTTAAAAACGTCAATGATTTCTCATGTTGCAAAAAATTAAAAACATTAGTTTTTTAAGCCTTTTGGAATGAACTACGCGTTGAATAAAAAAAAAAAAAAAGAAACCAGCAGACCCAACATTGACGTCAGGCTTGGAACCATTGCATAACGAGTCGAGCTTTGATTACTCTGACCCTTTCCACCGGAAGTGCCCCGGTGACCCCCTATTACATCATACGTCGTGCGCGTTTGGTATGATTGCATTTCGTGAGATTATGCTCTGCAGTCTTTTTTTTATTGCAAATATCGAAAGTGCATTTGCGCACGCGCACTTCTATATATATATTGTGTGTGTGTGTATGCGGTAAGTTCGATTTTGTTTGATGATTATATGTTTTTTCTATTTCTAAAAGTGTAATTACGTGTGTGTACGCATGCTTGTGACAACAGTTTGGAGAGAGAGAGAGAGAGAGAGAGAGAGAGAGAGAGAGAGAGAGAGAGAGAGAGAGAGAGAGAGAGAAATTTTCGTTTCCCCAGGTGCATGAAACCTAAAGAAATACTAAATACCCGCAGAATAATTAGAACCGTACCTTCGTAATCACAGATTCGTCTTAATATCAGAGAACGATTAAGCAACCCTAGCACTTGATGTACCAAGAAGAGACTAAACTTTAGCTCTACATGTACTGAGTTCAGCCGTGTGCCAACTGGTCAGCTGATCCTACCAGATGCAAGATATTGCTTATAGTATTTGAATCATATCCCATCAATCTTTCAAGAATCTCAGGTATACAGTAGATCTGACTTAATATTATGAGCTGAATTTATCATACAAATGATCAACGACGAGATAAACTTTAATTAAAACATTAAAATTTATTCGATCATACCTATTATAAAGGCAATTTTTCACACTACAAAAGTTTTAAGTATATACTAACCAAATTGACAAATTCATAAAGCTGCATAAACAAAACAAACACAAAAAACTTGAAATTATTACTGCTTTTATGATGGTTCAGATTATTAGATATGGCAAATAAGGGATATTCTTTTACACATTTGTAAATATCAGTGGTATTAAAGGGGTTTACAATCAAGTTTTTAAGGGTTATAGGATAACCGGGGGCTAATACTTGGCAGAGACTCGGGTCGAAATCTTGACAAGTGGTAGTAACATTGCTTGCTATTATTTAGAAAAAAAAATAATAGCACTGACACTACAAACCTAATTTATACGAAACATTTTGTTCCAAAATAAGCTCATTAATGACACGGTCTTTTAGCGCAACAACAGTAATTTGTAGAGAACTTAGAGTCATTACTTTTAAAATCAAAATCTTTTGATGCAAACTCAGTGTGATCAGACTACTGTATTTAGAAGAAAACAACGCACAACAGTGAAATCCACTTCTTAACAATGAAACTCCTGTCTTCGCTAGAGGGTACGTTGTAGTATCTTAAGCATGGGGGACCTGCTTAACAGTTCATTGTCTAGATACTGAGAGTACAAGCAGAATTAAGGTCAAACTTTTCCTCGGTAAACAACCCAATAAAGACTTGGATTTATTTTTTTTTCTCAAGTGGCTTTGTAATTCACTAACCACTTTCGTGTTCCCCACTTTCCATTTCCAACTCTTTCTTCTTTATTTACTCATTTTTTTTCTACCTTTATTAAGTAGGTTCCCTTGTCAAGCTTGCACAAAAATGTTTCCTTAACAATTCATGATATATATATATATATATATATATATATATATATATATATATATATATATATATATATATATATATATATATATATATATATATATATATATATATATATATATATATATATATATACTGTGTATATATACAGTATATATTATATATAAATATATATATAATCATGAATTGTATGTATATAAATTATATATATATATAGATATATATATATACACATATATATATGTGTATATATATATATATATATATATATATATATATATATATATATATATATATATATATATATATATATATATATATATACTCCTTTATATAAATAAATATGTATACGTATATATAACTTAAATTCTTTAACGTATAAGTATTCTCCTGTGATAAATGACTAATGCAACCCATTTAAACCTACTGTAATATTTCCCCAATTCTATCAGTGACAAGCTAACTAATGCCAATCACATCCACAAAGCCAATTTCCCAGGTGAGTGCAAAGGTGAGGGTACTACAAGGAGAAATGAACCGCTTAGAATAATGGATGGTGTTCAGCCATCACCATTAATACCTCTATGGGGAACGATTCTTCACCATGAAACCATGAGAGAGAGAGAGAGAGAGAGAGAGAGAGAGAGAGAGAGAGAGAGAGAGAGAGAGAGAGAGAGAGAGAGAGAGAGAGAGAGAGGACACCTGCAAAACTATTTAAATGTTTTAAATTCAAAAAGAGATTATGGAAGCACTTTTGTTTTTGGTCTTAAGTATATATGGCATTAAACAGGGAATATCTGGCCAACAACAGTCATTTTTTATTTCCGTCCATTAAATACTGCAATAAAGACTGATAATTAGTACTTACATCCCCATCCATTATCATTACACTCGCAACATAACTAGGTTCAGTAACACTAACGGCTTGGAGGCATGTACTATTTATATAAAATATCTGATTACGTATATGAATAAAAATAGAAACATTTAATAACAAGGTTCGGTAGTAATAGAATATGAAGAAAAGAATTAAAATTTTTCCACAATAACCTGGGTTTAATTCAAGTGAAATGATAGCAATTATTATAAGTTAAAAACTTCAAGAGGAATGCAAAAAAACATATAAATATATACACATAGGTGCATATCCCGTGTTCACTTTCTCCCAGTAAACAATTCTAAACTGTTTTTCTAAAAGATTCCAGTGTAAATATTTATTTACGAAACGTGGTGTATTACAAAATACAGCGTAGTCATGCTCTAGCTAACAAACAAACCACGTGGTATTTAAGAAGCCATGAAGATGTGGATGTGTTGAGAAATGGTCTATTTGTTCTTGCATTGTAAGATCTCGACTACTACAAACACTTATATCTGTTATTTGTTGAGTTTCGACTTTCATTAAAAAAAAAATTAATGCTGCTCTTATCAATATTACGTGCGGAATAAGAAAAGATGTGAATGATTAACTGATGACATAACAATAAGATTCAGTTTTTTTTCAATCAGCCAATTCAATCCCTTATCAGATCACTACTTGACAAAATGAATTGAAATCTCTCATCCTGATTCTCCGCAAAATCCTGAATAATATTCTCAAGGAATTTTTAAAATATTTCTGTATTTACTAAGTGATGACTTATTCTTCATCTCAAAGAATGCTTTTTTTGTTCTAAAAAAAACATGTTTCTGTTGAAAATAATAATAATAATAATAATAATAATAATAATAATAATAATAATAATAATAATAATAATAATAATAATAATAATGCTTCACACAAAACCGCAGTAACGCAAGTACGGCACATCAAATACGAACCATATTGAAAGGCTTCCTACTTTTGTGAAAGCTTATTTATTATGCATGGCTTTACGCAGTGATCTTCACTCACTTTCCCAATTTAGGGCCAACAGCTGAACAACGTTTTCCCTTTGAAGTTCTGTTGGCAAATGTATCCTATTACCACAGTACTGTGTGTATTACATAGATACATACATATATATAATGTATGTCTGTATTACATACATATATATAATGTATGATTGTATGCAATGCAAAAACTATACGTGGGCATGTATGAACATAACTTTACAAGCCTGTGCTTGTAATCATGGATATATATATACATATATATACTGTATATGTATATATATATATATATATATATATATATATATATAGATATAGATAGATAGATAGATAGATACATAATACTACAGTTGTGTGCACAGGCAGTGTGAATAAGTAAATATTTTACTTATAAATGTGTAAATTCTGAGTTTAACTCATTGTGTTTTTATGCTAAATACGTAAGCACTGATTATACCCAAAACATGGACGACTGTACGCAATTTAATTAAATAACCCGGACCCCTTACAGATTAATTACACCTTAATAAAACTATTCCTATTAGAGCAAAAAGTTAAAATACCGTGATTCGATGCAGCGTACGAGTCTGTGAGAGATTCATCATGAATTTACTTAAACTTAAAAGCGTTCACAAACGAAGTACAAATGATGGTGAATTCAAGTCTTTTATACTTCCTCCATCAATCATGGCCCCCTCTTCCACTCTGCTGGAGATCTCTTCGTTCACTGTCAACAAAACAACGCTACTGCAATTCCGTGTGGGAATCAAGCACTCGAGTAGCAAGAGTCTTACGAAATTTTCCTCTCACAACTCTTACCTGGGACTGCATTGTTTTCGGTGTTTTCGTTAGTCGGAAGTTTCGTAACAATGTTCCTTGCTTTATGACAATAATCTTTTATAAAAATTTTTTTTATCAAATTCGTGTTTTTAATTCCATTCTTTCTCTTCAGTATTTTACCAAGAATATTTCCTTCTCGGTTTCCTAGGGTTTACACATGTTATCCTAATTCCTTTTCATTGGTAATAAAAAGTCCTCAATAAATTAAAGGACACTGATAACTGTGACCTATCCTAAGAATATCATGACTGCTGCAAAAACAAAAAAATTATCTATTTTCTAGGAGTCATAAACTGAAATAAAGTAATATCAGTCCGTTTGTTTAGAGGTAATTAAACCTTCATTCATTTATAACTTAACTAGAAAATAACTCTAACTTATGAACATTACCTCAGATATAAAAGACCGTTCTAAAAAAATTCTAAAAAAATAAATCATTAAAATTATTAACTTACATCTCATGTGCAACTCACAGAACAGATGTCAATTACACTGAAAAATCAATCTTTTTGTGATTCCACTTCTCGTAGAAATTATCCCCATCATCTGGTATCTGTTGTTAAGGTATTATTTCAACTCCTGTTACCATCATTCACGAATTTTACTGGCTTCATATATGTGTGTGTGTGTGTGTATATATATATATATATATATATATATATATATATATATATATATATATATATATATATATAATATACATAAAATTATATATACTATATATACATATATATTATATATATATATATATATATATATATATATTATATTATATATATATATATATTATATTATATATATATATATATATATATATATATATATATATATAGATTATATCATATATTATATATAATATACACATATATTTATATATTTATGTATATATACGACAAATCAGTCAGCAAATGCAAGGTCTCAAGTTACTATTTGGCCTTTAATCATACTAATTTGGTGAACTCATAATCAGCCTTCAATACTCTGAAGAACGTGTTGACTAATATACAATACACAGAACAACATCGGCTTGTATACAGACCCAGTTTATAATTATAATTTCATACGAGTAATTGTCTTTACTAAAAAATTAATAAATTCAAGAAAACTATTCAAAACCGAGGAATGATATTTATAATTTCAACTTTTTGTTACGCAATAATGAAAGTTCATTATAGTTTGGGGGCTGCTAATTCATCACGACTGTGCAAACATGTTACTGAATGCCAAAGGCAAAATGCTCTTGAAATTTTTCAACAGAAATTATGAGACTTTATTCGGGTCAACTGAAATGAAAATAAACGTCTGAACGAGGAGTGAAAATCGTTAACTGATCGTAACCAAAACTCGAGGCTATCATGGTTTATCTTAACATCAGCTAAATTATGAGTCTAGAACAGAAAACGGAGGGGATGTATAGTGAGCCTAAAACTATCACTAGTTTATGTGACGTAGGCTAAACGCCCCTCTTTTCTGTATAAAAATTAAGTCTCAACCTGAAACATACTTTAGCCGTCTGGTGCAACCGGCAATAAGTCATCATGAGGCCAAAGATTTTCAACATAATAAGTAGGTGCGTATTAACCCTACAGCGGAAGGAAGTTGTTTATCTACCGGAGTTGCATTAGCCTGGTGTAAACAACACTAGCACGAGGTGAACAGAACCATTCTTCATAAGCTCCTCTCTCGTCATCATAACGCGAGTAAAACCCACGGTCTAAAAACTGAAACACCAAAAACACACATAACATCCGCGATGCACAGGAAAGCCTCTTCGATTCAGAGAATAATCCTGCTCACAGATTTCACCAAGTGACTTGTAACCTCCCACAATCCGGCGATTCCGTTTTGCCAACGTTATTTCTGTTCAACAGTTTCACTTTCCTAACCTGTTCCATGCTCGAATCTCTCTCTCTCTCTCTCCATGTCACACACATACACACACACACACAAACACACTCTCTCTCTCTCTCTCTCTGTCTTTCTCACTCTATCTCTCACTTTTCTCGGTCCAAATTCCACATCACCTCTCAAGTTCCCCTTATTTATTGACCAACCGTTACGTAGGCCTATCTGATTGCAATGCAATACGCACATTACGCAGTATGATGCTATACGTTAACAATTTTAAGCGTCAATTAATAAATTTAATACTCAACTTACCTTGAACAACTATAGTATGCAAATAATGCTGAAAGTATCCCACGATGAGGCCAGGGATTATAGGCCTCCCATAAGGCCACTTATTATTGATTACTTCAGCTGCTTGCGCTGCAGTCGTCTTGTCGTAATTAACTGTTATAGTCACTATTCGTAGTGCGTTTAACGATTGTTAATCCGTTTTCTCGTAAAGCTATTAATCAGGATGAATCGTTCGCAGATATCACTCATTCGTCAAGATATTTCATATCCTACGGTTCGGTTCGTCACACTTTTTTATATATCCAAGTTGTCAAGCGGCTTCCATCTCCAAGTGAAAATACCAGATACAACTCAAAGTATTAATCTCGTTAGATGTCGTAAATAGTTAAATGCTCGCCAAGAGAGCTCGGTGACTTTTTTTATTTTGGACAAAGTGTGTCAGTCGTGTCTTCGAGTGAGTCAGCCGCAGCCACACCAGGTTCGGGAACAGAGAGAGGGAGAGTACCGTGTGCCTTTCACCGAAGTCAGGCACCAACTGCGGGGCTCCGTCAGTCGTTACCTTCACCAGCAGACGTTTTCCATGAAACCTGATCGAGAGAATGCGTTTATTGGCGTTTCCCTAGCACATACTGGAATTCTTATTTAATTTTCCCGCGTTTTATAGACTTTACTGAAGGTGGAGACCGGTGGACCCTGGGTCATTTGCCTAAAAAGGCCCCGGTGGTCTAGACAGTCTAGAGCTACGCGAATTGTTTTGAACTCGATGTCAATGAAAGTTAGGCGGGGTTAATGAATCTCCCTTTCCCGCCTTTTTTTTCTAACTTCGGCGTTAGCAAACTTTCAGGATTCTAGTAGGCCTAACGCGCAGATACCAGGGCCTTATGCTGTTTTTTCTTTCTCACTCTCTCGAACTTACTAAGAGAAACACTTTCTGAGTTTCAAGGGCGGCTTTCTAACCACGATTCAAACCGAATACCGAGAACAGGTTTCCGGACGTAGCTTCAAAACTACCAGACTCAGTTTAGCATTGGTCCCAGCCTACGGTGGGCGCGCTTTCCCTAAGTTTTTTTTTTTTTAGTGCAACGCTTCTGCTCTGTCGATATACTACTTGAGCGGAGAATGTCTCGGAAGTAAATAATGAATGATAGTATGTTTGGAGAGGTTTCTGTTCGGTGCAATTTGATATGTAACTTTACTGTAGTGAATTAGATAGTCCCATTCAATTGATCTGGTTTGATTTTATAAACATTTCAGCTATCTGATTAAACCGTGAACTTCATTTTTCTATATGAAAGAAAACAAGTCACAAAAAATATTATGCTATGAATTTTCTCTCCAAAAATAAGACTATAGGCCTACTAACTAATGCCTGTGATGAGAGGTCGATACATACAAAATCACTGCTGTATCACTTATCATTTACCTATTGATAGTGATGATGCAGCTTTAAATATCAGTTATATTTCCACTGTGTGATACAGGAGAAACTGAAAAACAACCTCACGCTCATTTCGCAACGCAAAGCGGTAAAAAATGAAAGAAACTTTTAGCATAGTAGCTACACATAACGCATTTCCTTTATTAATATTGTCGGTTAGTTTCTTCACAGTCATAAAATAATCGGTTTGGTTAAGTAACGTAATGATGAGACATTCTCCACTCGGGGCGTGCCTTCAAGTAGAGCAACGTAATGTTTTAAATGAAGGAAATGCTCTACTTACTGCTTACTGGAATCCTAAAACATCTGGACCATAGGAAACAGTAAGCTTTAGAAAACAGAATAAAAATAGATTCGAGAATCTCTCTCTCTCTCTCTCTCTCTCTCTCTCTCTCTCTCTCTCTCTCTCTCTCTCTCTCTCTCTCTCCAACGAATGAACTTTATACAGTTATAGCTAATGAGATAGATTCCATATTATGAACGACCTGTGATATACAGTAGCAAACACGGACAGGGAGAGAATCCTCTTCCTAGCCTTTTGCAGTAATCCTAGTTTTGTAGATGAGATCCGATATCCGTGGCAACTTCAAAATCTGTTGGTAGATTAATCTATTGCTAACAGCTTGGAACCTTATTCATTTGTTATACGAGGCTATTTTCTGGCACACCAGCAAGTAAGGGCTAGCATAATTCTTGGTGGTGACTGAGGTACTCGGAATACAACAGTAATTTCTAGGCCTATGTTAGGGAATCATGCCTACTTGTTGTAAGAGAGTAATAACCTGAAAACTATCCTGCGAGGGTTCTTCCTAATGGTGACGGCTTTCCTCACCACGACTCTCACTACACAGTTCAGATTCAAAGGCTATACCACCACACATGCAACCACCGAGGCTCAGGTTATATAGTTCGCACTTGAAAGCTCGACCACCACATTGGAACCAACAAGGAATCAGACAATGCAACCACCAAGGTATATGCTACAAAATTCAGACTTAAAGGCTCTACCTGCACACGTGCAACCACCAAGGCTCAGGCTACATAACTCAGACTTGAAGGCTCGACCACCACAATGAAACCACCAAGACTCAGGCTACATAGTTCAGATTCAAAGGCGTTACCACCACACAAGCAACCACCAAGGCTCAGACTATATAGTTAAGCTCAAAGGCTCTACTACCACACGTATAACCACCAAGACTCAGGCTACGTAATTCAGGCTCAAAGGCGTTACCACCACACGTGCACCTTCTGAGCAGCATCCTACCTTCTGTTTCCAATCTTTGTTTGGGAACTTGGGAACATAAAAGCTTATGATGTTCCCTATGCTACCAGTTAGACCAATAATTGTGGGAGTGATATTTGGGACAGTGGAAAGGGTCTATAATGATTCATTTTATTGATACCAGGAGAAAATACCAGGAGAAAATAATTAAGAACTATTGTCGTTTTTCTCATTCATTCAAAAATAAAAGCAGAAAGGTAAAGGTCTTTAGAGTTGGAGGATGATAGAAGAAAAGCAATACATCAGCGTTCAGTGAACAGAAAATATTATTATTATTATTATTATTATTATTATTATTATTATTATTATTATTATTATTATTATTATTATTATTATTATTATTATTATTATTGAAGCCACGCTTACCACACTTCCTCTTTATTTTTTCGAACGAATTCTCATGTTACTGACTTTGTTACTGTTTACATTACCAAGCACGAAATCAGAGACTTACCAGTCGCAAGCAATTAGAAAGCCACATATAATTACTGCTTCAAGCATTTCACAGAAAGAAAACAAAAGCTCCTGAAGGTGGCGACATTCTTCAGTCGACATTTCCCTTTAACTTTCGAACACGGAAGTCCTACTGGAGTCAATAACCTTTAGTGCTGTAACGCTAATTATATCATTCGACGAATTATCGATTGGAAATTGCTCAGAACTGAACAGGTGGCGTTAAAGTCTACGGAATATAAGCGTTCTTTTTTGTGAGTGTAACTCTCTCTCTCTCTCTCTCTCTCTCTCTCTCTCTCTCTCTCTCTCTCTCTCTCTCTCTCTCTCTCCTTGAAAAACCATTGTTTTGACTGTACTGTATTTAATGTAGTAGAACTTGTAATAAGCAATGAATAAAATTACGAAATTACTGATAAGAAATGGTCTTTTTTTATCTCACAATAGGATCTAAAAGCTGATGCCTTCATAGTAGTAACAGAGTAGTATTTAAAAGATATTTAAATAACTAGAGCTATTTCAGCTTGAGGTCAGATATTAAGCTTTGAGATATACATATTTAAATATTAAAACCATAATTCTCAATTTCCCAGAAGTTTGAAGTTCTCGCTCGCTTGATATTCCTTGATGCATTTTGTCTATGGTCCGTGTTGATACATCTATAATTTTTAATTGATTATAAAAATCCCCAGCTGATACTATAAATTAAATTGATTAAAAATCACCAGCTGATATCATCAAAGCTAAATTGCGATTGGCTGCTGATGACGCTCAGCACCTGCGATAGGTTAGTTTGATATCGGCTGTGGATATTTACCCCCAGCTATTAAAAAAAAAAAAAAAGGACACTATTTCAGCCTCTTGAGAAAAATCTCGCAGTTTTCCCAAAATGTCCTTCGACAGTTTTTTGCTCATGTGTCAAATGATTCCTAAAATCTATCCTCACTTACGGTCTTGGATTCCTTACACGAAAGATCAAGGTCCCACAAACCGAACTTGAACGTAACTGATACAATGTCGAGGAAATATATTTGATAACAATGAGTCATCATTAACCGAGCTGGTTATCATTGTCTTTATTTACGGCGCTATTAACATTCTTGGTTTTTTTTTCTTTTAGTCTTTAGGTTACGTTGTTTTTTTTTAATATGTTTTCAGGCGATTTTTTTTCAGCGGTAACCTACAGTACAGTCACCACTGTCTTTTTTTTTCTATGCATCTTCAGGCAACACCATCCTACAGCTTACAAGCACCGTTAGGAGTTAATGAAAAATATGAGAAAAATTTGTAAAAAAAAATTTAAAAAGAAAGAATTTTAGTTCTTTCAATATCTTTTAGAAGGACACCACAAGGATCAAAAGATAAAAAAAAGGGGGGAGGGGGAGTTTTGCAGAGCAAAATTGTAACTTTTTCAACTAAAATATTTCTGGTTAGACGATAAAATAAGATTGAAATTTTGTAAAAAAAAAAAAAAAAAAAAAAAAAAAAGGTTAGGTTAAGCGGTTAAGGATAAACCAAAAGTAATGAGCAAAAGGGCCTTTAACTACATAAATATCAAACATGAAATCAATTTTGTTTAAGAAAAAGTGCTCAGGTGTCGAAGATCTGACATTACAAAAAGGAGAGTTGAGAAATGAGTTCATTTGAAGATATAA
>NC_089758.1:27131733-27309233 GCF_040412425.1 Macrobrachium rosenbergii
AGGCCTATTTTGTACGTCTTAAGAGTATTCGAGGAAGGTTTTCATTTTTTTTTCTTTCAACATGTAACATTTTCAACCAAATTTCCTATTGCGTATGTATAAAATATAAGTATTATTTATATGCATACCTTGTCAACTAACTTAATTACAAGCATCTTTAGATGATGAGACATAAGAATTAAGTCATCTAGTTCAAGTTCGCCAAGTAAAAAAAAAAAAAATCTGACAATTTAAATCAATTGTTCTTTCTCCACCTCTGCTAACTCTTCAAGCACAGCATAAGAAATTTAGTTCAGTTTGCAAGTTCATCTTAATTGCATTCTTGTGGTGCAAGTTTCTTCCATAATTGTGGTGATTTTCTCCGTCTCATAAATATTTAAAGTAAACAAGAATTTCTCATACGAAAATCTTCGTAGGACTGTCTACCCTTTGGAGATATATGATTTGTTCATCATTTTTCCTTAACTGTTTTGGCACTTTTTTTTTATTTATCAGTTACCTTACCTGTTCGTCAAAATTGGAGAAATGAATCATGGCGTTGACAATGCGTAGAGTTTTCTCCGTGACCATAGTTGAGACTACCTTATGGATATGGTATTATCAAGCGCATACACGTTACAAAAATCATATAATATATATATATATATATATATATATATATATATATATATATATATATATATATATAATATATATTTATATATACATATATGTGTATGTTTGTGTGTATACAGATATGGGAGTGCGTGTTCACATTTGAATGGAGAAACCTACTGTACACATCAGTTTGAGAAACTGTGTCATTTAATGCACCATCAATTCAAGCTTCCATAATCCACTTATTAAATGAATTACAGTTGTTACTGTAGTGTCTGAATTACCAGGTAGCCTGCATTTTTTTTTTACTTAGTTATGAAGGTCAATCATTAACCAAGTTTATATTTTTTTATATTTCGTATTTGTTATAAACCGCTCCTTTCCTTCGTTATATTTTCCGTCATCTGATATTTCCCATCTTTAGAAATGTTCCTGCTTTTTTTATTGTCATGATCATATTTTAAATTAAAAACGATTATCCCCTATATTACTAAAACATCGCAACAGAGATTTATTCCTGGACAGGTGTGACATTCTTCCAACTGGCTTTCATTAATTATACACAAGCAAAACGCTTTACCATAACCAACCATAAATCCTGTGACTATCAACCAGAGAAAATCTTCCCTGGTTTAATCGAAATCTCCCGAATGACTCGATCTAAATCCCTTCCTGAAGTCATGCATTGGCATGGCCCACTGCGAGGCACCAAATTAAACCGTTCGTCACGCCTGAGGAATTTCATTTTAGCGCAAAATAAGTGCAATCATTAATAGCACCTTCCCCTTGGGCTGCCGCGGCTCGACTGAGACAGCTTCCATATATGGCTATCGCTTTCCAGAGGGCGCGTTCAATTCGTCGTCCAAATAAGGTCTGGTCAGATCGCTGGGCGCGTTCTTTTGACAGTAGTTTTGTCCATCACAATTAATGTTTCTGAACAATAGATGCGTTCTCTTGATGGCATTTTCACCTTTTAAATTCAGTGTCTCTAAATTTGGATCCGTTATTTTACTGGTTAATTTAATCTTTGATTATATATTCCCGAGTGTTGTGTCCTCATCTTCCAAAGAACATAATTCTTGACAATGAATCTCTTCGTTTCATGGACAACAAAACCTTAATTTCACTGTCAAATATTCTACGTCGTTGCTACAAAAGGCTACAATATAGGTTTAACTTCTTAAATTAGAACTCAATAGCTGAATAAAAAGTCACATTAAGATGATTTATTGTTGCTCGAAGACCCAGACACGTTCATTTTGAGAAATCACCCTGATGTGACTGAAGATTTGATAACGATAACATATAAGGCCACTAGAAATTAATCTTCGTAACTGAATATTCATTATAATCTTTAAATATGTATCATTCTTTTTTTTTTATTTTAGATTCCCACTCTTGCAGGCTTTTTCTATATCACTTTCGTCTCGTCCACCTTCTATATCCTTGCGCAGACTTTTACCAACCCACTTCTTTATCGATATCATGATCATCTGATACGGCGCCATTTTTAAGAACAATTTCGGACGCAGGAACAGCTTGTTTACGTCGCGCAATTTCGTCGTAAGTGTTCTATCTGAACATCACAGAAAACATTATACTCCTCCCCTGGGGAAAATCTTCCCCGCATTTTTCCTGGTTCCCCACCCACGCCCGGGAGAAATTTACCCTGGAGCGAGCAACATTCACAACTGATACCACGCCTGTCTCTCCGAAAATCTGCATTTTACCCCATTACGCTAACGACCGTGACACGGCATGAATTCTAACGGCTGGATATTCGAGCGACCTGCATATTCCAATCACTCATGCATGCGATAAATCCGACGGTTATCTGGTATCAATGAAAACGCCGCGTAGAATAAACATTGCTTGGCAACTCTCTCTCTCTCTCGAGCCCGCAGGGGGAAAATGCTTCTGGCGGACTTCACAGTAGCAAAGCCAGTCGGCGAGTGGACTGCCTTGGGGAAAGTATTGCGGCTGGCGGCCGCCGCAGGTTGCTTGCTCTATATTTTTCCCGTGAAGAAAAATACTACAGGCCATAAGGAGATGGGTGGCTGATGGTGACAATCACCGCTAGAATGCGGCTGGAAAAGGGGGTAATTTCTTACATACAATTCACTGTTTGATTCTTCGGTATACGAAAGTTCTCTTATTGATTTCTACAACTCTCTCATATTCTACAATACATCACTTTGCTGAATACGTTATTAAGAAGCCTGATTCACGAGTAAAGGAGGAAGGGAAAGTAAAAGTACGAGTATTAAATCCAAGCAAGTTTTTTTGGAATAGCGGATATATTTTCACATACTAACAATATCTTTTTAATTTTACAGGTACGTTAAGATTGTACCAGGAGACACACCTGAGTTAGAAATATATGCAAGAATTATTCCTAAAAAGCTATAAACATATGCATTTCACATATGCATGGATAGCACGTGACACACAAAAAGACACACATACGTAAATAAATAAATAAATAAATAAATATATATATATATATATATATATATATATATATATATATACATATATATATATGTGTATATATATATATATATATATATATATATATATATATATATATATATATATATATATATATATATAAACGCATATGTATGCGTAGGTTTGTTTATTTTTGCACGTGCTCCAATAACTAAGACAGAAGAACTAAAACTCACACTTACACGAATAAACATCGCAGCTTATGACTTGGATTCATTCTTTTATAAACATGTCTCCCATCCTTTCTACTATAATAAAGAGGCGTTTCTACGGCATACGTTAGGTGTAAACATTTCCAAGAGACTAACCTCTCTTCATTTCTATCACTTTCTTTCTCTCTGCGACTTACAGCAACTGCGAAAGATGAATGATGAAAATGAATATTTTAGAATAAAGTAAAGTTTTCTTCATTTTCCCACCTTCACAGGTATTCTTTTAATCCCCTCTATATTTCCTCTATCTTTCTTTCCCTCCCTTTCCCCCCCCCTGTCATTTCAAACTAGAACCAAATATCATTTTCCATCTCTATTCATCATTATTCAAAAACAAGTGCATGAATGAAGGACAAGACGCTATTCTTTTATTCCTTAAGAACAGGAATATTTCAAGAGTGATTTTACTCACAAGCATGGACCTGACGTCCAGATATAGAGTATACAGCATATGTCACTGAGCAGGATTGTATACAGTATACGGTATGTTTCTCTTAGCAGGACTGTATACAGTATACGGTATGTTTCACTGAGCAGGACTCTGTATACAGTATACAGTATCTTTCACTGAGCAGGACTGTATACAGTATATTTCACTGAGCAGGACTGTATACAGTATACGGTACGTTTCACTGAGCAGGACTGTATACAGTGTACAGTATGTTTCACTGAGCAGGATTGTATACAGTATATTTCACTGAGCAGGACTGTATACAGTATACAGTACGTCTCACTGAGCAGGACTGTATACAGTATATCACTGAGCAGGACTGTATACAGTACGTTTCACTGAGCAGGACTGTATACAGCATACGTTTCACTGAGCAGGACTGTATACAGTATACGTTTCACTGAGCAGGACTGTATACAGTATACGTTTCACTGAGCAGGACTGTATACAGTATACGTTTCACTGAGCAGGACTGTATACAGTATACGTTTCACTGAGCAGGACTGTATATAGTATATCACTGAGCAGGGCTGTATACAGTATACAGTATGTTTCACCTAGCAGGACTGTATACAGTACGTTTCACTGAGCAGGACTGTATATAGTCCATCATTGAGCAGGACTGTATACAGTTACAGTACGTTTCACTAGCAGGTCTGTATACAGTATAGAGTACGTTTCACTGAGCAGGACTTTATACAGTGTACAGTATGTTTCACTGAGCAGGATTCTGTATACAAGTAGCTGTCCCGAATAAATCTACAGAGTCATTCGGAGCTCAAGGAAATGTTCTGAAGTGGTCCTCAGAATGATATCTCCTCTTAAGTGGCTACGCAAAGTGGTGTACTAATCTCAAGCGTCTCTTAATCCCCACTTGAGAAAAGTGCGCTAGATCTAATCGTCGTGGATGCTCATTTAATCGATTTCTTTGGCGGTTACTACTTTCTCTTTATTTATTTTTTATTTTGCGCGTTTTTCACTTAAGGCATTCCTGCGTATGGAAGTGGTTGGAAACATATGTCTAAATATACAAACGGTTTTGTGTATGTGTATACAATATAGTATAAATACAACTCACACCTGTGTGTATATATATATATAAATATATGTATATATATATATATATATATATATATATATATATATATATATATATACTTATATATGTGTATATATAATATTAATATGCAATGTATTCCGCATCTTCCTTCTAGTTTACAACGATAACCTACGGTTAGCAAACTCCATGCTTCGATTTGCCTTTTTCCAACCCGGGTTCAGCCTTTCTCACCAACAGCACATCTATAGGTAATGATAAATGAAGCTACGTTAGCCAGAGCTTCTTAGAGACGATAAGTAACGGGGCTTACCCTTTCGACTCTCTTTCATATTACCGTTACTTCAGACGGCATGGGCACATTGGGGGAAATAATTAAGCCAAAATTAAATGAACTAAAACTAAACTCTCGAGACTAATGAGCCAGCGAGAGAAAGAAGCAAAATGCAAGTTGCAAGTGTCAATCACCTTGGCATTGCAACGCCTTGCCATTTATCTTGCCTTTGGTGGCGTCATTCGCTTTCATATGTCATTTGTTTGATTTGCGCAATGATGCGCAGCATCAGGCAATTAATCTCAATTGTCTTTAACCTTTCTTGAAGCTTAATGAAATATTTTTTAGTATTTAATCTGTCTAAAGCAATGGTTTTGCTTTTTTACATTCCGTTTTTGTCATCTGTGTCATGTCTATATGAACTATTTGCTTCCGCATTCTATGTTGTTGGCAACACTGCAAATAACTGAAATGACTTTCCTGAGTTTTAGAAAGGCAAACTTCAAGAATAAACAGACCTCTATTATGACTTCTATATTTTGCTATCCGTCCCTTTCAATTTCTGCGACTATAAACAGTTCCTTTTTACTTAGATTTGCTAAACAGGCCTACAGAACAACTCTAACGAATCCCGAGGACTCTTATAAAACGGCAAAATAACCCCAAAAAAATTTTTTTAGACTAAACAGACCTCTATTATGACATCTACATTATCCTATCCGTTCCTTTCAATTTCTGCGACTATAAACAATTTACTTTTATTTAGATTTCCTAAATAGGCCTACAAACAGTTTTAAGGATTCCCGAGGGCCCTCAAAAAACGACAAAATACCTAGAAAAAAATTCTCTATTTTCCTTTCCACTTCTGCAGTTATGGACAATTTTCCTTTATTCTATTTCCTAAATAGGGCTACAAAACAATTTTAACAAATCGCGAGGCTCTTCATAAAACGAAACAATTTTTCAAAAAAATAAATAATTCTACTTTCCTGTCGATTTCTGCAATTATAAACAATTTCCTTTCATTTAGATTTCCTAAATACGTCTACAAACAATTTTAACAAATCGCGAGGATCCTCATAAGACGAAAAAATAACCAAAAATAAATAAGTCTGTTTTCCTGTTGATTTCTACAATCATAAACAATTTCCTTTCATTTCAGTTTCCTAAATAGTCCTACGGACAATTCTAACGAATTATGAGGACCCTTATAGAGCGACAAAATAATACCTCCCCCCGAAAAAAAGGCTCTAGTTGCCTTCCAGTTTCCGGAATTATATACAATTTCCTTGTATTTAGATCAATTATATTACATACAATTTCCTCTTATTTAGATTTCCTAAATACGCCTACAAATTATTTAACGAGTTACGAGGAACGACAAAACAACAACAACAAAATTAAGAAATAAAATTCTCTATTTGTAATCTATCTTCTCCGGAACCTTGAACGTGAGTGAAGACACCCCACTGACGTCACGCATCAACAAACATGTCAAAAAAAATTTTTTTACTTTTTTATTTTATATTTTTTTAATTTTTATCTTTTTTTTTAATGTAGCATCATTCGCCTTTTCTGAAGGTTGCTACGAAGGTGTAACAGAATGTACTTGGGCTATGAGGGATTGCGAGAGAGATTTTTTTATATATATAATTATGGGAGGCTGTTGTTGCCAATAACGAGATTTATGAGTGGGTGGAAAACAAGAACAGAAGAATTGTGGCTTTATGGAATAGATGAAGTGTATGTAAATAGATACGGTGCATAATTCGTACCAGACACTACATGTGATATTAAATGGGTGTTGAATGATTATTATAATAATTATAATAAAATTGCGTTACTAGAGTGAAACTAATAATAATAATAATAATAATAATAATAATAATAATAATAATAATAATAATAATAATAATACGTTATTAGATTGGAATTTAATACTAATGATAATAATAAATCTAGGTGTGATATTAAATAGAATAGTATAATATAATAATAATAATAATAATAAATCAATCAATCAATCAATAAAACTATACGTTCCAGAAGACTGGAATTTTCAAGAATAATAATAATAATGTTGATGATACTGATCGAGATGATGACCTATCATTTTTACTACTACTACTACTACTACTACTACTACTACTACTATTATTATTATTATTATTATTATTATTATTATTATTATTATTATTATTATTATTATTATTATAATTATTATTATAGGTGGCAACGGTAGTAGGCTATTTATAGCATGTTGACAATAATAATAATAATAATAATAATAATAATAATAATAATAATAATAATAATAATAATATTATTATTATTATTATTATTATTATTGTTAATAGCAGCAGTAGTAACATTATTACCATTAATAACAGAAACAACAGTAATAGCAGTTGTGGGAACAGCAGTACATAAATTCCTAACTAACATGACCTTCGCCAGTTCAAAACCACTTAAATCAACACCGCCACATTACCTTTTAGCTTCATTTATCTCCCCTCCCCGTTTCTAGGAAGTCTATTTAGATTCCCCCTCCCCCTTCTATCTCTTTCCCCTATTCTCCTCTTTCTTAATTAAGTTTAAATATCTCTCATGTGCCGCCAGCGAGGGGAGGCAGCCATGAGTGGCACAGTGCCAAGAGATGGAGGCGCCTTATGGCACCTCCAGCCTTCATGGCCTTCCTAGGTGCGTGAGTTCTCAACGTGATGTTTTATTTTTTATTATTATTTTTATTATTATTATTATTATTATTATTATTATTATTATTATTATTATTTATTTCTTTAGTTTTTTTATTTCTCTCTTCGTTCGTGAATTTATTTATCTATTCATCTATTTATTTATTTATTTATCTATTTAGTTATCCGTTTATTTATCATTTATTCATTCGTCTATTTATTTATCTATCTACTCATTTATTTATTTTTATTCATTTATTTACTTATTTATCTATCTATTTAGACGAGATGGGGAAATCTACGTCACTCTTCGTGTTCCCAATGTTCCACGATGTTTATTAATTGAGATTTCGGTTTTATTTCTTTCATCATTCGTGTATTTATCTATTTTTTTTAATTCATTGATTTATTTACTTATTCATTTTATTTATTTATTTAAACAAGATCTGGAATTCTTAGTTACTCTTCGTGTTCCCAATTTTCTATTATTTTCCAAATATCTTTGACATTGTTGGTCTTTTCTTTATCTTATTGAATGATTATCGTATTACTTTGATGGGACTAAGCACAATTTCGATTTACGATTTTCTTGATTAAGCTAATTATGACTCAAAGGAAAATCCAGTAGTGGATTAAATTATCAACAAACCAGTGTTTCAATTTCAGTTATCGTGAATATCGTACCGTCTGTAATAATAATAATAATAATAATAATAATAATAATAATAATAATAATAATAATAATAATAATAATAATAATAACAATAATAAATTCACAATCTCGTGATAAACAATCTGCGTGATAAAAATCCAAAATTATATAGTAAACTATATTTTACATAGTGATATAGTTTACTATATAACTGTGGATTTTTATTACACAATAATAATAATAATAATAATAATAATAATAATAATAATAATAATAGTAATAACAATAATAATAATAATAATAATAATAATAATAATAATGCTAAGAAATTCACAATCTCGTGAAAAAGAATCTGAGTAATAAAAATCCACAATTATATAGTAAACTATATTTTACATAGTGATATAGTTTACTATATAATTGTGGATTTTTATTACACAATAATAATAATAATAATAATAATAATAATAATAATAATAATAATAATAATAATAATAATAATAATAATAACCTAGTGAAACCCATCTCTTCATACGTCAACAAATAATAATAATAATAATAATAATAATAATAATAATAATAATAATAATAATAATAATAATAATAATAATAATAAATCTTAAACGGAACAAAGTAAGTTGCAATACGTATACGTACACTTCAGTGTAATTTCAGTGCCATATTTATAACAGTTTTTTCTCTTAATTCTTTTAAGCTAATTACGTGATAATGCTATTTTCTTGAACAAAATAAACCATAAATGCAGAGACCTACTATAATCTTAGACGAAATAAGGTAAATTGTACTTGAGTTTCATTTCCACAACATATTTCCTTATCATTTTTCGCCTCATAATTTTTTTATGCTAATTACTTGATAATATCACTCACTTAAACTGAATAAATCATAAATGCAAAGACCTACTATAATCTTTAAACTGCAATAAGTATTACTGAGTTTCATTTTTACAAATATTTCTTTATCATTTTACCTCTTAATTTTCTTACGTTATTTATGTGATAATGCTATTCACTTAAACAAAACAAATCAAAATGCAAGGACCTACTATAATCTTTAAACTGCAATAAGCATTACTGAATTTCATTTCTGCAAAATATTTCTCTATCATTTTACCTATTAATTTTTTTATGTTATTTATGTGATAATGCTATTCACTTAAAACAAAATAAATCAAAATGCACGGACCCACTAACCCCTCTCTTCACGACCTGAAGGTGCAAAAAATATTCTGGGTGCAATTAGGAGCAGAGCTGCATCTTGCGAGAAAACTGCAATATATTTGACACCTAGGTCTTTGCAGCGATCATTGCACCTGGGAATATGCCACCTGTATCAAAGATTACCTGTGCACTAATGAGTTGCGTAAACATAAGGGAAAGGTGCAAAGACTATTATGAAAGTGTTAAACTTAACCGGAAGATGTGAATGTGCGCTTAGCAAATAGAAAGGCGTATTTTTTTCAGTACGACAATGGCAATACGGACACTATGGTTGGTTACAAGGCATTTTCCTATAAGATAATTTATCTTATTTGAGTTTATTTTGTATCTGAAGACTAAAGACAAGTCATAATATATATATATATATATATATATATATATATATATATATATATATATATATATATATATATATATATATATATATATATATATATATATATATATATATGAACAAAAAATTACAAGACAGCAAAATTTCACCAAACTCAAAATAAAATGTACGATTTGGAATAAACTAAAAATAAAATCTACGATTTGAAATAAACTCAAAATAAATTTAACTTTTAGAAAACTAAAAAATAAAATCTAAACTTAAAATAAACTCACAAATACAAAAATAAACCACAATAAACTCTAAATCAAATCTAACATTGAGAATAAACTAAAAAAATAATTCAACTTCAGAACAGACTCAAAAGTAAAATCTACCATTCAGATTAGGCTCAAAATAAATTTTACCTTTAGAATAAACAAAAAACAATTCTAACCTTCATAATAACTCAATAAATATTGTATAATAAACTCAAAATCAATCTAACACTGAGAATAAACTAAAATAAAAATTTAACTTTCAGAACAAACTCAAAAGTAAAATCTAATATTCAGATTAAGCTCAAAGCAAATTTTACCTTTAGAATAAACAAAAAAATAAATCTAACCTTCATAATACTACAAAAAATATTGTATAATAAACTCAAAATCAAATCTAACATTGAGAATACACTAAAAAAATTTCAACTTCAGAACAAACTCAAAAGAAAACTAACATTCAGATTAAACTCAAAACAGTTTTCACCTTTAGAATAAACAAAAAAAATCTAACCTTCATAATAACTAAAAAAAATATTGTAAAATAAACTCAAAAGCAAACCTAACATCGAGAATAACTCAAAAATAAAGTTTAAGCTCCAGAACAAAATCAAAAGTAAAATCTGACATTCAAATTATGCGGAAGAGGCTGCAGAGCAGTGGTTCTCAAACTGGGGGTTAATTACCCCCGTGGAGGTAACGAAGCCGATTTTGGGAGGTAACGAGGCACTTTCTAAATTTTATTTCTCATTAATTACCAAAGAAATAATGCTTTAATTCCAATTTGTAATAAAAGGAACAATGCTTTAATTTTAATTTTTTGTCAAGGGAATAATGTCCGAAATCTAAATACTTTATTTCTTAAGACTTGAGTAAAAGTCAAATTAATTTCTTACGTATAAAATACATTAGAAATTAAGCATTCCAATATTTTTCTTTCCTTTATATCATAACTTCACAAAATTGAGGAGGAATAGGGTAGGGGTAATGGTGATCTATCAAACCATTGCCCGGGGTAACGATGCCAAAAAATTTGAGAACCACTGCTGTAGAGGAAGAGTGAAATCTTGTTATTAACGTCTGTGTGTGTGTGTGTGTACTTTATAAAATATTACCTAGTCGTAAATTCATCACTCATATTTTTTTATTCGGTTACACTTCGCTTCTCACTTTCATCTGCCGAAGAGTAAAACAGCGTTACTGAGTAAAAGCACTTCTGCGGGATTTATTAACTTTTGAGCTGTAAAAAGTTGCTTCTCTCTCTCTCTCTCTCTCTCTCTCTCTCTCTCTCTCTCTCTCTCTCTCTCTCTCTCTCTCTCTCTCTCACATACACACGCACATACACATTTCCATTTATTTCCTTTATCGCATTCTCATGGTTGTATTAACAGTTAGCATTTTTTGTCTCTCTCTCTCTCTCTCTCTCTCTCTCTCTCTCTCTCTCTCTCTCTCTCTCTCTCTCTCTCTCTCTCTCTCTCTCTCTCTCTATCGTTTCCATTTCTTTCCTTTATTGCCTTCTTATGGTCTTAGGAACAGTTAGCATTTTCTCTCTCTCTCTCTCGTTTCCATTTATTTCTTTGATTGCATTCTATTGTCTTAGTAACAGCATTCTCTCTCTCTCTCTCTCTCTCTCTCTCTCTCTCTCTCTCTCTCTCTCTCTCTCTCTCTCTCTCACACACATTTCCATTTAGGTTATTTCCTTTACTGCATTCTTATTGTCTTAGTAATGGTTAGCATTCTCTCTCTCTCTCTCTCTCTCTCTCTCTCTCTCTCTCTCTCTCTCTCTCTCTCTCTCTCTCTCGTTTCCATTTATTTCCATTACTGCATTCTATTGTCTTAGTAACAGTTAGCATTCTCTCTCTCTCTCTCTCTCTCTCTCTCTCTCTCTCTCTCTCTCTCTCTCTCTCTCTCTCTCTTTGCAAGGGGCTCAACTGGTATTCGAATGCATCATAACACAATGTTAATGAATAAAAGGCTTTGAATTTTGTTCAAAATGAAAACATTTGCAGTGAATACTTACACCCATGAGACAAACTAAGCTTTAACTTGCATAATCAAATACTGAAATTTATGAGTTAGCTGTTTTATTGTTGCAACAGTTATTCAGGGAGACAGAGACACTTAAGATAATAACCTGATTTAACTGCATTTGGTCTGCAGCAGCGGTATTCCAAAAGCTTATTTTACGAGGCAACAGGAAGTCGCCTAAAAAATTCATTTGAAAAATAGTGTTCATTGCAATAGATTTTATTTGTTTTCACGAAATTTCTAAATGTTGCATAAGTACTTTTTCTAATTAACAAAGCATCAGAGTAGAATAGAACAGAATATAGGATTTAGGCCAAAGGCCAAGCGCTAGGACCTATGAGGTCATTCAGCGCTGAAACAGCAACTGACTGTAAAAAAATTTGACTGGTGTAACAGGAGGAAAACCTCGCAGTGGCACTAAGAATCAATCGTCAGGAGATGGTGCAAAGGAAGATGGAAGAAAGAGAATATGAACGGATATACGGTAAAAGGAATGAAATGGGTTGCAGCTTGGGGCCGAAGGGTCTCTGCAAGAACCTAAAGGAATGCGTACAGTGCATTAACAAAGTATTGATCATCACCTTTCCAAATCCTTCACGTGATTAACAATTTATTTAAATCTTGATTTGTAATCTTGTTATTATCATCTCATTTTAACTCTCATCCACACAGTCCCCAAAATATTGTTCCATCGACTGTCTTTGGAATTTAGCGAACAAATGTTAAATTTACCTTTAAATGTTATTAGAAGGACACGTCTTACGGCAATAAATTTGATTCAAGAGAAGTATCTAATTGAAGAACCATAACAGCCCTAGAAAATGATCCTGAATTGACTATTTTCCCGCCAAAAAAGGGAAGCCTTTTCCCGCGCGAAATCTTTCTGCACTTGATAAATCACGCGCCATCTCCCGCGCCGAAAAACGACCCGCACTGTGAACATCAAAAGGGGGCAAAGAAATTCATTTGAAGCCCCTGGCAACGATAATTTGATGAGACTGATTACGCCTTGATTTATTAGCTCGTCATATGTTATCAATCCCCCGTAAAAACGGCTACATTCGTCTCAATGTTGATGTGCGCCTAGACTCATACCTAGTCCCACCCATGGTCTGTGCACCTAGGTCTAGTCACATGTTCCTTGCATAAAACTATAAGTTTACAGATTAGTTTGAGCATTCTCTCTCTCTCTCTCTCTCTCTCTCTCTCTCTCTCTCTCTCTCTCTCTCTCTCTCTCTCTCTCAGCTGTCAACCGGCCTGGCATTGAGCTTGTAAGATCTTTGGGTCTGTCTCTACCAGTCTTCTTGGCTTTGGTAGGGTGGAGAGGTTGGCACACATGAGGAAACGGTCGGAACTAATGCCGAGTGGAGGAGGAGGAAGGGGAGGAGAAGGAGGAGGGGTGAGGGGTGGGGAAAAGTAGGGAGGGGAGAATGAGTGAGAGCTAAGAGGGAAAAAAATGCGGGAGAGGGAAAGAGAGAACGAGAGAGAGAGAGAGGGAAGAGGAAGAAGAAGATGCCGGCGAACAGTTGATCAGTGGGCCTGCTGCGAGTGTGTGTAAACTCAAAGCAAAAGTTTTGTCGTCACACTTTTCGTGGTTCCTCCTGGCTCTTGGTGTTGCGGTGCAACTTCCGTCGCCACGATTGGGGGTGTGGTGTAATGTAGTTTTATATCGGCGGAACACTCAGAGCATTACATTACAGGTATGATCTGAAAGGCAGCAACCGTGGTGGGCACTTGTTACTCGGCCTAATCGTGTTCAGTGCGATAACACCAGTAATACTTTATACTTGTTTTATAGATTTTTTAAATATGAATTACATTTGAGAATATTTCCCATTACGTGATTTGCTTCCGTATAAACAACAGTTGTGCTAATGCTCATAAATTTATATCAATTATCATATCTGGTACTGTGATTCTGATCAAGGTTACTGAACTGATAATTTAAGAAGAAATCTCTGGTATTTTACCCTACTAGGAATACTTTAGTTACTGGTGTTATCAAATGCTTTTACTTAACATGATAATTGTGATAATAAAGCAAAATAGTAATAATGATGATAATTATGTAACGTTAATCTAAAAATTATAATTATTCTTATTTATAAAATCTAATAATCACATGAGTAACTGAAATGGAGAATCGAGCACGTTCTCCTTGTGTATCAATATATATTTTAAAATATATATTCACACATCAGTATGGCTTTTCCACCATTATTCTTATTATTACTGGTTTAGCTGTTGGATGATAGTGTTAATAATAATAATAATAATAATAATAATAATAATAATAATAATAATAATATCACTGTTATTTCTATGGTTATCATCATCATTTTGTTATTTTTTAATAGTAACAGTAGCATGAGCCTTGGTATAGATAAAAATTATATTTCAAAATTATTTTCTCTATTGCTACACACATTTGTAACGCATAACAACAGTAACTTTAATTTTCGTTCTTTGTCTGTAGTAATCTGACAATTAGACCTACTTTCCAAATAATATTTTTCATTATCGTAACGGTCACAGGCACAAGTTAAAAATATATAAATTGTATATATATATATATATATATATATATATATATATATATATATATATTATTGTATATATAATATACACACACAGTATATATCGTAAATATGGAGTGCGATTCCCGCAGAGTTTTCCATTCCCTTCACCCCTTGCCAAAAGGTAACAGGTGCCGAATATTTACAGTGTTTCAGGACATGCATTCGCCATCTCTTTGCTGGCTAACACGGCATTCCTGAAACAGCTACGTCATACGTACTCAAAACTGTAAAATGGATCTTGTTAAATGAGAAAATCGTCGCACTAAAACATACAGGCTTTGTCATATTTTCACGTAGGTCTATAGTCACTCACGCAACATGAAATGGGCGATGATTTTAATAGGCCTACTGTGCATAAAGAAGGCATCGTGGCTTTAGCATGGCATATTTTATATTTATAAACAACTGTCTCCTTTCCCAATCTGTCCCAAACAGTCAGACAGAGACGAACAGAAGCCCATAAGAGCAATGTTTTTTAACAAGCCTACTGTGCATAAGGAAGGCATCGTGGCTTCAGCAAGGAGTATTTCATATTTATCAACCGTTTCTTTTACCAATCTGTACCCAGGCAGATAGACAGAAAGATTGAGACGAACAGAAGCTCTTAAGACAAAGATTCATTTCTCTCGGGTACTTGAGGAGATACAATCGCCAGAGACCGTCGTGGAGATAAGACGCAGAATGAGAATTATAGTAGTAGAAGGCAAGGTCTAGAGAATAGTATTCTCTAGACCTTGGTAGAAGGTGCATAAAGAAAAGGAGAAAATATATAGCGACAGTTTAAAAAAGGGAAGAGTTTTAAATCATAAAGGTGTGTTGGTAGATAAACTTCGATTTATTTTTTTCTGGTGGTAAGAAATAACTGTTTTAATGCTTTGTTTCCTCTGCCATGGAAGAAAAAAAAGACTAAAAATAAAATATTCATGATACATGCATACATACATGCATACACACATATGTGTGTACATTGCGTGTGTGTACTAATGCAAATAATGTGTCGAATATCACGACTGTTTCTCCGCAGCTAGTATATAAAAGGTAAAAACAAAAACGAATTATCAAAATCATTTATGACCTATTTAGGGCAAAGTATGTAAAACGAGTGTTTATAACACCAAGCATCCACGTGACTGCCAAACACATTCGAGCTTGCCTCAAAAAAGAAAAATCCACACTATCAATTTCTTAAACGAGCTATATCAAGTCAGTCCATTATCGTGATCAAAACATTTGTCTTCAGGTATAGCCTATTTCAGTCGTTAAACGTTGCTGTTTCTGTGGTACGCAAGCGGCCAGAAATAGCTGGAGTGATCTAACACCGCTTGCAAGAGGACAAACGAACCTGCCCCACTGAAACTCGGCACGTGCCAACTATGCCATTAAGAAAACAAAGTAGGGAACGATTTGTTCTCGCACATTTGTCTTGAATTCAAAATTTAAAGATTTTTTTGTTGAGGAGAGGGAGAGGAGGAGGGCGGGTGGTACTTTAAATTCAAACATATCACCCTACGGATAACTCTTCTAGAATGGTTTAGTCTATGTGACATTTTCTAATTGAATTTTTTCTACCACAGAAAGGAAAGAAAGATAGGATTCTATCACAGAATAGAAAGAAAGAATTTCTATCACAGAATAGAAAGAAATATAGAATTTCTACCGCAGAAAAGAAAGAAAACCGCCGAGTCCCAAACCGGGTGCAAAGAACGACGCCAAAATAAACGTCTCGAAACGTCGACACAGTCATAGCAATGACGTCACAGAACCCCTGTGAGCCCTCTCTCTCTCTCTCTCTCTCTCTCTCTCTCTCTCGTCTAAACGCCACTTGGCAGGGCGGCCTCCGACAGCACCCTTCGTTTGGTAAAGGGGAAAACAGACAGGCAGGCGCTCTTGACGGTAGAGGTAGTTATAAATAAGCAAACAGTTATATCAGTATGGTGATAAACACGGCGATAGACGAAGCACTTTGGGAGATATTATCATAAGTCTAACCCGGGTGATAAGAGTTCTACTACATGGTTTACAATTTTGCCAAGAGAAAATTATGTCCTGTGAGTGTTGGAGGAAATTTGAATGTTCCTAAGAGTTTTTGAAAACTGTAATAGTAAATGGTAATGTAATCATATGTCACAGTAACACAAAACGATATACAATACTAACATGTACTTGATTTGAATGTATCATCTGTATGATGATTGTAAATATTAAGGATAATCGTAGTTTTGTTGATTACGTTCACATCATCAGTCAATGATCCAAACTACATTAATGGTCCTAATGCATAGGCTATTCGATTTTTATAGAGATCGTGAGATGAGATACGACACAGATATGACAGTACCACACTATATTACGAGAAGGGAGGAGGCACTGTGTCCGGTATCAAAATATTCCAAAAAAAATGTACAGGTATTTTCACATCTGTACACATGTCAATGTGCATTTCAAATGAGTCCTTGTGTAAAGTAAATGAAGATACGTGTAATATGCGTGTTTTTAAATTGTTACATACGTCATAGTATTCCAATTTAGGCTATCTACGATACAGATATTACTGGACAAAGAACGGCGGAAACAGCAAGTCAGCAAGCCACAGTTCGCCTCTCAAGCAAGAGAAGGTTATAGGGACCAGGGAAACAGAAGCGAAAGGGAGAATTCCGAAGCCAGCTGATAAAAGGCAAATGTGGAAAGTCAGGGCCTGGCGACACTTGATAGGACGCATACATATAGGCTACAGTACATATGCAGCTGCATATACATATATAGTTATGTATAAATATACATATACAATTATGCATACATATACAATTATGTAAATTTATATCTTTACGAAAAACACTCGTAAACTTTACGGTAACTTTAGATAGACAATTGAATTTTGTATTATTATTAGGTATGAATTTTTTTAAGCTTTAGAAAGTAGTCGTCTGAAATAATCAGCTCAGTGACAGAATATAAAAATCCTGATATTTCGCTCAAGATTTAAAATGGCTGTACCTCTTTCAACACAATGAATAACTTTCATCCCGTGATTAATTCTATAACAGATATAACGACTTTGTAAGGCTTTGTGAGGTGACAGACTCCATTAGAAGGCTTAAGTTAGCCTAACTCGGTGGCGGATTTTTTTAATGCTAATTTAAATAGCTCTCCGATCATACGCAGATGTTGGACTCTCAAATTATGTTCCTCACTCCTCAGATCTTGCCTTAAACATAATTCATATAAAAAAAATATATATATATATATATATATATATATATATATATATATATATATATATATATATACATACATATATATATACACATATATACATACATACATGCATACATACATTCACAGCAACAGGAGTAATTGTGAACATGATAGATCCAAGAGTCTCAATTCACTTTTTCTCTTTTCAAACCTGTAAGCACATAAATGCATACATACATTTCATACATACACACATAGGCCTAGATACATACTCAGCAACAGGTGCAATCATATGCCACAATAAATCCAGCCACTATCGACTACACTGTATCTGAACTGCTGAAAAAGTAGGTAAGGACATTACTAAGAAGCCAAATCTAACTGATGTAAGTATCTTACCATAGATACCGCACAAAGGGGCACCGTAACATCAATGGTAAAATAACTTCAAGATAACGAAACTAATTCGTTTTCGGTAACACATCCTAACGAAGAACAACGAGCATTTGATTAGTACCTTTTACTAATGACCATTTTACCCGCAATTAGCAAAAGGGCGGAACAACCAAGAATTCTGCTGTCATTCATTAGAGACGGGAGATCTCTTAAAACTTCCGCTCATCATCCGCCAAATTCTAAAAGACCTCCGGAAAGGCAGTTTAGTCTTTCAAACACGAATTTGGAGAATGTCAGTTTTTTTCCTTATTCCTCCTCCTCGTCGTCCTCCTCCTCCTCCTCCTCCTCCTCTTCTTCTTCTTCTACTTCTTCTTCTTCTTCTTCTTCTTCATTTTGGCAACAGATGGTTGACGCATAACCCACCCCTTGTACCTTCCCTTATGGCGAAGATATGACATAAGTATGTGTTATTCTCATTATGCTAAGCAAACTGTCATGTACGTGAGTTATCGCTGTTGTGTGCAGCATCGCCTGAAGCTTTGCAGCTTTCCCTCTGTACTCTCTTGTGAATGAGGTAAGACAAAAAGTACCATTTACTTCCTTTCACGACATGGCCGTAACGTAATGATGTGCATTTGAAGTTTTTTGCCATTTCTTTCATAAATGCATTATTTGCAATAATAAGAGCTTTCGAGTTAGTCTGATTTTTTAAAATTAAACTCTTAATGGCAATTCTAATACAAGAGCGTATGGACATTGTGTTTACCCTCACTGGGTACCGAACATCAACTCACACGGTGCACTGTAGGCATTACTAAAGGTTCTTTGCAGCGTCCCTTCGGCCCCTAGCTGCAACCCCTCTCATTCCTTTTACTGTACCTACATTCATATTATTTTTCTTCCATCTTGCTATCCACCCTCTCCTAACAATTGATTCATAGTGCAACTGCTTTGAGGTTTTCCTCCTGTTACACCTTTCAGACCTACCTACTCTCAATTTCCTTTCCAGCACTGAATGACCTCATAGGTCCCAGTGCTTGGCCTTTGGCCTAAACTCTATATTCAATTCAACTCTATATTCAACAATTGCGTATAATATTCATGTTTCACAGATCTGCTACCAAAACATATGAATTTAAAAATTCTGGAGATCTGTGTTTAAAAAGACCAGCCGAGATTCAAAAATTCCAGGCAATCAATGCCTCGAGATCTAACAATTTTAGGCAATCAATGATTCGAGATAAAAAAAAAGCTTAGGCAATCGGTGTTCGAGATTCGAAAACATCCTAGGCAACCAGTGAACAGATATTAAAAAAAATCCTAGGCAATCAATGTCTCGACATAAAAAAAATCCTAGGCAATCAATGGCTCGACATAAAAATATCCTAGGCAATCAATGCCTCAAGATCTAGATAATCCTAGGCAACCAGTGCTTCGAGATAAAAAAAAATCCTAGGCAATCAGTGACACAACATCCAGAAAAAATCCTAGGCAATCAGTGAGTCATGATCCAAAAAATCCTCGGCAATCAGTGATTCAAGATCCAAAAACATCCTAGGCAATCAAAGATTCGTGATCCCAAAAAATCCTAGTAGAAATATAAAAAACCTAAGCAATCAATGACTCGACATTCAAAAACAATCCTAGGCAATCAATGACTCGAGATTGAAAAAAAACTTAGGCAATCAAGAGGCTCAAGATCCAAAAATAAAATCCTAACCAATCAGAACCTCAACATAAAAAAAATCCTAGGCAATCAGAGGCTCGACATAAAAAAAAATCCTAGGCAATCAGAGCCTTAAAATATAAGAATCCAAGGCAACCAGAGCCTCGAGATCCCAAAAATCCCATGGCAATCAATACCCCAAGATAAAAAAAAAATCCCAAGAAATCAGAGCATCGAGGTCCCCTAAAAAATCCTAGGCAATCGCAGGTTCGAGATAAAAAAAAAGAAACCCCAGGCAATCGTAGCCTCGAAATATAACAATCCCAAGCAATCAGTGTCTCGAGAGCCAAATAAAATCCTAGGGCAATCAATACCCCGTGATAAAATAAAAAGCCCAGGCAATCTCAGCATCAAGATCCCTAAAAAATCCTAGGCAATCAGAGGCTCGAGATAAGAAAAAACAAAGAAATCCTAGGCAATCAGAGGCTCGACCAAAAAAAAATACTATGCAATCAGGGGCTCAAGATAAGAAAATGAAATCCTAAGCAATCAGAGCCTCGAAATATGAAATCAATCCTAGGCAATCAGAGCCTCGAGGTCCAAAACATCCTAAGGCAATCAATTGCCTCGTGATAAAAAAAATAAAATAACAGGTAATCCGAGCATCGAAATCCCTCCCCCCCCAAAAAAAAAACCTGGGCATCAATGCAAATCCAGAACGATATATATTTTTTTCGAGATCCCCCGCCGGCCCCCTCCCCTGGCCTCTTCCACCCTAACCAACCTAACCCACCCACCCTCCATTCCAAAAAGATATTAATGCAAAGACACTTATACAAGGAGGACAACCGGCTCTTGCCACACATAATTATTGAAAATATGAGGGAGTCAGCAGCAGCAGGAGCAGATGGCGGTTCTCGGGGGACCGTACAACATAAATAGTTGTAGGGAGGTTTGGCACTGTCCGTGAGCACCCCAGGGGGAAATAAACCTTTCAACTACAAGGGTGGCACCAGCAGAATTCAAGCGCTATTTATATTCTAAGGTCAATATGCGAGGGTGTTGTACAGGCAAGCGAGCACGCGAGCTCGCAGACACCCTACGCGTCATTTTTTTTAGTTAATATTTTTTGGAGGGGTTGGATGTTGAGGGGGGGGAGGACAAGGTGGGGAGGGGGTTATATTGGTATTGTTTTTATGTTGCATGTTATTGGTTTTAGCTTTCGTTGTGTATTTATCCGTAATATTCTTGTGCTGGTATTCAATATGAGAGAGAGAGAGAATGTTTGTATCTATTTTCACCCTAGAAGTGGAGAGAGAGAGAGAGAGAGAGAGAGAGAGAGAGAGAGAGAGAATTGGTTTGTAACCATTCTCATCTTACAAAGTGGGTTCCAGAAGGCATTAACCCCTCGCTTCTAAAAATGGAGTGCACAAGTCATGAGGTTGCTGGCCCTATGCCCTGGCTTTCTGACAAGTGGCTAATGGGAAATTATTAACGCAAACTGTCTCTGGTGCTTAGTTACAGTCGCCCAACCCGTAACGCATCTAGACAAGTTAGTATGTATGTATGTATATATGTATTGTATGTATATATGTACTGTATGTATGTATGTACGTATGTATGTATACAAATAATTATATACAAACATCTATATAGCCTATGTGTGTGTGTGTGTTTGTGTATGCATGTGTATATATGTGTGTTTGTGTGTATCTACTTGAGCAATATGGGTAACCTTTGGAATGTATCAATTTTCTTTTGAAGCAACTGGTTCCACATAATTTTTTAACATTTTAAATTGGCAACTATTTTTTTTTTTTATACGAACTCCTACTTTTAATCTACATTAAACATTCTTTCCTCCCTCTCTTCACTTTCTTTTCTGATTTCAACATATTCTTGCTTTCTCAGTGTGAAACATCTAGTTTCTTCATCAAGAAAAGTTGTCCCCTAGATTACATAAAAAGTAAGAAAGATCCCTTCGTTTGAAAGACAGAACCTTTTTTTTTTTTTGTACAAAAGATTCTGTTAGCAAGGAAATTCAACAAAACTAATCCGAAGGTTCCAGAAGACTTTTGTAGATTTTTTTCTTTTATTACCGATGCTGAGGGAGAATTTTTGCAGATCCACATAGTATAGCAATAACAGCACACGCCAGGGTTACAGATTCACACTAGAATATATATATATATATATATATATATATATATATATATATATATATATATATGTGTGTGTGTGTGTGTGTGTGTGTGTGTGTGTGTGGATGTTTGTATGTATAAATATTTATATGTATGTATTTATTTATTTACGGTACTGTTTTACTTATTTATTTATTTCAGTTGTGATTACAGCACGCAACCTTGCACATTATATCTTGTTTCCTTCTATTAGCGAACGACTCATTAAACGGTTTACTTAAATTGGGACCACAATATCTAGGATTATCGTCGTCTAAATTACATAACCTACTATAAATAATTTGAATTAAAAAACATGTGGCCTAACTAAACTCCACACAGAATATTTAGGCGTAAATACGAACATCATTAACAAAAAAAAAAAAAATGCCAAACTCGCAGAATGCAAATCTCAGATGCCTTCGTGATTAGTATCTAGTGCTTGGCAAGAGTACTTTCAAGGACGGCATCTAAAGAAAAAAAATCACGAAATACTTTGAATTGACACAATTACTCGCATTGATGCTCGCCCGCGTAACGCTTTGTAATGCCAGCAATGCTTGGAAATGCCTGACTAGCAAATGTTGCGACGAAGCATTTACATGAACATTTCAATGACGGTCAGTACCGTAAGAGCAATATGCAAGGAATTGGAATGTGCAAATAAATGAAGTGACGGAAAGTAGCCAGAAAATTATGACTGAAGATTAAGGAAAACATACTTCTTGCTTTTAGTTGCTCCAAAAGTATCGACTCTGGCCTCGAATGATATTCATCGGGAAAAACTACAGAACCTCAGTATCATCGGTATTTATCTGACCCCTTGAAACCCTTCTTTAAATATTGAATTTAACTGTAAAACAACCTCAATATTATCGGTATTTATATAACCTCTTGAAAACTTTCTTTGTACCTCAAGTGGGTCTAACTATAAAACACACATCATCATCGACCATGACATGAAAACACCAAGCTAAAAAATCGTAAACAAAAACCGCAGCAGATATAATAATAATAAAAAGAGAGAGAAACATCTACCATACACACCATCCTCCCATCTCTTACACCTGATAGCCATAAGTATAACACTCACCTGCCCTTTTACAACCGCGTTAGCGTAAACATTCAATAAAAGCGAGACTTAGAGAGTCCTACTCAGCCATCTGACGAACCAAAACATTGGCTAGACGGAATTCTCCCCCACGATTCTAGCGTCAGTTCACTTTTTTTTTTTTTTTTTTTTTACTTTCGCTGCGGTGAGGGTTTTTTCGAAGACTTCTTCTATAGAAATCTGGCGTGTTGGTTGGTTTGGAGCAACCGCGGTTACATAGACCTATAGAAACCTTGCGTGTATCTTGGTTAAGCGAACGGCGTTTTCTGAGGCGCCAGCAGAAACCTGGAGTGTTTTTCGTTCTAATGAACCACGTTTAATAATAATAATAATAATAATAATAATAATAATAATAATAATAATAATAATAATAATAATAATAATATATTCCGTTGAATTCTCATTAGGCGTTTAGCTTGAAACTAAAAAAATAAAAGTCAAAAGTGTCAAGTTTCTCTATTTATTTCCGTAAGATACTTGCTTGTTCTTCACTGTTCAAGAGCCCATTACTCTACAACTGCATATGAATGTGATGAAATGCTATTGAATACCCTGAGAATACTGCATTCCACGGAGTATGTTTTCATCCAATAGTCGCAACGATGTTGCAAATGTATTTGAAAATGAAAAATATTTTTTCTAGGAGGAGTCGGCTGTGCGATAGCGCTGATATGCTTTCATGAACCACATTCTTTGACAGATAAAAATACAAATACACACACACACACACACACACACATATATATATATATATATATATATATATATATATATATATATATATATATATATATATATATATATATATATATATATATATATATATATATACACTATATATAGGCCTAATATATAATACATATATATATATATAAATTATATATATGTGTGTATATATATATATATATATATATATATATATATATATATATATATATATATATATATATATATATATATATTCTTGTACATGACCACTTATTCTAGTGAAAGTATTTTCATAGTTATTGCTAGGTAGATCTTTCAACTTTTCATTGCCCTTGAACTCATAGCATGGGCCAGAATATCTTAAATGCAATTAGAGTTACTCTACGTCATATAACCATCCTACAGTAATCATCCCTGTTTAATTAGACTGATTTTCGAAAAGGCTGAATTTTACTGATCAAGTCTACTGTTAGATTTGCGGGGTTGAGAAACTAGGCTTACTATTTGAATATTTCCTGAAGCTCAACCATGATTTTATTTTCAAATGACTTCACCATCAACTGATGGATCTAATAAACTAAATATAAATGAGATAAATCTGCTGTTAACTGAAGCGACCAGCCCCAAGACCTAAAGAAGCCACTCACTCGAAGCAACATTTAAAAGAGGCGAAAGATAAAGTACGACACAACAACAACAAAAAAAAAAGATAAGCGAGAGAGAATCCTCCCCAGCGTAGCCACCACTACTTGTCATGTTGGCAAGAGTGAATAATGCGGTCATTTTTGCACTCTACCAAAACCCGCTACAAAGAAAAGTTATATAAAAAAAGAGTATCTTTGATGTACTGTTTACCGATGTTTACTGTCCAACAACTCGAAACTGCCGCTCGCCAATATAAAACCCTTTTTGTTCTCTCAAGGTTTGGCACCGGGATTAGTTTCGCGTTACAGTACCACACGTAAATCCATTGGCAATCGGCAATTCGCTTTTAAAACGAAGTCGCTTCTTTTCACAGTCGTTTCACGACGCGTCTTGGCCTAATATTTTGCTTTCGTCGTGCCGAGCGGAACTCGCTAAAGAGATGTGTACGTTTCTTGGCACAGTTCGGAAGACTTTACTGATACACGGATCTTTGCTGGTGAAGCATCTTCTTCATCCATCGCCCAGTAGATTAGCGCAGTTTAGCAGCAATAAATTGCATGAGGTCGTGTCTGCTCTCATATCAAGGAAAGATCAAGCATTACTGTCCGGCAAAGTGTAGGCTAAGCTTGCTAGACTTAGCTTTCTCTAGAAGTGCGAGTATACTACAACAATATTTGCTCTCTCTAGAGCTTCCCAAGACAGCATGCCTCTAAAAATTCTACAAGGATGGATAAGTTATTCCTGATCAGTTTACAAGTTATTTCATGCCACAAAGTGTTTCATAACACGGTAGTATAAGAAAATCTGAACGAATTACCTCTGAACATGTCTTCTCTGGGACACATATAATATATATATATATATATATATATATATATATATATATATATATATATATATATATATATATAAATATATATATATATATATATATATATATATATATATATATATATATATATATATATATATATGTACACATATATACATATATATATATATATTATATGTATATATTACTTCGACATTATTATAAAATACATACTTTGTTAAAAGTAATTAACCGATTAATATCAATTTTCTTCTTAAACTTAAATATGCTGATAATGTAGCCTATAAGTGTTTTGGTCGCAAGGTATGTACGATTGAAATATGTATGATTAAAACTTAATGCTTTACTTACCACGCTTATACTGGTGATTCCCTGAAGTTTAGTGAATCCATTCATCTGGAGAAGAGCGTCAGAGAACTCCCATGTAGGCCTACTTGCCACCATCGCATAAACTACCTCCATCCCACTATTTTTCTTTATTTTCTGACTTCACTTTTCATTTCACAATACAGACTGTGTCATCTTCTTGTGATTTCAAATTCCGGAGCTTTTGGTAATTGCTATTTCTTTCACTGCACTTGCCATCTCTCCTTTGTCACGGTATTTATTTAATGGCACATTCCACAGTTCGGAGAACCTTCCGTAAGGCTGTAAAGGAAGCACTGCTTGAGCACTATCCCACTTGTATTTTTTTTTTTTTGTTGGATATCTCAAAGACAACACTGTAACTAGACGGGAAAAATCTAATTAACTGAACAAACCAACATAAAACAGCCTCGAGGGATAGGTTAGACCCACGCGCACACTGAAACACTCGCTTGTTAGGCTGAAACAACCATGACCAGAGCTGAGTAATTCTAGTTAGAGCTCTGTAAATTCTGGTGACACTACTTAGCTCTACCTAGACCAAATCTGGCTAATAAGCCTACATTGCGCATGAACCTTTTTCATATTTATGCTCCTTAACAGCTGAGTATTATAAATGCATGCTTTAAATTACGAAACACACCCCAATAACTGAAGTGATATTAATGACGACATTCTAGTTACTATTCTCGCTGTCTTATTATATTCACAATTATGTTTTGTCAGAATCTGATTCTACAGAAGTCTAACTCAGTATATTCGTACCAGAAGAATAGGCGGTGGTAAGTAGCTGCAAAAATTAAGTTTTACATAATTAGATCATCATATGACTCTAGATTTCGTTAATCTCTCGCCTCTTTCATCCGCAATCATTCTATTTCTAGGTTTTCTAGAAAAGTATTATTTAACTTGACCCCAAAGCAGGAATTAATAAAAAAGACATTGTCCAGTAAGAGCGACAAATATTACCTTTATAATGACATAAAAACCTAAAAAAAAAAAATCGACATCAAAGATGAACAGCATTCTCGTCGAACAAAACAAATTCGAATCGCCAAAAGTAAAAAAGAAAAAAGGGAATCTTTTTAACGACTGGCACTTCAACAAAGGACTTGAAATCTTTTCGCATCACCAAAGAAGAGGAATTCTAGAGTCAGGCTCAGGGAAAGAAAATTAGGAGAGATACCCAGAATGAATAGACCACAGAGAGGAAAATGACACGCCTTGAAGGGAATGTCTAAATGACATAAGAGAGGGCCAGCTTCTGGCATTCCTATGAAGGGAAAACCAAGACGGCCTTTAAGTGGGTACAATGAGGTATAGGTCTACGAGACTATTTTTAGCAGAGGCAGCGAGGGTGGCCAAGGTATTCGGCTGCTGTTTGACGGATACCCGGTGTGGAACTTTATTGCGGACGACAGCTTACTCATAATGAATGTATCTTCAACGCACATGTTCATTTCAGTTTATACAAACATGTTTTTCTATTTTTTCTTGATTCTAGTTGCCTATCAGCACCATGCATAAATCATTCAGGTATAGTGTTAAATGTCTTTATGAATCAGTACTAGGTAATGCAGGATTTTGCTCATACAAATATCTTGAAAAGAGAAATGCTCTAAGATGGCTGGTTCTATTTTCATCTTTTCAATGTGTTTATTGGGTTCATAGAGGCAGAACGACACTAAAATTTTTTAACTAGCCTCTCATGTCTTAAACGACTTTTGGTTTTCTCATTTTCGTGTATCTATCTACAACAACCTTAGCTTGCTACGTTTTTACTGAGAGCTCTAAATTCTATAATATGTCCTTTTATTAATTCGCTATCCTTCAAATTGACTCCCCTTTTTTATCCACAGATCGTGACTTGCTCAAACAGAACTCAAAAGATGGTTGGCATGGAACTTCCTATCCACAGACTTTTAGATACAAGAAACACATGTCAAAGCTTAAAGAACGAGTCTATGTAGATTACAGTGAACTGTGAACTAATTTTCAGTAGCCGAAAAAGTATTATTATAGGATGACGTCCTTCCATCAAATCTACAGTAAATTCAAAGGAGCTCTCCTAGAGGGATGGCAGACAGGTTGGTTATCTTTATTCGGTTGTCTAGTCTGATATTGTTACATTAAATATTTTATCTTGACACTTCCCCATTAAATATACTTGTATATTTACTTTCCTATAAAACCAAACAGGAGAAGTAGCAGCCCACTTCGGACCAACAGCCTCCCTCGAGTCAATGTTCAAGTACCTGTCATCTCTACCGGAAGCCCAGCAGATCCTCCTACCTCCGCCGGGTGACAACCGAATCAGCAGAAAGGGGGCGGTCGAGGCGGAAAAATTCCGCAACGAGGGAAACCGGTTTTACCGCGAGAAAAAACTCGACAAGGCTCTTCTGGCCTACAACTACAGTATCCTAGCCGCTCCCCATCCCCCGGTGGTCGATGGGTCGTCCAATGTCGTAGGAAACGAATATGAGGTTCTTGCTCTGGGATACGCAAATCGCTCTGCCCTTCTGTACGAGACTGACCAATACGAATCGGCCTTAGCAGATATCGAGAGAGCCATAGCCTTTGGTTATCCGGCCAATCGGAAACATCGACTGCAAGAGAGACAAGCCAAATGCCTTCTGGCCCTTGGGAGGGCGCAGGAGGCTCGTCAAACGTTAGAGGAGGCCATCAACCTCCTCAATGCGCTTTCTTTGGAGGAGAAAGAAGCTGCAACCACGTGGGATTCCATAACGAAGTTGCTCACAAAATGCGAAAATAAATCCCAAGAGACAGAAACTACTACAGGTGCTTATGACAGGCTGTACTACACAGGACCCATATCCCCGCCGGACATTAATTCGCCACAAGCAAACACCCCTTGCATGAGTAGTGCCCTGAGGATTGCCTACACTCCTGCTCGTGGACGCCATCTAGTGGCCGAAAGGGAAATACAGCCTGGTAACTTGCGTTTTAAGAATCATTTTCAGTTTCACTTTGAATATAACTATTTTCTTCAAATCTTGGATCACTTGGTATCACTATCCACGTGGAAAACTGTGTTTGCTAAAAGGTTCTTACCTTGCTGGGTTTAGCGGTTAACTGTAAATTTCCAAAAAATTAGATAATGATTATGAAAGATCCACCGGAACGTTAAGCGAAGTATGGGGTCCTATTCTTTCACCACCGATCATCTGCTTAGATTGTGACTGCATCTGTTTTTTAATAAATCCACAGGTGAGATATTGCTTGTGGAAGACGCGCTAACTGCCATCGTCAAATTAGACGCCACACTACGAAGCCATTGCTCAAAATGCCTGCGACGAGCGCCTATACCCATTCCTTGCCCAACGTGCTCACTAGTAAGTATAGTTACAAGTTCTCATTTGCAACACAAAAGCATCGGTTACACCATTCGCCCTGTGAAATCAGCTTCCGTTTGTTAGAAGCTTGCCAGTGTAAATCAACACACAGTAATTTGCTTGATTTTCCCAGACATTTCAACACTGTTGTAAACAATGGTAGCATTCGAGTTTAAAGCGAAAGGAAGGTTGCCTGAATTGAGGGGTAGTTATTTACAGTACCTCCTTAATGAATCTCAACAGTAATATTATCATTTATTTTCTTTCTGGGGTGCCTGAGCAACATGTAGCACAATGTAAACTAAATCATTCACATTCGAAGACTAATGAAATCCACTTTTTTATTGATACAATTTTTTCTCACTTCCATTACTTTAGCAACTGCTTTGGAATAAGTACTCAACGTTGCACTCTGTAACCCATTAAGGTAAAACAGGTAGTAATTACTGTATTAGTCATGTATCAGTTAAACAGTAAATTACAAAAGGAAGTTCCTTTTATAACCTACACCAATCGCAATTATCAGAGAAATTATTTCCCTCAGTTTGATAGTCTTGGAAACTTTAACACCTAAAAACTTACAGTACATCACCTTGAATTGTCAAATAAAGAAACTATTTTTGTGATGAGGTACTTTGAAAAACCTTACCTAAGTTTGTAGTGAACAGTAAATAGTTCGTGTAAATAGTTAGATAATACATAAACGGAACAGGTTCTCACATTTATATGTTTTATTCTAACATTGGTAGTATGATGCATTTCTCTCACAGTAATATCATACAATTCTTCCCCAATAAATAGCCTATCACTTTTGCTTCTTGTTTCTTAAAACTATAACCTGTTTTTATACATGTGATTTTACATTTACATAGCTCATGACAATTATGGACCATCTTTTATTGACCAAAATTTCATATTCATGATAGGTGATTAAGCCTTTAGATTTAAATGTATGAATGCCAGCTACTTAAACTAACAGTACAGCCATATTTACTTCATATTAAAAGTTATCTCACTTGTACATGCATACATAACGAAAAAATTTACTGAAACAACTTGGAAAATTATGCGATTAAAGTTTCGTCTCACTAACATATTCATTCTCAATCAGGTGGTATTCTGTAGTGATAAATGTCGCAGTGTTAGCCTAAGCAGCGGTCACGGAGCAGAATGTGGAGTGCTGGCGACATTAGTGGCACTCCAGTTAGATCCAGCTCCTGCAATAGCATTCCATGTTTTAGCATCGACTAACCTCCCCACTCTTCGGGATCAAGTAACATCCATTCGACGATGCACTGGAAGTGGATTAAAACCATTGCTCCAGGTGACTCAGGACTATCGAAGTCTGTACCACTTGGAAGGTCATGCAACAGCTCGACCAGAGAGTCAGCTGCAGGAAGTAGCTGCTATGGCTTACATTCTAACACATATATTACTTGAAAAATGCTCACATTTCCTAACGGACACTAGTGGGTCAAGTATCACACCCACTGAAGAAGATATCACGATGGTTGGGAGCCAACTAATGCTCCTCATCTTAGGAGTTGAGTGTAACGTCCACTGCACAAAAGAGGTAGAAGTAAGTAATAATAATAGTGCAACATCGGGAAAACAGACCAGAGGGAAAGAAGTCGGCTGGGCTGTGTACTCTGGGTTGAGCTTAATAAATCACTCTTGCATTCCTAATTCGTTAACAACTTCTCTGGGTAGTACAAAGTTTTTGTATAGCATTAGTATCATCCCAAAAGGAGTAGAGATTACCGACAGCTATGGAGAAAGGTACGTCAGTCACAGCAGGACAGAAAGGCGTAAAGCTCTTCAAGACCATTACTTCTTTTGTTGTGGTTGTGCAGCTTGTCAGTCTGATTGGCCAATATACCAAGAACTTCCAGAGAAACCTAGTCTTCGTTGTCCTTCTTGCTGCCAAGTCCTTGTTGGATTCCAGTGTATGATTTGTAAACTTGTTTGTACCTCTGACAATGCCCTAAAGAACGGGATCAAATTGTATGATGCTCCCAAGACCCAAGTGCAAATAAGTCGTACTTGGTCAGAATATTCAAAAGCTGCTGCTCAAATTCAGCTGGGGAAGATAAGTGCAGAGTTACTTGCTAAAGTACTCGAAATGTTAACTCTTTTAGATAAATACACAGTACACCCAAACAAAGCTTACATAAGTACCCAAGAGACGTTGATGACATGCTTTGATCTCATGGGTTCTGTTGTATACACAAACCCAACAAATGCCAATACTTAAATACCTTGAATTGTGCCATACTGCGAACGTTTATGCGTGCTGTGAATTGTAGTGATATTTTCTATCTGTGTTATAATATTACAGTATATTTTTTACGTGACTTTTAGACTAGCATGTGTGAAGTAGGATTTAGATCAATCTTCTGGTTAAAAACCTTGTGGAGTTTTCTGCAATGCTTGACTTAGAATTTTTTGTTGCAAGTTTGTTAGTAACTTATTATTGTTGAAAAGTATTTTCTTAACCAAATCGCTTACAAATTCAAATCATGTACAGTACAATAAAAGTTTACTTTGTATAGATTGTGCCTTCAATCAACCTTTTAGAAAACAGTTTATTACTTATTCAAGTTGGCCCAGAAAATAAGGAACACTGGACAGTGAAGACGATTTAATATACTGTGCTTTTAGAATGGGTATCGGCATCAATCGCACTTCTTCAGCCCTCGCAGCACCTGGAGAAAAACCATTTGTAGCCAAGTAATCATTCATATAAAATAAATTTTAATATTAACTTTAAGGTACGGTTTGTAAGAAACAATTTCTCTACATCTGCAAAAATAAGAATGAACGATACTTTGTGCACATAAAATTAACATGGTTAGGACTGATTTAATTCCACCCACATGTAGACAAGAAAAGCAAGAATAAAGTAATACAGCTCTTCAACTCGGTGATAACAGATAAACTCGTCAAAACCAAGATCGTAAGACACTTGTTCCCAAATAGCAAACAACAGGCACCCTCTCTGTCAAGCTTCAAGCTAAGCCACAAACAAAGTAAACCAAAAGAGTACAGTAAAAATATGAAATATCATATGAGTTGGCTCCAACTTATAACTGTTATCTACTTTAAGTTTCCTGTAGATGTTATCTTCATAAAAGTAATACAATATATTGATTATGATCCAACACACCACCATATATGTGGAATTATTACAAAGCGCTTGAAAGATGAAAAAGGTTACCCCCTACAATGTGCACTGTAAATTGTACTAAGTATTTCTGCATTGTCATTTTGACCCCAGGCTTACCTGCTTTCAATTTTTTACTTTTCCTCCATTCTCTTGTTCTTCAGTTTTTACCTCTTAAATCAAGATGAAATCCTATGAGCAACCTCTAAGTCTAAGGATATGAGTCAGTGGTGTTCCTGTTAAAATATATTAATCATTCTGTAATGCTTTGTCTCCTTAGATATGAATTTGGGCTTAGGCAAGTCAACAGGTCTACCTGTTGAGTCATCAGTGGCCATTGTTTGGTTCTCCCTATCCCTTGTCAGAGGTGACCTTTAAAATCTTTCAATCTTAAATTTTAGCTGTTCAGCATCTTTCACTATCTCTAGCTCCAGTTATTACAAGAGAAACTGAATTTCCTGTGTTTTTTAAGGGGTACAGTAATTTTAATCTCAATCGATCTTAGGACACTTTTGAGACCTGCTCAATTTTTAAGAGATTCCAAGTCCTTAAATATCAAAACCACTAAGACTGAAGAACTGTACTTAACTAAAATACTCTTCTTTGAAATGTTCTTTAAGCTAAAATAAAAAGGGAATATATTCTTCAAATATCCATTTACAAACTATTTATTTTGTAAGAAGACTGTACACTGTACAAGTGTTTAATTTATATAATACTAATAAAACTGTACACCTAAAAAATTTGTAGAGTACATACATATTCTACAATATGGCAGGAAGACCTCCACTCACTTTTTTGTTAAGGTATGACTTATTGTCTGGCAGTATCAAAAATAACAAACCCATAGTTTTTGAGATTCAGTAATTTAAATATATCTACAAGGACAATTAAAAAGAGTACCAACACAGCTTTTTGGGCAGCACAAAACATTTGCGTGCCTTAGTCATAAATAACAATATAAATTACTGAATTTTTCGTTTTTATAAGTTATTGAGCAAAATTTCTCAATGTAAACAACAATAACTTAGCAGAAATCCTAACTCCCTGTGTAAAATCCATCCATAAAACCATTCAACTGACTAGTAAAACCATTTTATACTGTATCTTTACAAAATTATGTGTATTAGATGCAAAATATATATCTTCTGCAGAATGTACTGCCAATACATTAAATTCTAAGAAAAAACGATTAAATCTTCAATAAAAAAAGAAAGAACAAATTTCATTCATCAAATTCTTTTTGTCAACAAGTTCCATTACAGTGGCAATGTAAATAAATTGCGAAACAACAATTTGTAGTTATTTAAGAGTGGTAAAACACTATGTCATCGCATTTCTTCTTACAGTTATTAAGTCAACTACAAAAACACTAACAACATAAAACAACAACCATTTCAAACCCAAACTTCTCATAAGGACCAAATTTGATTTCTGCACTGCAACCAGATTAAGAGCATTTGAAATACATTACCTCCGTGCATGGCATTCCTTTTGTGCATGCACTTATGATATGAAGGCAAATCCCTGAATTACAAAAATCCTGAAGCATATATCCTACATCAGCACAGCACCCAGTAACAGCATTATCTTACCTCTTCCACACCAATAGGAACAAAGTATTATAGCTGATCTCAAGCATTTAAAAAAATAGGAGGAATATTTGAACATTTACAGATGATGATTATCTTAGCTATTCAGGTCTTACTTGCCTTATACATCATTTTTAATGCACATCTACAGATTGCCAGTTTGACCTTGTTCGTAAAAAGTTTTCTGTATTGATCCTACATTTATATAACATTTGCTGTTGATCTTGTCTACTTGCACCTCAAGTAACCAAATTTACATGGAGCCTTCCATCCTTGATGCTAATGGTCTTGCCCTGAAATGGAAGAATAAAAACACTGACAAACCTTTACAGTTTAAAAAAAAAAAAGGGCATACTATACTTCATAAAAAGCATTTACGATTCCTTAATATAAACCTATCAGAAGAAAACTGCTAAAGCCAATCTTCTCTAAATTTCACTCTGTCCTTAACTGCCAAGAGGTTACATAATTAAAAAATTCAAAATACTGGGACCTATGACTCACGGGCCAAGTGACTTGAAGCATTTTGAAGACGAAGAGATCCTTGACAAACCGTGAGTTTTTCAGAGTATTATAGTTACAATACTACGTACTTTCCTTTTTCAGCATATGATATATAAGATGTAAATAGAAAGTACGGACTTTTTGTCGTACGAAATTAGAAAACAAACATGTTAGCTCACTAAGTATTGTACAACATGAAGAAAAAAACTGTTATTCAATTGAGACAAAATGGCATAATTAGCAATCAAAGATATTGATACTCTGCATTGCCATTCGTTAATAATAATTATAAAGACAATTATTTGATTAAATAAGTCACTTCAGCCAACATGATTTCACTGTAGGCTACAGAATTATCATGAATGGGACTCTAAGAATGAAGAAACACCAAGTCAAGTTAAACATGAAATCAGTTACTGTAAACAAAAACATGTTACTTGAAAGAGACAAACAGAGATGTCGAATACTTACAAAAAGCCATTCCTAGATTCCTAAGTGGAGAATTAATACTGCAATAAAGAATACACAAGAGTGTTAGCAGTTATTAATATACAAACCCAACCAAAGACGATACCCTGATTAATTGCATGCTATATCATTATAAATGTTCATGATACAAATCAAATGGAATTCCACAAATTTTACAAACTTGAAGACAGTGCACAACTAGCAAAAGAGCACTCATCTTCACCCGCCATCCCTCTGTCACAAATGAGAAGGGTTTACTGAAGATGTACGATTCCAAGCCCAAAGCAGATGTCTCAATCAACTGTGAATGACTTATTCACTAAAACAACTTATTATGCTACTAAAATTGAACAACTTGTAATTCTATGAAGCTTTGGGAGGTAAGTACAGCTCTAAATTAAACGTCATAGAGTTGTAAAATCTTCTAAGTGAAAACATAAGGGACAGAAAATATTTCATACATAAATGAAATCATGGAGTAAAACTAAATTTTTTTCCTTTGCATAGGCTGACAGGGGAAGGCAAACAAATACCTTTATCTGCACCTAGCTTCAAATGGTTTGAGATACAACTGAAACAAACCCATAGTAATCGTTTGCAGTGCACCTTGAAATCAAAATAACAGACTGGTCAGAATAAGGAGCAGGATCATTTTCTAAATTATTGAATAAACGATAAAAAAAAGCCCTTATCCTGTATTTACAAATTTCTTGGAGACGAACATAAAAGGGATAATTACTCCTGCTTTCCAAGAAATTCTTCTGAATTACATTATCCATACATCCCCATTACTTGTAATTGGCCCTGTCATGTACCACAAAATGGGCTAATTACAAGTATAATGAATTAGCACACAAATATTTTTACAGTATTTCAAAACAAAATTTCATTTTTCCAAATAAGCCCACTACTTATAATCACTCCATTTGTTCAGATTCTGTGGTATGAACAGGCTAACTATAAGTACTTGGTTTGTGATGAAAAAAACTAACTAGTAAACATAATTGCTTTTTAGTCAAACAATTCACCATCTTACAAAACTTGTCATTCCCTAAACTCATATGCACAGACAAACATGCAGAAAGATACAGTATTATAGTATTAAAATATACAACAGACAAACCGCTATTAAAACCAAACACTGAAACATTATGCAATATCAATCTTCTAGTCTTACGCAGCTAAATAAGTAAGACTCCCATACGGCATCAAAACAATTCCTACAGACATCTAAGCAAGAGAATTCATTTTTATAATACGTAGTCCCCTTCAGTTAACAAAAGCCCTTCCAGAAGTATAATCTGTCTTTTACTGAATTCGAAAACGTATGTGGATATGGAAGACTTTCTTTTATAAACATGACAATATTTACGCTTTGCACAAGCACAGCAATTACTACAAACAATCCAAAACAAAATTACAATACATGGAAAACCACACCAAAATATATAATCTTACCTGAATCGCACAACTGTTTTTCCAATTTGTTCACCTTTTGCCACATGTGCAAAAGCAACTTCAGCATCTTGTGCCGAATAAGCCTTATCTACAACTGCCTGTAATCTTCCTGAGTCAACTAGTGGCAACACAGCATCTAAGACCATTCCGTTTACTTCAAACGTTGCCCAGCGGCCTCCAGTAATCAATGGTGACTGAAAGCGATGATTCAAAAGTAAACACAAATACATATCTACAAACATGATATGAAGATCATACTCAAGAGTCAATGACAGTTAATTAAACATTCTTGGTCAAAAATAACATGATCCATAAATGCCGAACCTTTTCTTAAGGATAAAGACTAAACAGACTTTCATTCTTAAATTATAATCTATAGTATATAATAAAAATCATAAATTATTACTCATAAAAAAAAAATTACTTCACTCATCTCAATATCACTACTCCTTTTGTGAAAGGCTTCATCTATAAAAACAATGAAAACATTTCATTTTTGTAACTAAAACTCATTCACAAAATTCCAAGGAATATCAGATGGTGAATCTTGCATAACAACTCACACAAGAATTAGTACAATTCATAACTGGACACAAGTTTTCTTCTGTTTTCATTCCGACATATCCACAACATCGAATAGCACTGGAGACGTGTCTCATAGAGATATGCACACAAAGCCAACTCCTTTCTCCTCTGCTTTTGACGTCTAGCAAAGTGCAGGGACCCACTGACAGCTGTTCAAAATCTGTTTTCAGCATGCTATTCTCTCTCTCTCTCTCTCTCTCTCTCTCTCTCTCTCTCTCTCTCTCTCTCTCTCTCTCTCTCCATTTATATTCTTACTTTCATTCCATATACAGAGTCAGGCAACTGAATAACCAATAGGTATTATGAAATTTCCATCAAAAGGTCTCTCACTTACATCTCATTTCCTCTAACACACTTTGGCACCATACAAAAGCCAAGCTGTAAATGATGTTTGCAATGTGGTGTATAGGGTAGCTCTATCTATGACTCACAACGATTTCATTTGTCTATTGAATGATTCACAGCTGATTAACACCACACTGGACACTACAGAACAATCAAAGTAAAATAAGGAAATTTCTGGCCTTCCCTTACCAATTAAAAGCCCCAGTCAGTGATATTAAGATGTACAATTATGCTCAAGACATAAATTTGCTCAGAAACATCACCATGCTTCCTTATAGCTTATATACATTTTTTTTTTTGCTGGAACTTAGATTACAGTGCTTGGCACATTCTATATATGAAATTATAAGAAGAAAGCACCTATAAAAAGTCCATATATGTCATTTTGACAACATCTACTAGAAGGAAAGGGTATAAGACCAGCCACTACCTTACCTTTGTAAACCAGTATCTTGCTCTCATATATAAAGAGTAAAGGCCTCCCATCACATACCCATAAGAATCAGATACTAACTGTGACGCACTGGTTGTAACGACAACTCCACCAGGGACACAGTATTTTAAACATGAATCATGTAACACCTGGCCAACAGTGTTGAGAATTACATCATACCTGAAAAACCAAAGCCAAGACATACAGTATTAGCAATGTTAGCAAAGACTGAATTCCTCTTGTTCTTCCAAAGCTGGTCATGTTACCTTACATTATCATATTCTCTTTGCTGAATAAGAAAAATCCATAGTAGTATGCACGTACATATATGCACATCATTAGCTTTCATTATCTCGATCAGCTGGTGAAATCTTCCTTGTAAAGAAAGGAAAAAGGAAATGATAAAAAGCAAAATACCGCAAGCAGTGCAGTTGAAGAGCCAAGGGAAACTTTGGGGCTCCTTTTGCAGAGTGTAGGCACTAACCTGCGTTGAGGTCATAACACTCTTTAATGTTATAACATCCCTCGAGAAAAATCATCTTTTTGATGTTATAGCCCCCTTTAGAGTTATAATCCTCTTAGTGGTTACAACCTTCTCTGAAGTTATAAGCTTTTTGAGTTTACCACTAAATGAATTAAATTAAAAATCTTTAAATAAAAATGTAAATCTTTAACTGTCAACTATTAAAATTAAAATTTTAAAAACAATGTACCAAAAATGTGCAGTATCAATCTCTGTTTTAAAATTACATTATCAAGAACTGAAAAGTATTCATTTGTCAAGAGTAATATTACATATCAAAGATCAAAAGTGGTCATCTTTATTTTCCCCATTTACCATGAGGGAATTCCTTCATTTCTAATACCATACAGAGAATCTGCATAGAATTAGCTCATTAGGAGATAAAGTACTTATATTAAATTTATACAGGTAAGAGTGTGCAATGTTGTAATCAACAAGTCATACTTCATATGCTTATGAGGAAACTGCTCTTACTTTTCTCTCAGCATCAGCTCTTTGTCGAAATTTGAGTTGTCGTAGGTGATAACATCATCAGCGCCAAGCATGTGAGCAAGGGGCGCAGCACGTGAGGATACAGTCGTCGTAACGTTTCCACCCCACGCCCTCACCAACTGTATTGCCACAACACCTACTCCCGTCACACCAGCATGAACTAGGACTCTGTAAATGAATATATCCCCACTCACTAACGCTCAAAATTACCTAAAAATGAGCTTTGAAATACTGAACTTTATACATTGTATGCTAAATATATGCCCATCATTGTAATAATTCATAAGAAACGCCTTCACAATGATATACAGTATTGTAATTATTATTATACAGTGAGGTCCACATCTTCCCACATCAATACACATCTACCCAACATACAGTACACAGTTTTTAAGCAAGAACCTAGGGTGAGATGTAATGATTCTATCAAACATTCACTACTAGCTATACAATAAAAGTATATCAAATAGGCACAGATGTGTCTGGTATTGTAGTTTATCCTGTCCATTCAAGGCTCTAATGTATAATAAGACGCTTCCTAAAAACAACATTATTAGTAGGAAAACTTAATTTCTGAACTTAACACTAATTACAGAAAGGGGATATGACAATATTAATATTATAATAAGCAGAATAAAATAATGATTGAACATGCACTTTCCAACAGAGAAAAGGACAGAATGATATACTATATCCAATTAAGAAAAGAGGGGTCTTCCCAAACAGGTAGAGAATATGAAAAAATAACTACAGGCTGACAAAGGACACAAGTATAACTGGAAGTTTTTAATTAAAATTTAGATGATATAAGAAGTATATCCATAAGAAAACCAACTCAAGAGACAAACGAATGCAAGAAGATTACAGTATAAAAAGCCTACTCAGGACACATGTCTTCCATCAAGTGTAAAAATTCAAGATTTATAGTTTAATCTAAATGTGACACTAAACATATGCAAATTCCTATTAAAATACCTCTTGCCACTTGATGTCTCAGGCCCAAGTCCTCCCTGTGAAACAAGAGCATCCCATGCCATCATAATACTGTACGGCAAAGCAGCTGCTCCTTCATAAGTAAGTTTTGACGGTTTTGGTGCCACCAGGTCCTCTGATACAACAATATATTCACTTAATGTACCAGGATGATAAAATGGAACGGCAAGCCAGACCTGTAAAATGAAAAAAAAAGTCAACCTACATTGCACAGCAACAAAAATAGAACTATAGAATTTCAATGAAAGTTAACATATACTGCACAGTAATAAAAACATTTCCACTTCCTCCATTAGCACCAGACTGGTCCCAAACAATACCTTTAAACTAAGAATGCTGAAGTGGAAGTCTGCCAGGTAATTTAAAATTTATTAAACTTCAGACCCTAGTAAAAATCTCAACTCTATTTCATCAACATTCCTCCTACTATTTGTGGTGTTCACTATGAAATATCAATTTGTAATCTTGGATTGGAGCTTAGAAATCTGGGCAAATAAAATCATTCTGTTTATGCATTTAATCTTTAGCCATATTGTAAGGAATACAACCAGTAAGTCCTTCATCATTGTTGATGATGAGACTGGTGTAAATATTCATACCAAGCACAGAGTCCAAACACACAAGAAGTATTAAATAACAATTAATTATTGATATGCACAGCAAACTTTTACTTACCTCATCCCCTTGTTCAACTCGAGAAACTGCCTTTCCAACAGCCACAATAATGCCAGAGCAATCTCTCCCCAAAACAACAGGAAATTCTCCTTCACTGTTCTGCAAAAACCAAAAAAGTTAAGACCACTAAGAAAACTCATATTTGGTTGTGATCACACTGCAGGTATGTCACTAGAAAATGAGATAGGCCAAAGTACAGCCAATGTCTTGAAAACACATCTATGTTCTCAACTGACTAGTCCATATCACAGGATATTTTGACATAATCAAGACACTTTATCATATCCATCAACTTGTCCCTTTCTTAGATATACTGTAGTAGCATAAATGCAAGTGAAAGAAGATGCATTTACCAATGGCAAAAATAAAAAAAAAATAAAATTCAAGGAAATATTTTCTTTGATTCTTCACTTACAGTTATACACAGCCAAACTTGTGTACATTTTAAACAACCTGTGTTAAACTGCTAACAAAAATATTCTCTAAGACTAGGTGAGCATGACTCTCAGACTCACTTACAGGATTATACTTATTTAGTTGTTTCCTTAGTACACGACCATAGCCCTCAGCTATCTTGATGTCCAAGTAGTCAATTCCTGCCGCTTTAACTTGTACCAGTACTTGATTTGGCTCTGTGATCCTTGGAGCAACAACGTCTTCTACAATACCTATGGCCTAAGGATAAAACATTAATTTATTCTGGGAAATGTGTGTGGAGCGCATACCCAGCAATGCATACTTGATTCCATCTGCCTATGTAATAACCGATCATCATATATATGTTAATTATTCACAAACATGTCAGAGTAAATTCAAAACACATCTAAAAATACAATAAGAAAAATCATGTTCATTCTGTCCTCCCACTTGACCCCTGGAAAAATATATATAATCATACTATAATACAGTATACTGTACAGTATTGTAATAAAATGAAGAGCTAAAAGATATACAATGCAATTGTCAAAACTGATAAATCAGAAGCTGTCAAACTTGAGTATTCCCTGAAATTTTAATCTACTTAGCACAAAAAGTAATAGATATTCCAAACCTCGATTCCACGATAGCTGTTCGCCACAACAGCTCTCATCCGCTGAGGAGCAACTATACAACTTCGAAGCCTTAAACCAACAGCTAGCCCTACAAAACCGCCTACTATGAAACAGACTCCACCAAAGTAAATATGCGTTCGCGTCACTGGAAGGAACGGAGAGACATAAAATGCAGCATTACAAGTAATACAACAACAATGGCATTCAAAGTCAAATCACACAGTACTGTCGATAAATTTCTTTCTCTAGATGCACTGTCCAGCATAATAGAGAATTAAATATGCAGCATGCAAGAGCAAAACGTATACTTCATGGTTACTGTGAGACCCTCTACGAGTAAAACCCATATCAATGACTTACATAACACCAAATATGACTACTGTACATCTATACTGACAGGAAATAATACAATACAGTAAATACATCAGTACACTCTAATACAAAAGGTATACTCTTACATTATGCTGTGCCATAAGAAAATACTTCATGTAAATACAGTAATGCTGAATATAAGTCTACCTCTTGGAGCAAGGGTACATTACATTGCAATTCATGAATACTGCTAAGGGAAGCAACAGGTGGCATATAATGTCAAGAGAGGAATTATCCAAGAATAACAATTATCAGAAATATAAAAATAACATTTAAGACAATGGCACAGATAGTAGTTTATTAAAGTTTTTCCATTATGCCTTGAACTGTTAACCTACAATTTACTTCTCAGCCGTTTTCTCAGCACCCAAAGTGTGTACTGTACCAGCTACAGTGACCATTGAAGCTGTCCTCCCCTTCAGTACTAGTTAATTGTTTTTTTAATTATCTTTGGTCTCCTCCTATCTACGTGCTCAACTGCTTTAACTATACTCTGCCCGTCTTGTTTTAATTGTCAGTCATTTAAAAAACTAACTGAGTGGTCTGGTTAAACTTCTTAACGATAATGATAATATCTGTTTATAAGAAATAACTGCATGTTATGTAACATTGCAATAAGCAACAGCAGAAATCTGTAATGATGATTTCACATAGCAACTCCGGGTCAAATGGTAGGCTAGGTTTAAAACTGGTTTCTTTCACGTCAAAGCTATAAGCCATTTGACTTTCCTTATGATAAGGGCTCTTGTAAGACCCTGAGGATTTAGTAGATAGCTTCTGAAAGAACATATCTACTGTACAAGTAAACAAATGAAGATCAACACTCCTAAATAGCCCCATTTCCTAGCTGGGCTCTTAAGTTGGTCTTTACTTCTTTACAGGTTAAAATTGTTTGTTTCCCTTAAAGGTTATAAGCTTTTCCATTTTCTCCTCAGTACATACCATTTTAGAACCAAACTTAAATATAACAACCTAACCTAACCTCACTAGTAGTAAAATTGGTTCCTCTACCCTTGTTCATTCCTCAAGCAATCCTTGTTTTGAAGGAGACCATTCTGTTTTGTCTGTTATTTGCTCTTGACCATCATCAATTCTATTAGACTAATGGCATTCCTGGCCCAATACTAATTTGCTAATGGACCCACTACAACTGGAAAACTACCTAGCTGAAGAAAATAGATACTTCCATAAAGCTAAAATCTACAACGGGAGTAACAAAATCGGGAAAATTTATCCGCCAATAATCACAGGTAACTCATTAAAAATAAACAAGTACCTCGCCATATGTGTAAAAGCAAATTTTAAGTATTTTGATCTCACAAGAACTTACCTTCAGTTAAAAGAAATATTAAACATCTGTCGTATAATTCGGATGGTCTAATGGCAATTATTGCTTCTTTAAGTTTAATTAATAATTCTCGTATTCTATCAGCGAGTTCTCTTGAGAATCTTTGTTGTTTTATAGCATCAAGTGAATTATTATAAGCTTCTCTGACCCCATCCCGAGCACTCTGGAGGCTATCCGCAAGATGTGAAGAGGCCGAACGGAGCGATAACTGGAGGAGTAAAATGAAAATAATTGACCCACAAGAAATTTAAGGTAATTACAATCAACTGTATCATTATCATTACGAGAATTATTAGTTTTTTACACTTTGTTGAAAATCACAAATTTAAACCTCAAGACAAAACATAAAGCAAGCTCTTGCATTTCCTTTTCAACATAATGTGTTTTAATGGATGCCTGTATCAACACACAACAAGCTACATTATGCATGTAATAATAAACATGGACACACATCAGCACCTTGAGCCTCCACCCACTGAACTTCAATCCCAATATTCAGAACTTGACTCATTCTAATAAAGTAAGTAAGTCCAACAAGATTTTGCAAGGAAATAAAAAATAAATGAGTACTTTTGAGAGATACGTTAATGATCACAAATCAGCTAAAATCAAACAAAATCACACATATCTTTTATCCTGTTATCCTTAAAATAATTAATGACATATCAAACCCCTAGTCATTCGATTACAGCACTAAATACTAAAGACTCACACTCATTAGTCAATATAGGTGGTAGTGACAGCACTCGAACTTTTCTGTCATACTAAGAGAACCAAACTTAGGAATAACACATTTAAGTTTGTTATCAATTTGTTTCTTTTTTATATGGACGACTGTATTTTTGTGAAGAGAACCTCTAACACACCACTAGCCAATCAAGCAAGGCAGTATTATACTCAATGAATTCTGGAAAAGTTCCATACCTGTACTGATTCGGCCCTCTCCTGGGCCAAGAAGAGGAGATGATCCATCCTCTAAAACATCATACCTGGTGGAAAATTATTCAATATTGAGAACAGTAAAGTACATGAATATTTTTATAAGATTAAAATGGAAAAATCTAACAATTTCTTTGACAAAAAAATTTTATATATATATATACACCAAACTTCCCCTTTAATTTTTGTACAGTAATGTAATAATTTAACAATTTATTGCGTCACTGAACCTTCAACTCCTATTTGGTGAAGCACCAATACCAGTGCTGTAACAGAATTGACATTACAAGAAGTTACTGGCGATTAAAGGCCTATCACTGTACGGGCAGAAACTCATTAATTTATCAAAATTGCAGCCATCAATCAATACAGAGAAATCTCCTAGGAAACCATGTACTTCCTAACCTATCACAGCCAATAATGATGTGCTGAACAACTTTATCCTGTACAATTTTGTAATCTCTTCCACAACCCCAACATTCATCATGAGCCTTAGTGATCTTGGAGAGAAGTTGATTTTTCATACGATTTGCTCTTCCTTTACAAGTAAAAAGGGATTACTTTCATGCTGAATGCAAATATGATGGACATGCTTGATACCAAAGATAACAAAATATTGTCCAAAAATACTACCTAATGGTACAGAAATGTTATTTCTCATCCAATACATGACCCGTATTTGGATCAGTACACCTACCTGTGCCATACTTACTTTGCCTTTGATCCAATCATTACCATTACCTAAGAAAAAACCTCGTTTTTGTGTTTCCCTGCCCATATTTCTATTAATAATTGGGAACACAGTTGGACACCAGAGATTTTAGGTGGGAAAGAACTACAATGCGAAAACAGCACCAACAGTGACAAAGTATGTCACGAGCAATCAATGAAAAATGCATGGGGAACAATAAATACAAAAAATCAGGAAAAATGCATCCAATCTTAACCTGACCTAACTTCCTATCATACTACCTGAATGCGTACGGCTTCAGCCAAGGACCTGCTTAAGCTTGCCTAAGAATTATGCCAGTAGTTTTTAGCCTACATTATCTCCTAACCTAACTTTCCCTAACCTAGCCTAAACCAAGGCATCTTATCTCAATTGACCAGAGCCCTCAAGTGGCTTTCCCTAGTATAAACATTTTTCCAGTAATACTTACTGGGATGTGTCCTACCCTAACCTAACCTACCTTACAGAGCAGCATCATATCTGGTAGGTCACCTCACCTTAACCCTGAATTCTTTTAGCATACTGCTTACCTTATGCTTGAGAGATCAGGTCTAGCATACGATACTTAGAGAGTAGAAGTGTGAGAGGGTCACAGTTTAACAGTATAGAGTTGTGGATATAATATTATCACGACCGTAATCATAAAATGGATTCACGAAGACTACAAATTCCTACTCCTCATCGTGAGCCTTCTCAAAAAAATTCTTGAATGCAGTCACAGAAAAACCACTATAATGATATTTTGCCTTCATAAGATCCTTCGCTAAAATACTACATCACCACTGATTCACTCAAGGTCTGGGCTACAGATAAACAGTTTTCAGCAGATCAGACATTCTATCTGTCCTGTGTTAGTGTGTTAAATCTGGTAATCATATCCCACACAGTATTATGTAAGGGATGAGATCACAAGTACATGAAGGGAGCACAAGCACTATTTCCTTGAGAATATGCCACATTCACCCATGAATATGGCAACAACATTGAAGAGATTACAGGGAACACCTTGAAAACTTAAGCCTTCATACACAAACTACTAAACGTCTTGAAGGATACACTGTTATGTCACAATCACTCTTATTCTATCAACGAGAGCGACTGTAGGACAACGGGGCAAGATTCCATTAGCCGTAAACCTCCAACGGAGGTCCTAAAATGTAGGTTTTTTTGCATCATACAGCCAAAAATATATGTGAAATAATAGCTTTAAAACTATACCTTCGCCACTGACCCAGTTCCCCTTATCATAACCTAATCTAGTGGACAGCACCCTGCCCGTCACCAAAGGAGGTTTGTGACCCCTTAACTGCTTATGACTGGCATAAAAACCGCCTGCTGATGTATTAATACACCTGAAATTTAATTAGCATTGCCATTCCATTGCAAATACGGTACTGTACCCCATTAAAGGCTCGGCTGGGCTTGACTAAGGCAGATTGGTTGGTCTCACCTGTCTGCCTGGTGAGCTACTCTTTACCAATTATGGGCTAAACCTGGCTGCTACTATCCCTTCTAAACACCCTAAGTTTATTCTGGCCATAGACGGTCGGTTACCATTGCCTACTTTCAGGGTCAACGTCTAATCTAATCTGAGGTAAAGGTTATGATATGGTAAGAGCTATTGCACTTGTTTCAACTGTCAACAACCGACTGATATGTCGTAGATTTGCTATGAACAGTCACTGTTACACTTATATGTTGGATTTGCAACTTTCATTTCAAAATATTCTGTCTTGTAATGTCAATAACTGGACAATAATATTCGGTTCCTTAGGGTACACCGGTCGACCTTACCTGAAATTGTTTAGTCTTGGCTAGACACTTATCCTTCGGATCTTCAGTACACAGGGGCGTTCAGACAGTGTTTTGTTGAGAAAATGTGTTGTTTATGTAATAATTCTCAGTGTCCTTTGCCAAATTTACTTTGCCCATTCAAAACCCAACTTTAAATTTTACTAAAATAAAGGAAAAATAAATACGCTGGTCTTCCAAAACCTAATGAAGATTAGCATGAAAAAGTAAACATCCTAAATGAGACGGTGAGTCTCATGCGTTAAACATTACGCTGTTACCCAGGTTTATTTTTGTTTAGCAGTGATGTAAGATCACTGATTTAGGGCAACTGAAGACCTGGAAGACCCAGACCTACTTGGATGAGAACTGAGACAGGAGGTTGATAATAAATGGAGATTTGTGGAAGAGAAAACGCAGATAATTGTCACACGGCTATACTGAAGATAATGATTTTGGTAAAACAAATTGAAATCATGATTTGAGCATAAAATGACCTCGTTGGAACGAATCCAGTATAGAGAGAGCGGACATTTGAATATCTCCTGGTATTGTTTTTATAGTTCTTGAGCAGATGAATATTTAGAAATTATCTTTCAGTCTAAATAAAATGCATAAGGTGATACACATCTCACCGATGCGGAGAAAACAAGTTTCGAATGATTGAAATTACACGGAAACTTACACAAAATCAAAATTAAAAGGGATTTTTGCCACGACTGACGTAGGATATAATCATAGTACTTAACTGCACTATTGCAGATGAGCAAGGTGTAGTATGTACTTGCTGCGGTAAGTCAAACTTGCAGACAGGTGCAGTTTCTTTGTTTACACCATTTGAGTCTGATTTAACCGCGATCTACAGATTTACTTTAAATAATTCATACCACGTAAGTTACGCTAGTATATTTGCGCTTAGCTTTACTCTCCACAACACCTTGTGACCTTACCCTTCAATTTCATGCATGTTTCAGGTATTCTCCCAGCTTTTCGCTAAGATTTCTTAGCGACTGTAACGTGAATATCTATTGTTTTGGTTTGAAGTTTCGGTCATCTCTTATTTATGTTTGTTTGAGATAAATCCTGACAAAGTTGGGAAATCAAATTTGTTTCATTCCAAGATATTTATTACAAAAACACAATAGATCATAATTACATTACTTACAGGAAAGTATCAGCTCTCACTACATCGCTACACATGAACAAATTCACAGATCTGTCCTAAAACAACACACAAAAATAACAGATAATAAATAAAACTTCACAGGACAGGAACAAAATACGAGTTACTACAATTCAGATTTAAGGGTAATATGGAGAAAACGGAAGTGAATGGGGCATTGCCTTAATCAACCCAAAATACGGTAACCAGCAGGTAATGTTTGCATGTTCTCTTAGAGAGTGGGCGTGTCTTTAACACACACTGCGCCCTTGTTGACCTAAGCACTGAATTATGTGCCTGGACGTTAAACAGTTTTGATGGTTTGCAGCCGTTGTAAACGAGAGCATGGGTACATATAATTGTAGTCTGTATTCTCTCTTGTAAACGTTAGGAAAGGAATATAAAAAAACCATGTTTTATTAAAGATGAAATCAAACTAATGTTGTCACTACGTCAGTCTCCTGGTAAGTCACAATACCTAACCTAAGAGTTAAGATATGCCGTGTACAAAGCGACCACTACAAGCAGCGATGATGCATCTGGTACATGAGCCTCGTTCCCATAGACTGCTTGGATATTGAGACCATGCAGAGAGCGAGCAGATGGCACAGGAGCGTCGGGGTCGTACTCGCAGACTTTAGTCAGAGCGTTGACAATCTCAGGGTGGGAACTCTTGCAGTTTTCGACTACGTATGACATCAGGGGCTGGATGCAGTCGTCTTTCAGCCGGGCACAAGACGTGCAGAAGCCGCTCATGTAGAAGGCGCAACTCTGAGAGGTGGAAATGCAGATGGAAATGGGGCATAAAACATACAGTAGACTGGAAACGTTCTTTATGGTCTTTGATCACTGACTAGATCAAGGTCCAGAGATTAGGATTGATCTCTGGGCCTTGGGCTATATAAAACCACATTTATTTGCTTAATATGCAAAAAACAAAAAAAATGCAGCACAACAGTAGATTGATAAGTCTAGTTTTACCTGTTCATTCGCTACGGCAAAATCTTTACAGTCCATGCAGTTCATTCCAGTGACAACAACAGTTTCCTTCCAGTTCCTTTTCGTTTCGCACTTGTCAGACTGAAAAAGAAGCGATGATCAAAACTACTTAAGGATATCAGTGTTCCAGTAGGTAAACGTGCCTGACTAAGTTACAGGCATGAACTGTTTCCCAAAACTGGAAAAGTTCGTCCTTTTTTTGATGCAAACATACTGACACAATTTTGCATATTCAAAAAAAAAAAAAAAAAAACTGCATCCCTATAAAAATACTATTCTTTTGTCATATAAAATCATACATTAAAAGTGAGTGAAATTTAAATCGAATAACATTTTAGCACAAATAACATTAATTTTGGATGCGTAAGGATAAGGTTTATTGCATGCTCATTATGGCCTTAGATAAAAGAATTTACAAGCTTAACCAACCTGCAGCCTGGGAGGTGCGTCCGTGAGGTTCAAGAAGGTGTTGTTCTGCCAAGAAACGGAGTCGATTTTGCAAAGATTGACAAAAGCCTCGCCGTTGGCCCGGAGGAATATATTATGCTTGATGGAGGCCTCTCGAGGTCCCACTTCCACAGGGGAGCTAAGTAAAAGAGAAGAATGAGACTACTGTATTTAATCTGATATACATTTGACATTTATAAACCAATAGCTGATCAATTAGTTTGCAGCTGGTCGTTGATAGATTTTGGAGCTTACAAATCAACAGCTGATTGTTGGTTTTAGTTAAAGGGATTTCATGCCATCACAGACACTTTCTTGCCTAGACCTAATGTTGGATCTCTGAACTCATGCAGCCAAGTGCGTTCATTATTCGCAGAATTTATTTCTTTAAAGATAAAAAATGCTAAAGAGATTGTCCTACTGTTTCCTCCGGAGTGTTTAGTGCAAATAAATAATAGAATGGCTATACAAATAGTTTCATTAGGCAAGCAGATTTCTTACGATTTCATTGACTGCTTTGCTGATTCTAAATTCACTTAAATTATCTTTAAACCATAATCATGGCATATTTAGCCACGATAAAACACTACCTAGCAAAATGAGAAACAGTAGCTGTAACAGTTGCATTACTAATCAGATGTTTTCGGGAAATGACATCGCATTTTTATTGAAGGAAAGAATTCGCAGTTTGTTCAAAGAGCAAGTGGCGGAAGAACAACAATAACACCAAAACTCAACATCATAAGGCACGTCGGCTGCACTAAAAAATGTACAACTGGAAACCTGTAAACCTAGCCAAACATTAGAGCTAGAAACACTCTGTTTCCTTATTATATCGTAGGGGATGCAATTTCCGTAAAGAGAATTAGGATAGATCAATCGGAAAAAAATCTCTTGCAAGACTGATACAACCTTGAAATGAGCTAAGCCAAGGACCCCGAAAATGCAATGGTAGCGTTACACAAGAACTTTACTCCGGGAAAGTGGACCTCGGCTTTAGCTTCGCAAGGAAGAGCTACCTGGTTTTTCAGTGACATTTTTTGAACAATGGAAGGATTCAGTAAAATTTGATGATAATTTCAGTAATAAATAATATGTTTCGTAACTGTCGTAACACTTCAGGCATATTTATTTCTCCAAATAGTCACGAGAGAATGTCGGAACCGAACATATTAATCCACTTCCAACCAACTTGCTTTCCGCAGTTCACGCATACACATAGTGAGTTGAAGTACGCCGAAAATATTGTCCTATTAACCAAAGCCGAACTTACATTGTACGAAGTTTTCCGTGTCCCTGGTATCCATTTAATGTTAACAGGATTGGCATTATTGCGTTGACGTGCATTTATTTATTTAAATAAGGGCTAATGGCCAGTGTTGTATGAACTAACGCGTGGAAATTAGCCTACTTGGGCATATCAGCCATGTTAGAAAAGCGTTCAGACCTTCGTACCGTCTCGGGTATGTCTACCAAACTTGAATTTAACTAGTAAATGTTCACGTAATCATTACGAAGTTATATTAGGCTGCGCACATTCTGCAAGTTAAAGCCAAGATCATTTGATGTTAGGTGCCAGAGGTGTGACAAAAGCCGACTGAGGGAACTTCAGGTTGGCCACGCCAATCCTGACCAGCGTGGACGTGCATGGATGATGACGTTCTCACGGTAAGTAGAATTACAGTGTAATATTTTGTCGGCTGGCTGTAACTAAGCTATAATAATTGACCTTTTGAAGACTACACTACCAGTGGGGTATATCTAAGCCTATAATTGACCTTTTGAAGACTACACTACCAATGGGGTATATCTAAGCCTATAATTGACCTTTTGAAGACTACACTACCAATGGGGTATATCTAAGCCTATAATTGACCTTTTGAAGACTACACTACCAATGGGGTATATCTAAGCCTATAATTGACCTTTTGAAGACTACACTACCAATGGGGTATATCTAAGCCTATAATTGACCTTTTGAAGACTACACTACCAATGGGGTATATCTAAGCCGGCATTACGCGGCGAGCACCTCACCCCCCTCCATAGCTAATACGGCAAAATTGTAACCAGTAAACACACCTAGGGTACGTTAGGCTGATAGTCTTAGGGGTATTTACTGATTACAATTTCGCCGTATTAGCTATGGAGCGGGGTGAGGCCCTTACTGTACTGCATGACATTAGTTTGAAAACATTGCATAAATGGTAATTTTTCGGAAGACTCCAGCTAGCCATTTTTGCATGAAAAACCATTGTGGGTTCTTCATGCAAAAATGGCGAGGAGAATGATAGGGCACTAAAAGAACCTAAAAATACCAACCCAACGGAACTTAGGGATGTTTAGTGGTTACAATTTTGCCGTATTATATGGAGGGGGTTGGGAGGCCTGTATTGTCTTACTGTATCCCAAGTCACAATTTGATTAATTATTTTTCTCTGTTATTAAGTATTTGCAAAGGATTTTTTTTAACCTATCCCAAGTCACAATTTGATTAATTATTTTTCTCTGTTATTAAGTATTTGCAAAGGATTTTTTTTTAACCTATCCCAAGTCACAATTTGATTAATTATTTTTCTCTGTTATTAAGTATTTGCAAAGGATTTTTTTTAACCTATCCCAAGTCACAATTTGATTAATTATTTTTCTCTGTTATTAAGTATTTGCAAAGGATTTTTTTTAACCTATCCCAAGTCACAATTTGATTAATTATTTTTCTCTGTTATTAAGTATTTGCAAAGGATTTTTTTTAACCTATCCCAAGTCACAATTTGATTAATTATTTTTCTCTGTTATTAAGTATTTGCAAAGGATTTTTTTTAACCTATCCCAAGTCACAATTTGATTAATTATTTTTCTCTGTTATTAAGTATTTGCAAAGGATTTTTTTTAACCTATCCCAAGTCACAATTTGATTAATCATTTTTCTCTGTTATTAAGTATTTGCAAAGGATTTTTTTTTTTTATGTGTTTTACCCAAGAAAAATATAAATTATAATGGAGGAGGTGGCAGGAGTCTTCCGAAAAATAACCAGCAAAGGTTTAAGAAGGGGAAACCTCAGAAAATTCAGTTAGGCTGTGCTCTTGTAACGAGGTTAGTTTAGGTGAAAATATGCATTTGTATGTTTAAGGTGGCTTGGGCGTGTGGAAAGAATGCAGGAAGAGAAGTGTTAAGGGAGAGTCAGAGTGGGAGACCTAATAAGCTAAGTGTTGGATACATGTGTTATTGAAAGTATTCTAAAGGAAGAGCTTTAATATCCAGGAATTTTTAAGCATGTCAGATTAGAGGTAATCATTATAATCTTTGTGTATCTATATATATATATATATATATATATATATATATATATATATATATATATATATATAGTGTGTGTGTGTGTGTGTGTGTAGCCTATATATGTATTTGCATATTGGAGTAACAAATAGTATAAATGAGTATCATATATGCAATTTTTAATTTTTTTTTATGTAATTAGACATGTCTTTTTGTACTTTTTTATTGACATGCCACTGTTACTGTTGTGAGGTTGGTGCCAACAACAATTAGCCTAGGGAGGAATTGCATGACATGGAGAAATAGTGCTATTTATTTCATTTTACTCTTTCATAATCTGAAATTCCTTACAACTGTTGCTTAGTGCTGTAGGCTACCTCCTGAGAATTGTTTTCGGTTCGAAATTGCTGCTCCAGTACCGTACATGTTTATTGGGCATATGATTGCGGGTTGTGAGCAGTGATAATCATCGTTTTCAGGATTCTTTTATATTTTTTTTTAGTTTGTGTAATGCGTTAAATTTCAGTTATTACTGCAAGACTTTCACTGACAGGCATTGCATAGTTACAGTTCGGCATTAAAGGTTTTAAGATGCAAGATGTGGACCTATGGAATTTAATTTTTATTCATTTTTATATTTCACACTTTTTCTATTTTATATTTTGTGTTTTTGTTACTCTGTATTTATGGCTTACTTTGTGTTTTTTACATTTTATATTTCGAAGTTATATTGTGTTATTTATATTTCATATATGTTATGAAGTTTTTTCTTAAGAGTATATATCACAAGTTATTTTGTGTTTTTTTATATTTTGTATTTGATATAATATTATGAAGTTTTTTCTTGTTTATATATCACAAGTTATTTTGTTTTACATTTTATATTTCAGTACTTATTTTTTATATTTTATATATCACAAGTTCTCTGTTGTATATATTTCACAAGTCTTTTGCTTTATTTTTTATTTCACAACTTTTTTATACTTTTTTGTGTATTATAAATTTTTTTGTTTTTCACATATTTTTATGCTTATAGGCTATATATTTATGTATTGTGGAAGGTTATTTTTTATGCTTATATTTTCGTATTGTGGAAGTTTTTTTTAATAATTTCACAAGTAATATTTTAAATTTTTTAAGAATTAGTTTTTATAGTAAGGAAGAATGAAGATATGCATGATTATGGAATATAGCCTATATATAATAGCCAAAAAATATTTCTATGCCCATTCAAGTAATTGAAGTACTGAGCCAAAAATGGGGACTGCCCAGACCCGGGATCGAACCGGGGACCTTTAGATCTTCAGTCTAACGCTCTCCCAACTGAGCTATCTAGGCTTATATGTGAAACAAAATGGCGTTGAAACTGATTTCTGATGTTTTTCGGTATCTGTTGTAAACTTTTATATTATTTTTCTTGGTCTTGATTCCGTTGGTTTCATCATGAAAAACTGGAGATTTTTCCATTGGACTCTTCCTAAAAATTAAGAAAATGCATAGACCTAATTCTTTTATGATGAGGGAGATGTAGCAGGTGATGAGTTACAAGGCAGAAATAAATACATTGGGCCTAAATGGAAATGAAGTAAATACAGTAGGCGTAAATGGAAATGAAGTAGTACACGGTTAGATTAACTTGCTGAGGATGCCCGTGGTGCAGTTGAGATGTAAAGTTTCTCTCTCTCTCTCTCTCTCTCTCTCTCTCTCTCTCTCTCTCTCTCTCTCTCTCTCTCTCTCTCTCTCTCAAACAGGTGTATCGATGTCTTGTAGCTTTTTAAATCAGACATTTCAGGTTAAAGATATGTTCACGGTAATGAAATATACGCTGTTACCAAACAGTTTAATAAGACTTTTGAAATCTCCTCCAAAAATGTTTGAAAACATAATAGCTCTTGAATCGTGATGCAAGACTTTTCGTATCCGATCATAAATACAGTAATTATTGCTTCAAGCTGGGTCCTATCTTTGTCATCGGTGAGCTGTTTCCAGGCAAATAAGGGAAACATATCAATAGCTGAAATCAAGGTCCAGACCTTGGCTGGAGTTTTGTGTGTTTTTGTTGTGGAGTGTGTTTTCAGTCGCGCATACGCACTGAAAATGTAACAAAAAGTCAATTTTAACGCATTATTTCCAAGTCTGTGACGAATTTATTTGCTCCAACATCAAAAGAGCTCCGGTGCGGCTAAAAATGTGGAACGCTTCACGATTTTGCGTGTCATCCTTGCGCAGGGGCCATGCTAATCTTCTCTGTATCGTTCCAATTTTAGTATATGTACTGCCGAAGCAAGTACATCACGGGTGGAGAGGAGAGCGCGGGATATGATTCACACGCCGGAAGGCTCTTCTCAAAACAAACATTTTGGAAAGGTCTTTTCAAAGAATGATGTTACGAACTGTATCCTCACAGATAAACGTTACTGTAAATAAACTACCTTCCATAAATACAATTAGGCTACCCTTGATATATACTGAACACGGTGCTAAATGCTTAACTGCCTCTACGTATGTACGAAAACGCCACACGCAAAAAGTGAAATGGGATATAAATCCTGACCGGTTTAGCTTTTATGCTTTTTAAGACATCATTAGCAATAACCTCATATATATATATATATATATATATATATATATATATATATATATATATATATATATAGCAAACGCTAAACCGGTCAGGATTTATATCCCACTTCATTTTTTGCGTGTAGGGCCTACATACATACGTAGATGAAGTTAACCATTCAGCACAGTGTTCAGTATATGTCAAGGGTAACAGTATGTACCAAAGTTAGTTTATTTTTAGTAACGTTCACTTGAAAGGATACAGTTCGTAACACAATATTTTGAAAAGAACCTTCCCGCGTGCTTATGTTTTGGACCTTGAGAAGAGCCTTCCGGCGTGTGAATCATATCCCGCGCTCTCCTCTCCACCCGTGATGTACTTGCTTCGGCAGTACATATACTAAAATTGGAACGATACAGAGAAGATTAGCATGGCCCCTGCGCAAGGATGACACGCAAAATCGTGAAGCGTTCCACATTTTTAGCCGCACCGGAGCTCTTTTGATGTTGGAGCAATTAAATTCGTCACAGACTAGGAAGTAATGCGTCAAAATTAACTTTTTATCATATTTCAAGTCACGACGCGCCCGCCTTCATCCACCGCGGTGGTTCGAGTCCCGGCTAGGCCGATGCCGTTTTAGCTCGAGTGTAGATGCTTGTGTTTAAACCGCTTCTCTGTATTACTTTGTGAAGGTGGGCCTTCCATGTTTGTTCCTTTGGTAAGTCTAATGTTCCTGTAGATCTTGGTGTGTGCCTCCGAACGGATTTCGGCGTTGTCTATCATTGTTTGCGTTTCCGATAGTGTAAATTCAACTTTCCTTTGGTGTGTAAGACGAAGTGTTGTGCGTTAACCCGTGATGTACGTAGATGTACGAGACGAAGGGAATTTTTATAAGTACTGTATAACGAACAGTTTCTTGTCCGTTTTTGTCAGTATGTGCGGAAAAAAACCTTTGCCCTAATTGTACTGGTTATTCCTGTGTCGATTAATCTACCTTTAATAAAAAATATAGTAGGCTGTTAGATAGCTACCAATTTCGTAATTCGAGAAAGATTTCGTAATATTTATCCTTCTTTATCAGTAGGGTTTTGTTCTCGATTTAATGTGAAGGATTTTTTCAATAATTGCATATCTGAATGAATTTTTTTTAATAATTACGTATCTGATTTTTTTTCAGTAATTACATATAACTTCACCATGAAAGAGATTCATCTTCCGTAACGTATCGTATAAGATTCATCGTAGATTCTTTTGACAGGATATTGGAACAATTCGTATTGATTTAATTTAGTATTTAGAAATGAATTCTACTAATCAGAAAGGAATAATAAATTGTAATATTAACCTTCACATCTGCGTTGAGCAAATGTTATAAAAGAACTCGCGTGTTTACACCTCTGATTAGAATTACAGGAATCATTGCAAGAATTGAAGGTTTCTGTAATTCTAGGTACAAGAAGTGTACCATAACTGTAATGCAACACCTCACCTTTACTTGGCAGCTTTTCAGACCCCTGATTTAGACCTCACAGATTCTTGGCATCGAGTTGTTTGCGATGTGACAGTCTTTGGTATTCTAGTATTATTGCAGCAGAGTTGTTTGCAGTGGGGCGATTTTTAGTAGTTGAGTATTGCAGCCTAGTTGTTTGCAATGTGGCAGTTTTTATAAATGAAGTCATTGCAGCCTATTTGTTTGAAGTGTGCCGGTTTTTATTAATTGAGTGCATATCATTTCGACCGAGTTGCTTGCAGTGTGACAATTTCTAGTAATTAAGTATTATTGCAGCAGAGTTGTTTTCAGTTTGGCAGTCTTTAGCATCCAGGCAATGTTGGAGATGAGTTGTTTGAAATTTGGCAATCTTTGGTATTCCGCTATTATTGCAATCAATTTTTTGCAATATGGCAACCTTGAGTATTGAGTTAGCTTAGTTGTTTGCAGTATGATATCTTGATTCCAGTATTATTACATCTTGGTTGTTTTCAGTGTTTAGTATTCAGTTTGCCATGTTGCTTTGCAAGATACAACAGCTGAGTTATTTGCAACACGGTAATGTTTAGTAATCCAATATTACTGCAGCCAAGTGGTTTGCAGTGTGGCAGTCTTTAGTATTCGGGTATTATTGTAGCCGATTTTTTTTTTGCAAAATGACAATTTCTGCACTGTGGTATTATTGCACCTGAGTTGTTTGTAATGTGGCAATCAATTATATGAAAGTATTCTTGCAGCTGAGTTGTTTGCCAGATGGCAGTCTTTGTATTCAGGTGTTATTGCAGCTGATTGTTTGCAGCTTGTCCATCTTCGTCATTCGTAATATTTGTCCATCTTCGTCATTCGTAATATTTGTCCATCTTCGTTATTCGTAATCTTAAAATCCATTCAACTGTTAATTGAGCTGCGTTTGTTTTATCAGAAATCTTAATGTCCAAAATTGGGGAGTGCCCAGACACCTGAGTGTAAAATTTGGGGACCGTCCATACACCTGGGTGTAAAATCGAAGACTGCCCAGGCATCTGGGTGTAAAACGGGACTGCCCAGACACCTGGGTGTAAAATTAGGGACTGCCTATAACCCCGGATGCAAAAAATTGGGACCATGCCTGGGATGCAAAAATGGATACTGCCCAGACCCGGGATCGAACCGGGGACCTTTAGATCTTCAGTCTAACGCTCTCCCAACTGAGCTATCTAGGCATATAGGTAAGTGCAATTCCAGGAAACTGGACTTTGCGTTGGCTCGGATTTTTGCGAATTCTGCCCAGTATGGCATAGCATAAGTTCCAGTTTGTGTATATTGCAAATATGGCATAGGATAAGCTTTCGAGAGCGGATGCCGAGTAGGGAGACAGGGGTTGGCGTGAGAAATCCTAACCTTTCCTAGAATGCCGTGTCCTGACCTAACCAGACCTTACCTTCCTAACCTAACTTGGGTGCCGTGCCCTGACCTGGCCGGGGAGTTTCATCCCCCCCCCCTCGACCCCCTAAGTAACACTGAATATCCCTGTCTCCCCACTCTACATACTGTCCAGCTTTTTCATTGCAGTATGGCGTAGCATTGACAGGGCGACATGCCTTCCCCTTTGAGAAGATCCTGGTACTTGCGCGGATGGTTTGGGAAGATTCTAGGGTTCACTGTGAGTTCTCCGGTTCCTCCTTCAAGGGTTCTCAAGCTCTCGGTTCCAGTGACACAGTTTCGGGCACACAACCCTTCTATAGTTTGGACTTTGGTGCAGAGTTTTAGAATTCAAAAATTATATTTCTAATTTTATTACCTACTTTCAGCATGTTATCTCTTCTTTCTCTGACAGTGATATCACTTATTATTCAGTCTCTTTTAATTAACTTAAGTATCAAGTTCAATTTTTATTGATTAGAATGTTTTTGTTCTATGATTCTTTGTGAACGAGGAAATCACCACTCTAGCCTTAATTGCCCTTTTCAACTCCCCGTTGAAGTGTTTTTATGCCATATTTCTATTTTTTATTTTGCTTTTGCACTTAGTCTTTTGATAGGTCATACTGTTAGTTGAAAAGCCAATGGACAGGATTCAATAGGTCCATAATCACTTGGTATAAAATGCGCTTATATATATTAGTTTTTTTTTTTTTTTTTTTTTTTTTTTACGTATTCATAGGACATACCGGAAAGATTGACCTACGAATTGAATGATGTGTACCAGTTCTAAGTAATGTAGACAAAAGTAATTTTCAACCCTCAGAGAAAGTATCCTGTTTTGGCTTTATGGAACTTTCAGAAATTCTGGTACCAGGTATTAATCATTATTTATTAAAAAAAAAGTATTTAAATTGAATTGTAAAAAGGACCAGGTCCACCTTTATTGGTGAGGCTGCTACGGGCTGGCTACTCACGGGCGCGAACCCACTACTGGTCGACATGGGTGCTTTTGGCTGTTGGGTTTCCCCCCTGGCCCGGTTCACACCTCCTTAGACAACCTGGACGCCCCATGGCTCCCCAAGGGCGCCCATATTGATGCCGAGCTTAGTGCGGACGCCCACTCAACATAGGCAGGTCCGCAGCAGTGATCCCCACCTCAAGCCATCCACTGGCCCAAGCCACCGAGACGCCGGTTTACAGGGCGACGCCACGCGCCCCGGCCCAGGCAAAGGGCGAAGTCTTCCTTGTGGTTTGGCCAAAGGAATGGGGATTAAAATTGAAAGAGGAATTGGAAGAAAAGTTGGCAGTGAGAAGAGTGCTGATGGCACCTTATCTTCTTGGAGAATGGCTTGAGAGATCTGTTGCCCAATAGGAGAGCTATGAAATAATGGGCAGTATGAAGATGATAAGATAATGGTTAGTAAATTTTAATGAAAACATAGAAAACTTTTAATCACAGAGAGAGAGAGAGAGAGAGAGAGAGAAAGAGAGAGAGAGAGAGAGAGAGAGAGAATGAATGCTTCTCGGTGTAAAGAAATTCATACTTTTAATTATTATATAGCAAAGGGCATACTTAAACGCGTACTATAGGTATATGATTATTATCTAAAAGTTTAGTTCTTGACGTACAATTAACAAACACACAATTTATAAAAAATAACCGTGCAGAAGGGTGATTATACTCGAGAGAGAAAGAGAAAGGTATTTGTTTAGACAGGTAGAAAGTGAAACAGCAGGGAACAGTGACTGACCCTTTGACAATAAGAGGAATTGTTAATCTTGCAAGACAAATTATTGTAGAAAGGAGAAGTAATAGTGTGATGAAACGCAGATAAAACGGGCAGTTTGGTGTGAAATGTGATTAAATAAAAAAATGTGTTCACTGATTAAAAGTAGAGGAATATCTATTACTTTTGTAGGCAAGGTATGTGACTGGTGTATTGAAAATTACGACGACAACGCCAAAAAATAATGAAAATAGCTATGTGAGTGACCGTGGTGAAATCACACCGATTTGTTACTCGTAATATATATTGAAATGAAAAAGTATCGGCATTGCCTGTATGAGGTCAGTGATAGAAATGAAAAGGACCAGGTCCACCTGTATTGGTGAGGCTGCTACGGGCTGGCTACTCACGGGCGCGATCCCACTACTGGTCGACATGGGTGCTTTTGGCTGTTGGGTTTCCCCCCTGGCCCGGTTCACACCTCCTTAGACAACCTGGACGCCCCATGGCTCCCCAAGGGCGGCCATATTGATGCCGAGCTTAGTGCGGACGCCCACTCAACATAGGCAGGTCCGCAGCAGTGATCCCCACCTCAAGCCATTCACTGGCCCAAGCCACCAAGACGCCGGTTTACAGGGCGACGCCACTCGCCCCGGCGGAGGCGAAGGGCCAGGTCTTCCCTCTGGTTCGGCCAAAGGAATCAGTGAAAGATAGACTGGAAGAAAAGTTGGAAGTGGGAAGATCGACGATGGAACCTCAGCTTCTTTGGAGAATAACATTAGGTCTGTTGCACAGTAAACGAGCAGTGAAATTATGGGCAGTATCATTCATGATATTGGTTAATAAATTCATGTGAAGATACAGAAACCTACTAGTAACAGAGAGAGAGAGAGAGAGAGTAATTAAATTTGTATTTTCGTCATTTTTATTTTGCCCTTACAGAGTAATACGGTTTCTCATTGACTTTCTGTCTGGTGGTTTCAAACAATTCTAGTTGTTGTATCTGATGATTTTATGTTATGCAGATGAGTAATGTGGTCTGAAGTAATGGGTCTGTCGTTGCCTTTCTCTGAATGACTGGGTTGAGGGAAGAGTAGAATTCGTGCTTCTCGGTTCAAAATTTCGTGGTTGGCGGAAGGGTTGAGTTATGAGTCGAAAATTGTTTCTTGGCCGAGGGAAGCGATGACTTGAAATGGAAAATTATTTTTTGGATGGGGAAGGAAAGACTGTTGCAGTTAGTTTTGAAAATTCCAGAAATTGTTGTATGTTTGGGGGAAGGGAAGACTTCTAAGTTGTAAAATTGTTTGTGGATTGGGTAGGAAAGACAAAAATTTTGAAAATTTCGAAACCTGTTTTGTGGATTAGGTAAGAAAGACTTTGGAAAATTGTTTTCTAATTCCGAAAACTGCTACGTGGTTGGGGGAAGGGATGACTTTTAGTTGAAAAATTGTTTTGTGGATGGGGAATGAGTGATGAAAATTGTTTTGAAAATTCTGAAGACAGTGCTAAAAAAAATCGAAAAATAAACACTTGAATGTGTGATCAGGTTCTCATTTAACAAGTATTAAAATGAAAATAAATAAGGAGCAACATTCATGTAACGCAAATGAGATATAAAAAGGACCAGGTCCACCTGTATTGGTGAGGCCGCCACGGGCTGGCTACTCACGGGCGCGATCCCACTACTGTTCGACAAGGGTGCTTTTGGCTGTTGGGTTTCCCCCCTGGCCCAGTTCACACCTCCTTAGACAACCTGGACGCCCCATAGCTCCCCAAGGGCGGCCATATTGATGCCGAGCTTAGTGCGGACGCCCACTCAACATAGGCAGGTCCGCAGCAGTCATCCCCACCTCAAGCCATCCACTGGCCCAAGCCACCGAGACGCCGGTTTACAGGGCGATGCCACGCGCCCCGGCGGAGGCGAAGGGCCAGGTCTTCCCTCTGGTTCGCCAAAGGAATCAGTGAAAGATAGACTGGAAGAAAAGTTGGAAGTGGGAAGATCGACGATGGAACCTCAGCTTCTTTGGAGAATAACATTAGGTCTGTTGCACAGTAAACGAGCAGTGAAATTATGGGCAGTATCATTCATGATATTGGTTAATAAATTCATGTGAAGATACAGAAACCTACTAGTAACAGAGAGAGAGAGAGAAAGAGTATATAATTAAATTTGTATTTTCGTCATTTTTATTTTGCCCTTACAGAGTAATACGGTTTCTCATTGACTTTCTGTCTGGTGGTTTCAAACAATTCTAGTTGTTGTATCTGATGATTTTATGTTATGCAGATGAGTAATGTGGTCTGAAGTAATAGGGTCTGTCGTTGCCTTTCTCTGAATGACTGGGTTGAGGGAAGAGTAGAATTCGTGCTTCTCGGTTCAAAATTTCGTGGTTGGCGGAAGGGTTGAGTTGTGAGTCGAAAATTGTTTCTTGGCTGAGGGAAGCGATGACTTGAAATGGAAAATTATTTTTTGGATGGGGAAGGAAAGACTGTTGCAGTTAGTTTTGAAAATTCCAGAAATTGTTGTATGTTTGGGGGAAGGGAAGACTTCTAAGTTGTAAAATTGTTTGTGGATTGGGTAGGAACGACAAAAATTTTGAAAATTTCGAAACCTGTTTTGTGGATTAGGTAAGAAAGACTTTGGAAAATTGTTTTCTAATTCCGAAAACTGCTACGTGGTTGGGGAAGGGATGACTTTTAGTTGAAAAATTGTTTTGTGGATGGGGAATGAGTGATGAAAATTGTTTTGAAAATTCTGAAGACAGTGCTAAAAAAAATCGAAAAATAAACACATGAATGTGTGATCAGGTTCTCATTTAACAAGTATTAAAATGAAAATAAATAAGGAGCAACATTCATGTAACGCAAATGAGATATAAAAAGGACCAGGTCCACCTGTATTGGTGAGGCTGCTACGGGCTGGCTACTCACGGGCGCGATCCCACTACTGTTCGACATGGGTGCTTTTGGCTGTTGGGTTTCCCCCCTGGCCCAGTTCACACCTCCTTAGACAACCTGGACGCCCCATAGCTCCCCAAGGGCGGCCATATTGATGCCGAGCTTAGTGCGGACACCCACTCAACATAGGCAGGTCTGCAGCAGTGATCCCCACCTCAAGCCATCCACTGGCCCAAGCCACCGAGACGCCGGTTTACAGGGCGACGCCACTCGCCCCGGCGGAGGTCCAGGGGGAAGTCTCCCCTGTGGTTTGGCCAAAGGAATGGGGATTAAAAATGAAAGGCGAATTGGAAGAAAAGTTGGCATTGAGAAGAGTGCCAATGGAACCTTAGCTTCTTGGAGAATGGCTTGAGAGATCTATTGCCCAGTAGAAGGGCTGTGAAATAATGGGCAATGTGAAGATAAGGTAATGGTTAGTAAATTTTATTGAAAACATAGAAACCTTTTAATCACACACACACAGAGAGAGAGAGAGAGAGAGAGAGAGAGAGAGAGAGAGAGAGAGAGAGAGAGAGAGAGAGAGAGAGAGAGAGAGAGAGAGAGAATGCTTCCCAGTGTAAAGAAATTCATACTCTTAATTATTATAGCAGAGGGCATACCTAAACACGTATTTTAGATATATGATTATAATCTAAACGATGTTTAGTTATTGACGTACAATTAAACACACATTTTAGACAAAGTGACGGTGCAAAAGGGTGATTACTCGAGATAGAGAGAGAGAGAGAGAGAGAGAGAGATAGAGAGTTATTATTTGTTGATACAGGTAGAAAATGAAGCAGCAAGGAGCAATGACTAACCCCTTAGCAATAAGAAGAATTTGTAATCTTGCAAGGCAAATCGTGATAGAGAGGGGAAGAAATGGTAAGATGAAACGTTGTAGATATAACGGCCAGTTTGATGTGAAATGTGATTAAATGAAAAAATGTGTTCAGTGATTGAAAGTTGAGGAATATCTATTAGTTTTGTAGTCAAGGTATATGACTGGTGTTACGACGACACGCCAAAAAATAATGAAAATAGTTATATGTTTGAACGTGGTGAAATCACACCAATTTGTGTCATGTAATAGGTACTGAAACGAAAAATTATCAGCATTTCTTATATGAGGTAAAACGAAAAATTTTCAGGATTTCCTATATATATATGAGGTAAATGAAAAATGAAAAAAAGTACCAGGTCCACCTTTATTGGTGAGGCTGCTACGGGCTGGCTACTCACGGGCGCGATCCCACTACTGGTCGACATGGGTGCTTTTGGCTGTTGGGTTTCCCCCCTGGCCCAGTTCACACCTCCTTAGACAACCTGGACGCCCCATGGCTCCCCAAGGGCGGCCATATTGATATCGAGCTTAGTGCGGACGCCCACTCAACATAGGCAGGTCCGCAGCAGTGATCCCCACCTCAAGCCATCCACTGGCCCAAGCCACCGAGACGCCGGTTTACAGGGCGACGCCACTCGCCCCAGCGTAGGCACAGGGCGAAGTCTTCCTTCTGATTCGGCCAAAGGAATCCGGACTAAAAGGGAAAGATGGATTGGAAGAAAAATTGCCACTGAAAGAGTGCCGATGGAACCTTGCCTTCTTAAAAGATAACTTGAGATCTATTGCATAATAAAATAGCTATGAGATAATTTGTAGTGATGTTCATGATAATGGTTTATGAGCTCATATGAAGATGTAGAAACATAACGAGAGAGAGAGAGAGAGAGAGAGAGAGAGAGAGAGAGAGAGAGAGAGAGAGAGAGAGAGAGAGAGAGAGAGAGAGAGAGGCCGTCTGAATGTGATCAGATTTCTGTTGTTGAATTTGCGACTTCGTTTTTCGTTAGGCCTTGTGGGCTATGTGCTGTGGCAAAATAGTGCCAAGTTTCTCAATGACTTTTTATATTGCTCATCTCCAACATTATTCGTGCTTGTATTTGAGATCATTTTTCATACCTATACTCAACTTTGTTTGACCATACCATTCGCTAAGTGATGATAATGGGAGTGAGGGAGACTTTTCAAGATGGAAATTGTCAGGTTAGGTAATGTTGGAATCATTTTGACGAATTGTGTGTAAAGTAAGTTTTGTATTTTTCTGTTTGCTTTTCTGTTGTCTGGACCCATAGTTTTCCTTTAAGTAATGTATATTTAGCACTTTTTTTACAGTTTGTAAAGAAATTGCATTTTTGCATTTTCTCTTGGATATTTGTCATTCACTCAGCTCAGTGGTCTGGTAAAACTAAGGTATACTTAACTTTTTCTTATTCATTGAGTGAATTCCAGTCTCACTGTTTGTTTCTGTGCTTAGTGATTCATCAACAACTGGAATCGTCATGTTGATTATGGTATGAGGTGAGGGTCTGCTGCTGAGAGGATGTGAATATTATAGTCAATTGTAGACCAGGAGTAAAAGTGTTGGAATAGATATATAATTGTTATCGAAAACAGATGTAGTTATTGACAGGAAGAAACAGTGTACAAGGGTGATTTTTAAAGGGAGAACATTATTTATATTGATAGAGGTTAAAAAAGGAAGTAAAACTGGACTGACTGAGCTTACTAGAAGTGCCAAGAAGAATTTATACTCTTGCAAGGAATAGTATAGTAAGAAAATGATATAAAAATACATATGGACGCAGTTTGGCGCGAAAAAGTGTAGTTCCACGACTTGAAAGTCGAGGAAAAAATAAATTTTTCTTGGTGAAATATGCTGATACGTATTTAGAAAATGCCGACGGCAACGACAAAAACAAAAAGAATAATTGAATGACAGAACAAAGAGAAAAAAACACCAATAAAACATTAAAGAAGCAAATGAACAAGTTTATGTTAGTCGTGCCTATGTGAACTGATGCTCATTTAGGCAAACGTATTAAAATGAAGTAATGAAAAGCAAAAAGGACCAGGTCCACCTGTATTGGTGAGGCCGCCACGGGCTGGCTACTCACGGGCGCGATCCCACTACTGGTCGACATGGGTGCTTTTGGCTGTTGGGTTTCCCCCCTGGCCCGGTTCACACCTCCCTAGACAACCTGGACGCCCCATGGCTCCCCAAGGGCGGCCATATTGATGCCGAGCTTAGTGCGGACGCCCACTCAACATAGGCAGGTCCGCAGCAGTAATCCCCACCTCAAGCCATCCACTGGCCCAAGCCACCGAGACGCCGGTTTACAGGGCGACGCCACGCGCCCCGGCGGAGGCAAAGGGCCGACGCTCGACTTTCTTACCTGAATATATATCTCCAATGCGAAATGGACTTTCACGTTTGAGGTTGACGTTGACGTTGAATAATAAGGAAATTGTTTTATACAGTATTGTTTATTAAAGTGTGTACACTCAGCACTTTTTTTAAGTAAATCGTGTAGACGTATTTCGGATATAAACAAGAGTATGTGAACATACAAGGAACATGGGGAAATAAGTTATTACTCTTATGTTTTGGGTCGAGTTGTTGATTAGTCACTATTCCACTTATCTGTTTTCTAAAAAATGAATAGCACTTAATAATTAAACCCATATACTATAAGAGAACAAGTTTCTTTATGATGTGCAAAATCTACAGTCCTCTGTTATAAAAGAGGAAACGGTTGCGCCACTTCTGGGAGAGAGATAGATGAATTGTTTTGACCTCATACTCCGTTAAATAAGCTTACTAATGAGAGAGAGAGAGGGTGAGAGAGAGAATACTGACGGGTTTTCTGTGTAATTAGATTTTTATTTGCTACTTGAATACATCATTGGATTAGCGTTTAGTCATTTTGACTATGCCATGGCAGAGTAACGCATTTCTCTGTGGCTTTTTGATTGGTAATTTCCCAAAATTTTGGTTGCTGTATTTGATGAGTTTTTTTTTTTTTATGTAGATATGTAACATGGTCTGACGGTGCTTTTCTCGGAATGACTGTGATGAGGGAAGATTAGAATTCGTGGTTGGGGGAATGGAAAAACTTCTGAGCTGAAAATGACGTGCTTGGGGGAAGGGAGGAATCTTAGGTTGAAAATTGTTACGTGGCTGAGGGAAGAGAGGAAGACAGTTGAAAAATTTTGTGGATGGGAAGGAAAGATTGTTGAAAATTGTTTAGAAAATTCCTGAAATTGTTACGTGGTTGAGAGAAGGCATGACTTTTAAGTTGAAAAACTGTTTTGATGGAGTGATGAAAATTGTTTTCAAAATTCCTATGACAATGCCGAAAAAATCGAAAAACAAACATATGAATGAACAAGAAGCCAGTTGTGTGAGTGTGATCAAGTTCTCATTTATCAGGTATTAAAAAGAAAAAATAAATAAGGAACAACATTCATGTAAGGTAAATGAGATATAAAAAGGACCAGGTCCACCTGTATTGGTGAGGCTGCTACGGGCTGGCTACTCACGGGCGCGATCCCACTACTGTTCGACAAGGGTGCTTTTGGCTGTTGGGTTTCCCCCCTGGCCCGGTTCACACCTCTTTAGACAACCTGGACGCCCCATAGCTCCCCAAGGGCGGCCATATTGATGCCGAGCTTAGTGCGGACGCCCACTCAACATAGGCAGGTCCGCAGCAGTAATCCCCACCTCAAGCCATCCACTGGCCCAAGCCACCGAGACGCCGGTTTACAGGGCGACGCCACTCGCCCCGGCGGAGCCAGAGGACCAGGTCTTCCCTCTGGTTCGGCCAAAGGAATTAGCGAAAGATGGACAGGAAGAAAAGTTGGCAGTGGGAAGATCGACGATGTAACCTCGGCTTCTTTGGAGAATAACATTAGGTCTGTTGCACAGTAAACGAGCAGTGAAATTTGGGCTGTATGAATCACAATAATGATTAATAGATTCATGTGAAGATAGAAACGTACTAGTAACAGAGAGGGAGAGTGTAATTAAATATGTATTTTCGTAATTTTTCTTATGCCCCGACAGAGTAATACACAGTTTCTCATTGACTTTCTGTTTGGTAATTTCAAACAGTTCTGTTGTTTTAGCTGATGAATTTCTTTTATGCAGATAGGTAATATGGTCTGTCGTTGCCTTTCTCTGAATGACTGTGATGAGAGAAGAGTAGAATTTGTGCTTTTGGGGGAAGGGGAAAACTTCCCAGGTAAAAATTATGTGGTTGCGGGAAGTGATGAGGTGTAAGTCGAAAATTGTTTCGTGGCTGAGGGAAGGAAAGACTTGATTTTAGGTTAGAAAATTCCGGAAATTGTTACGTTCTGGGGAGAAGGGAAGACTTAAGTCGAAAAATTGTTTTGTGGATTGGGTAGTAAAGACTTAAAAATTTTGAAAATTCGGAAAACTGTTGTGTGGATCAGGTAAGAAAGATGGTTGAAATTTGTTTTCTAATTCCGAAAACTGTTACGTGGTTGGTGGAAGGGACAACTTTTAAGTTGAAAAATTGTTTTGTGGATGGGGAAGGAGTGATGAAAATTGTTTTGAAAATTCAGAAGAGAATGGCGAAAAAATCGAAAATAAACCACATGAATATGTGATCGGGTTCTCATTTAACAGGTATTAAAATGAAAATAAATAAGGAGCAACATTCATGTAAGGTAAATGATATGTAAAAAGGACCAGGTCCACCTGTATTGGTGAGACTGCTACGGGCTGGCTACTCACGGGCGCGATCCCACTACTGGTCGACATGGGTGCTTTTGGCTGTTGGGTTTCCCCCCTGGCCCAGTTCACACCTCCTTAGACAACCTGGACGCCCCATGGCTCCCCAAGGGCGGCCATATTGATGCCGAGCTTAGTGCGGACGTCCACTCAACATAGGCAGGTCCACAGCAGTGATCCCCACCTCAAGCCATCCACTGGCCCAAGCCACCGTGACGCCGGTTTACAGGGCGACGCCACTCGCCCCGGCGGAGGCAAAGGGCCAGGCCTTCCCTCTGGTTCTGACAAAGATTCAGTTTAAGATAGATTGGAAGAAAAGTTGATAAATGAAAAAGGGACAATGGAACATCATCTTCCTTGGAGAATAACTTGAGATCTGTTGCACTGTAAAAGAGCAGTGAAATTTGGGCTGTATGAATCATGATAATGGTTAATGGATTCATACGAAGATAGAAACACACTAGTAACAGAGAGAGAGAGAGAGTGAGAGAGTGTGTGTGTGTGTGTGTGTGTGTGTGTGTGTGTGTGTGTAATTAAATTTATATTTTCGTCATTTTTATTATGCCTCGGCAGAGTAATACGGTTTCTCATTGAGTTTCTCTATCTGGTAATTTCAAACAATTCTGGTTGTTGTACTGTATCTGATGAATTTCTGATATGCAGATAGGTAATATGGTCCGTCGTTGCCTTTCTTTGAATGACTGTGTTGAGGGAAGAGTAGAATTCGTGCTTTGGGGGAAGGGGAAAACTTCTGGTTAAATATTACGTGGTTGGGGAAAGGGACGACTTTTAAGTTGAAAGACTGTTTTGTGGATGGGGGAAGGGGTGATGAAAATTCTTTTGAAAATTCGGAAGAGAAGGCCGAAAAAAAAATCGAAAAATAAACACATGAATGAACAAGAAGTCAGGTGTGTGTGTGTGTGTTGTAATCAGGTTCTCATTTAAGAGGTATTAAAATGAAAATAAATAAGGAGCAACATTCAGGCAAGGTAATTGAGATGTAAAAAGGACCAGGTCCACCTGTATTGGTGAGACTGCTACGGGCTGGCTACTCACGGCCGCGATCCCACTACTGTTCGACATGGGTGCTTTTGGCTGTTGGGTTTCCCCCCTGGCCCGGTTCACACCTCCTCAGACAACCTGGACGCCCCATAGCTCCCCAAGGGCGGCCATATTGATGCCGAGCTTAGTGCGGACGTCCACTCAACATAGGCAGGTCCGCAGCAGTGAACCCCACCTCAAGCCATCCACTGGCCCAAGCCACCGAGACGCCGGTTTACAGGGCGACGCCACTCGCCCCGGCGAAGTTCCAGGGCGAAGCCTTCCCTCAGATTCGGCCAATGGAACCAGGACGAAAAATAAGAGAGGAACTGGAAGAAATTAGGCAGTAGAAAGATTGCCGATGGAAGATCATTTTCCTTAGAGAATAACTGGAGACATGTTGCATAGATTGTTTCTCAATTGCTTTCCTTGTGGTTTTTTCTATAATGTTACATGGTTATATGTGATTTTTTCTCTTTTTACTAGTATTTAAAATGTTTGACGCTACTATGCACTGGTGTTGATGGGAAGGGAAGATCTGCATTGGATAATGTTACTTTGGGTAATATTCAGTTCATTTTCGCAATTTGTGTTTAGGCTAAATAGATTGTTCATGTTTTGTAGTTCTCTGTTTGCTCTTCGTTATCTAAACCTATGATTCTCTTTCGGTTCCTTTAAATATACGTTTTGTAATGATCTATCCATACAGAATTGTATAGTTGTGTTATATTTTCGTGGATAATCATAATTCACCCTTTATTTGTGAGTGAATGGTTTGCTTTTGAGTTACATTGTTTATTTTTTAGTTATTGATTCTTCTCGAAGCGAATCGTTGCATTGATTATATGGTTTCATAACCAGGTAGATACTGTTACTATAGTCTAACGACTATAGTAACCTAAATGGTAGACCAGTACTAAAATAGAAGTAGTTTTGTATTCACAGTTTTTCAAATCCACCATTTATAAAAGAGAAGTGTAGCATAAGCGAGGACTTAATTTGATAGAAGTAGGAAATCGATTAATGCATATTGATTGCTTTATTAAAATACGCAAAAAAATGTGAAATTCCTTGAACGTAAATTATTGTAAGAAAAGGAGAATTAATAGTAGTTATTATTGTTCAGAAGATAATCCGTATGTCATATGGAACAAGACTAAGGGGGCCTTTCACTTGAAATTCAAGCTTCCAAAGAATGCGGTGTTCATCCGAAAGAGGTTGCAGAAGATAATAGAAAAGGTATGGTTATAAGATATGATGTAGGAAATTTGTTTGTTCAAGAAAGATGGAATGTAGGTGGGTGATTTGAAAGTGACGTCGAGAACGCCAAGAAGTCACACCAGTAAGCAAACAAATAAATGAATGAACAAGGAAAATGAACGAATTCAGAACAAGGAGAGATAAAAGCAAGAAATAATTGAACAAGGGAAACATAAGTAAGTGTGCTTTGCTTATTTAACAGGTGCATCAAAAGCTTTATGTGGAAAAAAAAAAAGTATACAAAAAGGACCAGGTCCACCTGTATTGGTGAGGTTGCTACAGGCTGGCTACTCACGGGCGCGATCCCACTACTGGTCGACATGGGTGCTTTTGGCTGTTGGGTTTCCCCCCTGGCCCAGTTCACACCTCCTTAGACAACCTGGACGCCCCATGGCTCCCCAAGGGCGGCCATATTGATGCCGAGCTTAGTGCGGACGCCCACTCAACATAGGCAGGTCCGCAGCAGTGATCCCCACCTCAAGCCATCCACTGGCCCAAGCCACCGAGACGCCGGTTTACAGGGCGACGCCACGCGCCCCGGCGGAGGCGAAGGGCCAGGCCTTCCCTCTGGTTCTGACAAAGGATTCAGTTTAAGATAGATTGGAAGAAAAGTTGATAAATGAAAGAGGGAGAATAGATTGGAAGGATAGTTGATAAATGAAAGAGGGACAATAGATTGGAAGGATAGTTGATAAATGAAAGAGGGAGAATAGATTGGAAGGATAGTTGATAAATGAAAGAGGGACAATAGATTGGAAGGATAGTTGATAAATGAAAGAGGGACAATAGAACATCATTTTCCTTGGAGAATAACTTGAAATCTATTGCACAGTAAAAGAGCTGTGAAATTTGGGCTGTATATATGAAACATGATAATGGTTAATAGATTCCTGTGAAGATAGAAACACATTAGTAACAGAGGGAGTGTGTGTGTGTGTGTTTGTAATTAAATTTTTTATTTTCGTTATTTTTATTATGCCCCCGCAGAGTAATGCAGTTTCTCGTTGACTTTCTGTTTGGTAATTTCAAAAAATTCTGGTTGTTGTACTGTATCTGATGAATTTCTGATATGCAGATAGGTATTATGGTCTGTCGTTGCCTTTCTCTGAATGACTGTGATGAGGGAAGAGTAGAAGTCGTGCTTTTGGGGAAGGGGAAAACTTCTGGTTAAAAATTACGTGGTTGAGGGAAGGGACGACTTTTAAGCTGAAAAACTGTTTTGTGGATGGGGGAAGGAGTGATGAAAATTCTTTTGAAAATTCGGAAGAGAATTCCGAAAAAAAAAATCGAAAAATAAACACATGAATCACCAAGAAGTCAGGTGTGTGTGTGTTGTAATCAGGTTCTCATTTAAGAGGTATTAAAATGAAAATAAATAAGGAGCAACATTCAGGCAAGGTAGTTGAGATGTAAAAAGGACCAGGTCCATCTTTATTGATGAGGCTGCTACGGGCTGGCTACTCACGGGCGCGATCCCACTACTGTTCGACATGGGTGCTTTTGGCTGTTGGGTTTCCCCCCTGGCCCGGTTCACACCTCCTTAGACAACCTGGACGCCCAATAGCTCCCCAAGGGCGGCCATATTGATGCCGAGCTTAGTGCGGACGTCCACTCAACATAGGCAGGTCCGCAGCAGTAATCCCCACCTCAAGCCATCCACTGGCCCAAGCCACCGAGACGCCGGTTTACAGGGCGACGCCACGCGCCCCGGCGGAGGTCCAGGGCGAAGCCTTCCCTCAGATTCGGCCAGTGGAACCAGGACGAAAAATAAGAGAGGAACTGGAAGAAATTAGGCAGTAGAAAGATTGCCGATGGAAGCTCATTTTCCTTAGAGAATAACTGGAGACATGTTGCATAGATTGTTTCTCAATTGCTTTCCTTGTGGTTTTTTCTATAATGTTACATGGTTATGAATATATGTGATTTTTTTCTCTTTTTACTAGTATTTAAAATGTTTGACGCTACTATGCACTGATGTTGATGGGAAGGGAAGATCTGCATTGGTTAATGTTACTTTGGGTAATATTCAGTTCATTTTCGCAATTTGTGTTTAGGCTAAATAGATTGTTCATGTTTTGTAGTTGTAATGATCTATCCATACAAAATTGTATAGTTGTATTATATTTTCGTGGATAACCATAATTCACCCTTTATTTGTGAGTGAATGGTTTGCTTTTGAGTCACATTGTTTATTTTTTAGTTATTGATTCTTCTCGAAGCGAATCGTTATATTGATTACATGGTTTCATAACCAGGTAGATACTGTTACAAGACTATAGTATCCTAAATGGTAGACCAGTACTAAAATAGATAGGTAATTGTTAAATAAAATAGATGCAGTTTTGTATTCACAGTTTTTCAAATCCACCATTTATAAAAGAGAAGTGTAGCATGAGCGAGGACTTAATTTGATAGAAGTAGGAAATCGATTAATGCATATTGATTGCTTTGTTAAAATATGCAAAAGAAATGTGAAATTCTTATAAGGTAAATTATTGTAAGAAAAGGAGAATTAATAGGAGTTATTATTGTTGTTCAGAAGATAATCCGTATTTCATATGGAACAAGACTATGGGGGTCTTTGACTTGAAATTCAAGCTTCCACAGAATGTAGTGTCCATCCGAAAGAGGTTGCAGAAGATAATAGAAAAGGTATGGTTATAAGATATGATGCAAGAAATTTGTTTGTTCAAGAAAGATGGAATGTAGGTGGGTGATTTGAAAGTGGCGACGAGAACGCCAAGAAGTCACACCAGTAAACAAATAAATTAATGAATGAACAAGGAAAATGAACGAATTCAGAACAAGGAGAAATAAAAGCAGCATTAAAAGCAAGAAATGATTGAACAAGGAAAACATAAGTAAGTATGCTTTGCTTACTTAATAGGTGTATCAAAGTTTTATGTGGAAAAAAAAGTATACAAAAAGGACCAGGTCCACCTGTATTGGTGAGGCTGCTACGGGCTGGCTACTCACGGGCGCGATCCCACTACTGGTCGACATGGGTGCTTTTGGCTGTTGGGTTTCCCCCCTGGCCCAGTTCACACCTCCTTAGACAACCTGGACGCCCCATAGCTCCCCAAGGGCGGCCATATTGATGCCGAGCTTAGTGCGGACGCCCACTCAACATAGGCAGGTCCGCAGCAGTAATCCCCACCTCAAGCCGTCCACTGGCCCAAGCCACCGAGACGCCGGTTTACAGGGCGATGCCACGCGCCCCGGCCGAGGCAAAGGGCGATGTCTTCCCTCTGGTTCGGCCAAAGGAACCAGGACGACAAATAGAGGAAATGGAAATAAGTTGGCAGTGGAAAGATTGCCGATGGAAGCTCATTTTCTTTAGAGAATAACTGGAGAGAGGTTGCATAAATTATTCCTCAATTGCTTTCTTTGGGTTTTTTTCTGCAATTTTACGTTCTTATATATGATATTTTTCTCTTTTTACTGGCATTTGAAATGTTTGACGTTACTGTTCATTGAATGGTGTTGATGGGGAAAGGAAGATCTATCTTATTGAATAATGTTACTTTGGGTAACATTTATTTCATTTTAGCAAATTGTCTATAAATGTGGGTTGTTCAGGTTTTCCAATTTTGTGTTTGCCCTTCCTTATCTAAGCCGATGGTTCTCTTTCAGTTCCTCTAAATGTTCGTTTTGTAATTTACTATCCATACACAAATTGCATTGTTGTATTATATTTTCGTGGTTATTCAGAAATCACTGTTTATGTGTGAGTGAATTATTTGATCTTGGGTCACATGGTTTATTTCTTATTGATTCTTCTGTAAGCGAAGCGTCATATTGATTATGGTTTCAGGTGAGGGTGTGCACCGGGTAGATACTGTTGGAGTGTAAAGACTACAGTAATGGCAGACCAGTTATGAAGTAGATAGGTGGTAATTGCATAAAATAGATGTAGTTTTTTATTTACATTTTTTCAATCCACCATTTATAAAGAAAAGAGTAGAATGGGCGAGAACATAATTTGATAGAAGTAGGAAGTAAATGGAAGAATTTTGATTAGTTTGTTAAGATACGAAAAAAAAGTGAAATTCTTACAAGGTAAGTTATTGTAAGAAAAGGAGAATTAATCGTTGTTGTTATTGTTGTTCAGAAGGGATGACTTTCAAGTTGAAAAACTGTTTTGTGAATTGGGACGGAGTGATGAAAATTGCTCTGAAAATTTCGAAGACAATGGCAAAAAAAAAAAAATCGAAAAATAAACACATGAATGAACAAAAAATCAGGTGTGTGAGTGTGATCATGTATTAAAATGAAAATAAATAAGGAGCAGTCATGCAAGGTAAATGAAAGATGCAAAAAGGACCAGGTCCACCTGTATTGGTGAGGCTGCTACGGGCTGGCTACTCACGGGCGCGATCCCACTACTGGTCGACATGGGTGCTTTTGGCTGTTGGGTTTCCCCCCTGGCCCGGTTCACACCTCCTTAGACAACCTGGACGCCCCATGGCTCCCCAAGGGCGGCCATATTGATGCCGAGCTTAGTGCGGACGTCCACTCAACATAGGCAGGTCCGCAGCAGTAATCCCCACCTCAAGCCATCCACTGGCCCAAGCCACCGAGACGCCGGTTTACAGGGCGACGCCACTCGCCCCGGCGGAGGCAAAGGGCCTTCGAAGTCCTCTTAAGCCGACGCACGACTTTCTTACCTGAATATATTTTTCCAACGCGAAATGGACTTGGACGTTGACGAAAATGGTGAATAACTTGGGAAGCATTTCATACAGTATTCTGTATTATTCATTATGTCCTGCGTACTCTGTGTAGTAATTTGTTAAGATATATTTCAGATGTAAGCAAGTAAAAATCAGCATGTAAGAAACATTTGGAAATAAGGAATATATTTGTAAAGAAGTTATGATACTTATATCTAGGGTTGAATTGTTGATTAGTGACCATTCCATGTATCTATGTTTTAGGAATTGAGTGTAATAATTATTTACATCGGTGTGTTGTTATATTAAGAGTTTGTTGCGATGCGCAAGCCTGCGGTCTTTTGTTTTAAAACAGAAAATGGTCGCGTCAGTGTTGGTGAGAGAGAAAGTTCTTCAGACTGCAAGAGCACATACCGTTAGTTCCCCTCTCCCTCTCCCTCTCCCTCTCCCTCTCCCTCTCCCTCTCCCTCTCCCTCTCCTCCCAACAGAGGCTGGACCGTTTTCTGTTACACAACACGAGACCTTAGACTTGCAAATAAACAAAATGGTACGTCGATACATCGCCCCTCATTCCTTAAATACACAGACCACTCACTAGTCAACAACTATTTTTATAAAGAACTTGCGTTAACGTTAGCAATACCAGTCTTGAAACCTTTATACAAGAGTAAATACCAATAATCCAGAGAACTCAGACGGTGATGCTATGTAACGATGTTAGTTCATTTACACAGACTTGCCATACAGTACTCCACCTACCCTCCTCCCTTCCTGTTTGTGTGTAATAGAACCTTATATCCAGTTATTCTTAACTTTGATCATATAAGTTAATGTAAACCGACTTGGTTACTTCGCTTGATTTCCGTTGTAGCAAGATAACATGGCCATCTGACCCAAACTAAGTACGTACACATCCTGTAATATTATATTATATATATATATATATATATATATGTGTGTGTGTGTGTGTGTGTGTGTGTGTGTTTGCCAGTATATTTGCATGGGAAAAAAATTGATGCTCTCATGTGCGTCATGTCTCTGTTTTTGCTCTTCTGGTATAAAAGTATCTGAATTCATATCTCCTGATTATTCAAGTTAGTTTTTCTTTTTAAATTTCAAATGTTCTCCTGCAGCCCAGGTCTGAGTAGAGTAAGACCACAGGGGAACGCTGGTCTTTCTGTATACGGAGACGAGACAGCGCCAAAAGAAGGTACACGTTCAGGTAGGTTACATAAGCTAAACAAGAAAGAAAATGACATGGGGATTCATGAGACTTGATCTCCGGCATAGTAATCAGCCAAAGCTTCACATATTTTTGGAAGAACTATTTTTTGCTGCGCATCGGACCCGCTTTGATCTTAAATTAAGAAAGTAATAAAAGTGGATACTCTCTCTCTCTCTCTCTCTCTCTCTCTCTCTCTCTCTCTCTCTCTCTCTCTCTCTCTCTCTCTCTCTCTCCCCCCGAGAGAGTTTTATGTATATATTTGCAATAAGAAGTATATTTCACTCGTTGCACTGCGTATGTTCCTCATTGTATAGTACCAAAGAATGTAACTTTCTGTATCGTACAATTAGCATGATTACGTTATTAGAAGGATTCTTTTTTTCCCTCTTAGACTCTCCTTGATAAAAGGGTTTGTGTTCACAGGCATTTGTCATCGTCATCGGTAAGCTGTCGCAATCTGGTATTCACCTCTTCAATGGCTTCCTTTAGAAGTTAAAAGCATTCTGTGTCATGGTTTCTTACTTTCATATATTGATTTCTACCTTCATGTATTGAGTGGTCTCATTGTTTGAGTTCATAAGACCAAGAATATAATAGGCTTTTGAAAGATGTGCTGGCTCCTTTCAAGACATTATTGATTTTCTATAGCTAGGAACTCTTTGTGAAGTTGTGCAATTATCTTCGGCGGAGCAGTCGGTGTTTGTGAAGTTGTGCAATTATCATTGGCGAAGTTAGCAGTGTTTACCAGGTGGTGGAGAGAATTAATCTGGTTATATACATTGCGATCACGGGCACGTGTCCTACGGGATGAAAGGGAGTAGGAGGCCTGGTGTGGGCCTCCTGTCTCAGGCAGACAACAGATGTTTTTTCTAATCTGAGGAAACAGAGAGTGACCAGAGAAACAAAATGTTTTGCGACGAGGATGGGATTCGAACCCACGCAGGGAGACCCTATTGGATTAGCAGTCCAACGCCTTAACCACTCGGCCACCTCGTCATGTAAGGAAGGGAAATCGTCAGTATGCTTTCCCAAAATATTTTGGTTTTATTTTTTCAAGGACCTTTAAGTTTTCCCTTGTTTCCGCCATTGGACATCGCTTGCAAAGCTGTGGCGAAGTTAGATGGAAGTGCTTTTGTAGCGTCCATTATCACAGTCAAGATTGGCAGAGATGAAGGTCACGTATAGATATTCTGTATGGTTTATGCCTTGTTTATAAGTAATCTGACACAGTGCTCATACAGTACTAGCCTTAATTTGGGGAGAGTATTTAACAGTGCTTATGTATTCTCACCTTATGTTCCCAAATGAAATAATATTTGTCATGCTTATGAAGCATGCACATGCGTACAGTCACTATTTTAAAGATTACGCACATAGAACTGTAACTTTTAAGAATTCCAGTATCAGAATACTAGTAACATTGGCAGGAGCTTAAATTTCATAAAAGTAACTTCTCTTCTTGAGAACTAGAAACTGCAAGACTTAAAAAACACAAAATCCAGAAGAAACTTGGAAAGAGGATGAGTGCCTTCCTCATCCCAGCACTCGGAGAGGGAAATACCCTCTAGGATTTCCCAAACTGGGAAATTCTACTAGATGGCTTTGTTATTAAAGGATGCAAAATAAAACTCGCCTTCCTTCAAGAAACTGTGAGCTAAATGAATATGAAACACTCTCCTGTAAGATATACAGTTTTTATTTTAATAATGATAATTAAGCCATTGGGGCAAAGAAATCAGGTACTCCTGCGTTGTTAAACGCAAGGTCTAGAAAATACGTGAACAGTCAACTGTTTCCTTTCTAGTCACACCAATTAATCCTGGGGATGGGATAGATAATTTGGATGGGGTATGGATGGTAAAAGTTGTATGATAAAAAAACAATAGTGGGAAGAGTGATCTGGCCAGACCCAATTGCACCTAATATTTTATATTATTCTTGTGGAGGCTAATTCTTGTCTCCGTTTAATTTTAGTTTAGAAGTTGTCATACATGTTTGTGCCATACAAATCTTGATGAGTTTTCGGAGGGAACAGGATATTGTGGAGCCACGTGTAGGGATGCTCTCGCCTTGCTTGAAATTTACCAAAAAAAAAAAATTACACCGATTAATTTTTAATCTTTTGTTATTTAATGGAGTCGATCATACCAGGCCTTAGCAGGATACTGTTATAATATTGTGGTATACTAAACTGTACTGGTGTCTTTTATATTAAGTTGTTTAGTAAATAATCGGGAAGAAATCCTCTGGTGATGATTTTTGCAGGAGGTCATTGCATTCCAGGTCTTCGGTCATGTACACTCTAAAGATTGACCTTGACTGCTTTTGAAGGCACGTGGCAGCTAAGGTAACTATTGTGGGTGCGTTTTCATCAAAATGGTATGATTTTTCTGACTTTGACAATTTCGTTCTCACGGTAGCTAAATGTCTGGTTGATCACTTTTATTTTGATTAGTCCATTTGAGGTGCTTGTGAAAGGTGAGATTATTTTATATTTATTAATCACAAACATTTTAACTTGGTTAAAGAGTTCATTTCTTCTTATTTTAGTTCCTTCGAAATTCATTGCACAGTGTCATAAGAAGAATTATTGTTTAAATGTGCATTATGAAGGGTAGAAAAAATTGTTTTCAGTAACTCTGATCTTTCCGAATGTTTACAAACTATTTATTGTAGTAATAGTAGTAATAGGATAAGGTGCAATGTGCAGCTCGTTGTGATATACCTTGGTTGGAAGTCAGTTAGCTGGTCTGCAGGAAGCCCAGACCAAGGAACCTGGTAAAACCGACCACTCTTGGAAATGTGTACAGTTAACGTGTGCGAGAGATTAGATTTTTGTAAAGCAAGATGAGTGTGTGTGTGTGTGTGTGTGGAGATAAAAGGAAAATTGTTTTCTATTAAACTTGTGAATGTAAATATTAAGAGCATTAAGTTTCACATTAATAGCATTGGTAATAAAAATTTTTTTTAGATACATTCATACATACTGTATATATACAGTATTTACATACATACAGACATACATACGTTATATATATATATATATAATATATATATATATATATATATATATATATATATATATATATATATATATATACACATATATATATGTGTGTGTGTGTGTGTGTGCACGCGCGTGCGTGCGCCTGCGTACTCACAACTCTCTCTCTCTCTCTCTCTCTCTCTCTCTCTCTCTCTCTCTCTCTCTCTCTCTCATACAGATGGGAGAAATGGTGCCAGCGTAGGAAACTAATCGCAATGAAACGAGTATTCAATTTCAATGTTATATTCACAGGATATACATAAAAATAGATTTTACTAGATCCTCTTATACCACTCCCCCCCTTCCCTCCCGAAACTTACATAGTCTCTCAGCTTTAAGGGACTTTCCGTCCCAAAACATATTGATTACTGCTTCGCCTGTAGATTTTGTTTTGTTTTGTGACGCTTGTTTCTCAGCGGTACCGTGGCCGTGATCGTATAGTGGTTAGTACATTGCGTTGTGGCCGCAATAACCCAGGTTCGAATCCTGGTCACGGCAGTGTACCGGTTCCTTTTTGTTGGTTAGGGGTGCATAGTTTAAGGAATCATCAGAGGACTTGTAGGTTAGTTTCCGTGTAATATGAATTTTGATAAGCCATTGTCGGTAGCATTTAGGTAGGTGATGGCAGGTTATAGAAATGAGGTGTTTCACTAACAGATAAAATTGCTTTGAGGTGCAATAGCAAGGTGTGGAATAAAATATGATGTGGCTGGTATGTTTCAAAAGGACGAAAAGGGAAAAGAGGGGTAGAGAAAAAGTGGGAATGAATGGACTTTTTGGAAATTGTGAATTAAGAGATTTAAGACTTGAAGATGATACTGAAGCCTGAAGCTGACTTAAGATAAATATCACGATTGCAAATTGAAACTAGGAAATGGCTTAGGTGAATTTTGTTGATTCTTAAAGAATGTAGGTGACTGACTTGTGTACCAGTGCTTGTGGTGATTAAATGTGAAGGTTGATATAGTGAAAGAAGAGGTGGGAGAGAATTAGCATAGGTATAATAAGGAAGGCAATATTTATGGTTGATATTTGAGCAAGAGATGTGAATTGATATAGTAGAATGAGGAAGATAACAGTCATGGCTGATGATTGAATAAGAAAAGAGGTGAAGTAAAGAAGGCTGCAAGTATGGGTGATAATAGAATTCAGAGACGAGGTAAATTGATGTAGATAAAATAAGAAAGATAGCAGTTAAGAACAGTGCGGGAGTAAGAAATGAATTTATCAGTTAATTTAAAACAGAGAGGATGACAGGCACTCTGTGAAAGTGTCCCTTAAGAAGCTGAAGATGAATGGCCTTTATGGATCATTGTGCGGATGAGATTTGTATCAATAAGAGTGAAAGTAGATATCAGCCGCTTATTTCGGTTGAACAGTTGCCTGCCTGTCTTGGAAGAAGATGATAAAGCTGTATGTCGTGATTAGTACTGTGCAGAATAGAAGTGTATCCTGGGAGGTGAGTGGAATAAAAGGAATGTGTACAGGGAAGCAAAAGTTAGAATGTATATAGAATTATGATATATAGAAGGATTTCTAGGGGCGAATGTTGGTATATAAAGCGGGATGAAGTGGAATAGAAGGGATTCGTTTAGAGAGGCAAAAGTAGGGAATGTGTGCAGGTATTTAATAGAATAGAGGGATTTGTCTAAAGAGGCAGCAGTTCAAATTTATGGTGGTATTAAGTGGGTTAGAGGGGTTGTGTTTAGAGAAGCAAAATCTGGAATCAAGTGGAATAGGGGGATTTGCTTAGAGAAGCATAAGAAATGGAATGAATTGAGGAACATTTGAGTGGAATAAGATATAATAATGGGAAATGGAAGTTGGAATGCATAAAGTGTTATTGAGCCGGTTCGTATATCATGTAATTGCAGTGTGATTGTGAAAACAGTAGAAATGGAATGTCAGTTCATACAGTTAAGGGTTTGGCAGACTTCTGGATTTTCTTGCAGTAAATTTTGAGTTAGGATCGGCAGACAGTATTTTCAAATGCTTGTGTGTAAAGTTTTCAGGGTTACAGACAGTATAGTTTTAATACGGTGGACTTCTTGGCTGTTTTTATTTTATGTTCACTGACCAGGTAGTCATGATTGATACAAGATTGCAATCTTAAAGTTTTCATTCAGGCTTTGCACGTTATATTTGATTTGACAAAGTCTTATGTTTGCTGGAAGTAGGAAAAAACCTTGAATGATATCAGAATGAATCAGAACATCCCTTCTCTGAGTGTGTCTCTTTTCAGTTGCTGCTCATAGTTTTTTTTTTTTTTTCGTCTGTCACTTATAAATTCAGTTCTTGAGATGGCCTACATTAGTAAGTCTGAATTAGAGCTTATTTGCCACAGGTATTCAAGTAACTTTTGAGGAAGGGCTTTTTCTAAGACAGTGATTTATTCTCATGGCATTAGGCTTTCCTCACTGCTTACTGGGTATAAACAGTAGTTTATTCCCCATGACACAAGGCTTTCTTCAGTGCGTAATGATATTTTCCCTGTAACATAAGGGTTTCCTTATGCTTATTGAGTATGGACAGTAGTTTTCCTTCCATAACATAAGGCTGTCCTCAATGCTTACTGAGTTTTTTCCCATGACATAAGGCTTTCCTCAATGCTTACGGAGTTTTTTCCCCGTGAGATAAGGCTTTCCTCAGTGTTCACTGAGTTTTTTTTCCTCATGACATAAGGCTTTCTTCAGTGCTTACTTAGTTTTTCCCCGCATGACGTAAGCCTTTCCTCAATGCTTTCTGAGTTTTATCTATGACAAGGCTTTCATCAATGCTTTCTTAGTTTTTCCCCTATGGCATTAGAATTTTCTATATGCATATTAAGTATGGGACAATCGTTTCACCCCCATGACATAAGGCTTTCCTGAATGCATATTGATCATGGACAGTGGATTTTGCCCCATGACATAAGGCTTTCCTCAATACTTTATTGAATTTTTCCCATGACATGAAGTGAATTTATTCCACATGAAATAGTTTTCCGACAGGTAATCAGTCATGTTTGGATACCTGATGGCTTCCTTGATTAAAGGTATAAGGTTATGCAGTCGCCAAATGCAAAATCCTGTTTTTCATTTCCGTGAACTGACATCAGAAAATATGAAAAAGATGATGGCCCTTGCTTGACCATAGCAAAATGTGGAAAATGAAGGGCCTGTCCGGGATTTGAACCCGGGACCTCCTGCACCCAAAGCAGGAATCATACCCCTAGACCAACAGGCCATATGAAGGAGTGGAAATTGGACAGTATTTCAATGTGAGTTAAAGAATGAATAATTAGATTTATATTTTTAAATTCGGAAAGCTAACCCATCACAAACACACGAAACTAACGTTGTCGAAACCTGCTTAATGTTCATCTTCGACCCAAAGTTCTTGTGATGTATATTCCAGCCATATTTTTCGTAAGAGTTTGAATTCATCGGTCTTAATTTTCAATCTGGGACACTTTTGTGTGCCACAGAAATATTCATTGAAAAAGTATAGCATTTGGATGTTTAGAATCTCCAAAGAAAGAATGTGTTGTTCATAAAAGCACTTTGTTAAAAAATGTTTAAATGTCATAGGATCTCAAGCGATGGTGGTATAGTGGTTAGCATAGCTGCCTTCCAAGCAGTTGACCCGGGTTCGATTCCCGGCCATCGCAAAGACACTTTTGCTGCAAAAGCTCTACTTGACGTCTTTTTATCTTATTGGTTAAGCTGGCCTTATGTCAGCACTAGCTCTTTCTCTTTGGCAGTCATGTTCTCTAATCATGTATTGTGATGGACAGATGTTTTTTTCAGTTACATGTTGCCCTAGAACAAGAGCCCATGCTGGCACAAGGCACCATAAACTACAAGTAGAAGAAGAAGGCATATGAATCCACAAGGCCACCTTAAACCATAGTAGGAGAAGAAGAGGGCATCTTAATCCACAAGGCCACCTTAAACCAAAGTAGAAGGAGAAGTCATCTTAATCCATAAGGCCACCTTAAACAAAAAGTAGAAGTCATCTTATAACCCACAAGGCCACCCTAAGCTAAAAGTTGAAGAAGGCATCTGATAATCCACAAGGCCACCTTAAACTAAAAGGAGAAGAAGAAGGCATCTTAATCCAAAAGGCCACCTTAAACTAAAAGTAGAAGTCATCTTATAACCCACAAGGTCACCCTAAGCTAAAAGTTGAAGAAGGCATCTGATAATCAACAAGGCCACCTTAAACTAAAAGGAGAAGAAGAAGAAGAAGAAGGGATCTTAATCCAAAAGGCCACCTTAAACTAAAAGTAGAAGAAGAAGAAGAAGAAGAAGGGATCTTAATCCAAAAGGCCACCTTTAACTAAAATCAGAAGAAGGGATCTTAATCCAAAAGACCACCTTGAACTAAAATCAGAAAAAAGTCATCTTAATCCTTTTTAATGCCCCACATCAGTGGCCAGCACTGGCTTCAGGCTGGCTTAAGTGGGGTGTTACCTGTTGAATGGATTTTTCAGTGCTGCTCAATTTCCATATTAAAAAGAGGGATAGCATACCTAACTAGTTAAGGGCCAAGACCATCTTTAGTATGGATTGTAGGTAAGATTCAAGCAGTTTGATTCTAAATGTTGTTCTTATTCAATGGTTTTCAATATTCCTGAAACTCATCTGCTCTTTGGGATAGTATTGTTGATCTTGGAGGCCATTGACCTGATGGTTTCCAGGCATTGTTTGGCTACTGTCAGTTCAGCTCGCAGTAACACAGCGTCAGTGGGATGAATAGTGTGTTCAATAATTCTTGTTTGTCAAGTATGTTGTAGTGATGGATAGTCTTTGTAAAAGTTCGTGGGATTTAAAAGTATTAAAAACGTATCAGTTACTAGCTTAAGCCTTGTCGAACAAATTCAGGAGGTCCAAAAAGTAATGGTTTTGTAACCACGGTGGTCTATTTTGCATATTCGTTATGTACAGTTGTTTCTTCATGTCTCAAGGAATTACCATTATACCTATGAAATGAGAAAATATTAACTATGAAATGAGAAAATATTAACTACTTTTGGCTTGTTTTATGTTAACTTTGCCATAACGTGTCATAGCCTTATACCATGCCAGAGAGGTCCATTTTGTATTTATAGTGTATTAGATTTTGGAGTTGTTACTTAAGATCTCATGCCCTTATTTTTAATTCAGTTACTTTCATTCTTCCATATCAAAGCAAACATATTTTAGTAGAAACTTAGTTTTGATGAAGTTAGTTAACATGTTCTCTCATGTTCTGCAGCATCATAGAGAGTTAAGCATTCAAATCAGCACAACTCAATTGAAGTTGCTTTTGGTGCTAGCTTTCCGACAGGCGCAGTCAAGTATAAACTTTTGACTGCTTAAGGAATGGGCAAATACTCTTAAATACTAACATTATCTAGTCCACATCGGTCCAGATGGACGGAACCTAAGTGATACTTAGGCTTCGCCAATATTGCATGCACCATCGACTGCCCCACATCTAGTCGTAACCATCATAAAAGCATGATCTGAACGTAGATCTTTAGTAATCTTCTAATTTTGAATTTAAATATCTGTAAAAGTAAATTAGCCTGCTAATTATGAATGTCTTATGCTAAGTACCCTAATCCACAAAGTTTATAGATAATAACCCTTGGATCACAAAAAAATATTGGTAGTATGCATTACATATTTTAGCATTGTGTGGACTGCAAAAATATGTAAATGGCTTCTACTACTAGCAGATCAAAGAAAGAAAAAATTGTCATGTCAGTCCCTTGCTTTCATCTTCACATCCATCAAATCATTTTACCCAACCCTTGTTTGCTGATTTCATTTTTGGCTGCAGTAATTCCTAGAATAAAACAGTAGAAAATCTGCTACTAAAACGTATCTTCTGCTATTCTGCTTAGACATGACTCGGATGAAGTAGGTTTAACTCCCACAAAAATCTACTAAAAATTGGGCGGGATGAAGTGCAGTTACCTCCCACAAAAAAATCTTCTAGAGAAACATGGCTAGGACCAAGTATGGTTAACTCCCACCAAAAATCTGTTACAAAAGAATGGCTGGGCAAAATATCCTCTTCTAAACATGGCCAGGATGAAGTATGGTTCAAATCCTATTTAGCATACCTGTTAATGAACACAAGGGGGTGGTGGTGGGTGGCTGTTCCCATTTCTGGTTCAGCTCCCCAGCAGCTTAGCTTCTACTTAACACAATGCAAAGGGCTACCTCTGCTTCAGTCCCTCAAAGGATTGAGTGAAAGGTTAAGCACATTTATTGAAGTGGGCTGCTGCTTTCGCCGTAATGTGTTGAAACCGCAAAGTAACTGTTATACCATTTCGTCACTCTGTAATCAAAACAACAAAAGCTACCGTCAGGGGGCGCCCGGGATTGAACCGGGGACCTCTCGATCTGCAGTCGAATGCTCTACCACTGAGCTACACCCCCTGCTACGAATGACACAATAAATATTAAAAGAAAATTTTAAGATTCAACATAAAGACACTGATAATCCTTCGTTATCTTTACGTAGGCCTGTGGTTATTTTGCCTCATAAGAATACCACGTAAAATGGTCAGAAAGATTTGGAAAGGAGAGTCGTGTGTCTTTATAAAGCCTTCTAGAAACCATACCTATATGCATACTGGATATGAATCTACAAGAAGCATTCCATCTCCTTTCCATGAGGAATAAACTCTTGAGTGTTTGAAAGCTCATTTTTATAATGTGCTTTTACTGTAGATTTTTTAGAGAACGAATGTGGTAGTAGTGACTATTGCCAAGTCAGATTCAAGGGTCATCCTTTCCAGCGGAAGTGACTTAGTATGCTATGTTGTACTGCCTGGTTTTTACGATGCTTGGTTAGCATATAATCGGCCATATAGATATGGAACTAGAATCTTATATGCTCCTTAAGACAACCTCCTTTCTGTTGGGCAGACGACTGTATTGCAATTTTGATATTTACCCTTTTCTCTTCATCGTTCAGATTAAATGGGAATGTATGCTTACACACCCACACACAAAAACATACCTAATATGAATGTATAGGGAAATTATGTATTTCTCATATATAAAATACAGTGTGTACTCGTATATTTTTGTGTAACGCCAATGTACACCTTGCTCTCACTGACCATACATGTTGAGATACTGATTTTGGAGTCTTTTATAAAGCTAATGTATACTGTCGCAGTATTGCACTTACCATCCATTTAAATGTAATCACCAATTAATTATGAAATATAAAATTACTGTATTCTGTGCAAAACTACAATCAATTATCTTTACAGTGATATTGGGTTTATTTGTTAAGTGCAAAGACAAATTTTACGGCCATTTTACCAAAAAATTTATTTAATGTATTTCTTGCATTCGTGTATCTATAAGGTAGTTTACTAGCAAGGATAGTAGCAGAAGTAAAAGGTGGAAATGATTATTTGAATTTAGCCAAAGTAGAGTTTCTGAATTTTTCTTTAAAAGTATTTGTTAAGAAGGTAAGGGATGAATTTTGTTTTATGCCGTACAGATGTATGATAAAATGCCTTGCCAGTGATGTATAGCCTATCACCATTTATTTTGATCAATGAATATTATATCGTAGTACATTCATTTTTGATGGGTCAGGTATGTATGACTGTATGTATGTATCTGTCTTCATCTGCCCTTATCCTGGAGTGTCAAAATTGATGATAAGGTCATTTTGAACGCATGCAGATAACCATTTAATTCTTGACTATCTTTTGCAACTGTTGTAGCAGTTCTTGTTTCTAGTACCTGCCATCTTTAAAGTACCTTGACCATACAATTGAGAAAGCGATCCCCAAAGCTAACATAATCTTCTACCGTTCCCCTCAAAACAAGACTAGAGAGACACCCAACAATAAAATAAAAATCCCACACTTGGACAGGATTAAGACGTTGACACAGGCACTTGGAAACTCTAACCCTTTTGCTTTTATGCACCCAAATACCTTAGCCAAATCCCAGAATAATGTCCAACAAAAGCCGGTCCCCAAAGACACTGGAGTTTACGAAATCCCTTGCCTCGACTGTGACCAATCTTATATCGGTTTTACAGGTAAATCACTCCCCCAGAGATTAATAGAGCTTAAACATTCAGTTTGGTATGGACAACAGTGCTCAGTTATTTATAATAACCACATAAATAACCATAATCATAGGATAAACGGGAATTTTTCACATAATGTATAGCAGCAATTGTCGGTTCAAAAGCCAGATTGTAGAATCAGCTTTGATTAAACAAAGAAATACAGTGAACCTCTCAAAAGGAGCCGAGGCTCCGATATTAAAGATAAAATCTTCTTCCAACCAATGATTAAGAAGATTATAGAGAAATTGTCAGCTGGAATGACGTAGCGGCTGACTTATGGACCTTTTGGTATAAATACCACGTTTCTGTAACTCTTCTCATTCATTACTTACCTGAAAAGAGTGACAGTTGTTCTCTGAAATATAGCATTCATTTTCTACATTTTCGCATTTTTATGGACTTATGTTTGATGGAATTCTGTTTTAACAAAATATTGCACACACACACAAGTTCTGTGCTAACTTAGAATCGTATTGCAGTTTGTCTCTGGTGTCATTATTCTGTCTCTTCCTCTCACACACACATCTTTACCCACATGAACCATGTATTTGCACTGTTTGAACTTTGGCCAGGCCAAACTAACTTAAACTATTCCAGAAGTTTCTTGAAAGAGGCGCCCCTTCAGAATTGGCGCATTAATATTGCAGTTCCTCCACACTACAACCTTTATGTCAAATTGAACAATTCTTTTCTTCTGGTGGATTTTAGCGGAACTCTCTTACATAATCACAGAAATAAGTAAAACAGGCTTTTAAGGATGGGGTTGGTAGCCCCTTGCCCTTTTCTTAAACCCAGCGGACGCTGGTACCCCTTCTCGTCTAGGTCAGTGGTTGGGCACTAGGCCATGACCAAAATCAGTGACCTTTCAAATGCAGTCTCATGAATCTACCACTGAGCTGTTAAACTTATGATTTGCTTCCCCCATCTGATTATATAGACCTTTTGTTTGTATCCTGTCTCTGATTATATAGATCTTTTGTTTGTTTATCCTTTCTCTGATTATGTAGATCTTTTGTTTGTGTATCCTGTCTCTGGTTATATAGACCTTTTGTTAGAGCTAAAATGAGTGACTATTACATAATTTTCACATTATATAATCAATTGTCGTAGGTAATCTTTGTTCCATCACCAAACATAACAAAACTTCTGGCAGCGGTGGGATTCGAACCCACGCCTCCGAAGAGACTGGTGCCTTAAACCAGCGCCTTAGACCGCTCGGCCACGCTACCCTATTAGTATCGTGTACAAACAGACAAACTCAGCACCAGGGTCAACCCTTATTGCATTAATGGTATTATGGTGGGTGGACTCTTAAATAGGAAGTCTTACACCTGTAGTTTTTGAGCCCTTTGGATTTGCACTGCTCCGTTTCTGGCAACTTTTAGGACACGATAAGGAAAGGATCGTTACTGTATGTCAAACTGAATAAATTACAGATGTTATGTAATTCCTCTGACAAGTGGTTTGTAAACGAAACTTTTCTTAATACGCGTGACCCTGGTGATATTGTTAGTCTGTTTTCCCGGACATTTGAACTTTGATTCGACAGAGAGTGTATCTATGAAGATCAGGTTTACAGTTGTCAATCGTTAGATTTTGATTGTACCTTCTAAGATATTAAAACTGGAAGATAATGGGGGTTAGAGTGAAACGAAGAGACAAGTGGCACATTTGTATGTAATAAGAATGGCAAAATGAAAGATCACATAACCAGGACAGGCAACAAAAGATAACATCAAATAACCAGGACAGAGCCATGGACTAAAGATGGTGGACATTATTAGGCTGGACCCTAACAGTCTCGTTATCAGAACAAACTGTGGGGACATCAGTCATACGGATAGGGAAAGGAAAAGAAACATCTGGCAAGTTTAGTGCAAACAAATTCTACGTCAGACAGATATCATACTAGAGAACTAAGTATAAGTAGGACAGTAACCATGGTATCAGTTCTTAGACCTGTGATAATATGGGATGATCAGATTCCTCAAGAAACAAAAAAAGAATTCCAAGAACATGACTAACTGCAGATCAGTCACACTTTTTTTTTTGTGGGAAGATCATAGAGAAAATAGTAATAAACGACCGTTGAAGTTATTTGTGACACAACAGTTCAGCAGCGACTTGTTTAAGTCTCCCAAAGGAAGAAATTCAGCTGGCTATAATGCTATTAGAATATAATCATCATGGTTGTGGGGGTCAAAGGCTTGTGCATCATACTGGCCAGTGAATCAACACCATTCCCCATCCCCAAATACTGTAGAGGTCTGGAAATAACTTCCGTTTCCTCTTTCGTCCCAATCGTTTTAAAACGTGAAAAATGAAAACTTGTGACTTCTTGCACATTTCTTTGGAACATTTCCGTCAGCCATACATACCTTACGCACCCTGGTCAGGAACTCGATTCCAATTTTACAAAAAAAATAAAAATAAATAAATAAAAAAAAGTAAAAAAGCAGCATCTCACATGCAGTCCCATAATTCTTGGTGCCATTTCATTATTCATGCATTTAATGGCATTTCATAGGCAGTATGAGACTAAATGACAATTTAAAACATTTATGCCTTGGGTCTAGAATTACTTTCCGAATGTTGTCTCAATGAATGGTAAGTGGAATAGTTTGTGAAAAGGTATTATGTCTCAAGAAATTTAGTGTTGTCACGAGATGTATGGAAAGTTTAAGAAAACAAGTTATAAGTTTTCTGTAAAACTTGTGCTGGCTTTGTCTGTCCATCCGCACTTTTTCTGTCCGCCCTCAGATCTTAAAAACTATTGAGGGTAGAAGGCTACAAATTGATATGTTGATCATCCACCTTCCAGTCATCAGACGTAAGAAATTGCAGCCCTCTAGCCTCAGGAGTTTTTTTTTAATTGTATATAAGGTTAAAGTTAGCCATAATCGTGCTTCTGGCAACGACATAGGCCAGAACACCACCGGGCCGTGGTTAAAGTTTCATGGGTCGCGGTTCATACAGCATTATACTGAAACCACCAAAAGATAGATCTATTTTCGATGGCCTTGATCATGCACTGTAGCGGTTGTACAGAAAACTCGATTGCGCCGAAGAAACTTCGGCGCATCTTTTACTTGTACAATATCGAAAATAACTCTAAAACAAGTAGAACCTGTATATTATAATTTCCTATGAATGTGTGTGCGCGTTGTTAATAAAAGTTTCTTTGAAGAGTTCTCAATTAGTTCCAATAACTGAATATTCAGAGTATTGATTTCTTCATTTAATACATCGTGGACTCATTGCTTTTATTATTTTAACGTCAAAAACAATGTTTATTTTGATGTTAATGTTAAGGTAATATTTGGAATATTATCCAGGTACTGTATGTGATTCTTTAAGTAGTTTATATTGTTCTGGATGTTACTGCTTATATGCATAAGACTGAAGTGAGATCTTGAAATTTTTACTAATGTTGAGCCATACTGTATGTAAATGGTTGATCAGTTTGATATATTAACTAGTGGAACAACAACTTGAGTCATTAGTGAAGGAATATTCTTTGCCCATTTATATGTACAGAGGGAAAATTGTAGATTCCTTCTTAGTCACGTACCTTAAGTACAATACAGTACATACTCCTTGCCATTTATTTACGAACGTGTGAAAGTACTGGAAGTAAGTAGGCAGAGTTTCCAGCATGCCCAGTTGATAATAAGTTTATGGGCTGAATAAACAGTCTTTCTTTGCCAATCATTGACAACTACATTCTTTTAAGAATTGGCGCAAAGTTAGACCCCATTTAGGGTGGTTTTCCACAACACTGGTCAGTGCTTCCGTTTTAAGAAGCATGAAATTTTTCACAACTCAGAGAAGTTTGCATTTATTTATATATGTTTGTCGTCGTTGTTAGCAAGGATGTTAGCAAGAGATTGTTAATATTTCTCTGCAATTAAGTTTACCTGTGGAATAAACTATAAGCAGTTGGTGAATGGGAGGTTATTGGCATTAAACAGCCTGGACCTATCATTAATGCACTTAGCTGCAAGCCGTTGAAAATCGGTGAAATGTGACTAAGGTAATGTAATTGAATTAAGGTAACATAAATGAATTAATCAGTCTTTAAAACTGAGCATATGGGAGTAAATTTAGTCTATTTCATAAAAAGCATTCGTGTCGCTTCAAAGTTACAAAACGTTATCCACGTCTGGCCCGTATGGGGATCGAACCCACGACATCCGCGTTATTAGCACGGCGCTCTAACCAACTGAGCTAACAGGCCTCCACATTTCGAGGGAAGTAAGTCAGATCGATTCCTTCATTTTTATTGATTTTCATCTGGTCGCAGTTTTTATGGACAAACCTTCAAAAGAATGCATATTACTGTTTCTTTCCCCTTATCACTAAGCAAATCGTAAGTGACCATCACGGGAAACCGGATGTGAAGACCTGATATTTTTTTGTGGGATAGTACAGTGATTGAATTATCACAGGAAATTACCTTGTCAGATATCATCCTCAGTAATCTTCAAAATTACTGAGAAATTTGTTTGTCTACCAAGTTAAATTATTTTAAGAAACCAGGCTGTTGCTTAATTGGTTTTAGATCGAATGGGCTTGATATCAGCATGGGCATTTGCCATAGGTAGTAATTTAATGTTTTGGATATAATTTTCTTTCAGAAACATATTGTGTAAACAAAATAAGAAAAAGGTTTTCGTCTGGTTGGTTTGTTAGGAATAAATATATATAGAAGTAGAAAACTCCCATTATATATATTAGGTTCAATCACAATTGTTATAAAAAATATTGGAGTTGTCTTCAGTGAATGTCTGCTGTTGTATGTACATAAACACATCCTTTATAAACAGAACCATTGAAAATAAATCCTTTGATATGGCAAATATTTGAGCTCAATTATCTTAGTTACTTGTGCATTACAAAGGGGATAACACGCTTTCAGTGTATTGTACGGTTTCTGGAACGAGAATTGCAGATGTATTGTCTAATTTGTCACTTTTCCCATTCACCTAGAAGTATAGAAAATTCTTTAAATCAATGCAGTTCTGAAATTTCATTTTGGGGATTCCTGAAGTAATTGGTGGCAATCGTCTAACTTAAGCTGCCGATTCACATTTTTACAATAACTTTTCTCTGGAATTGAAGGCTTTTCATCAATGGTGTATGGATTAGGTAGTTCTTGTTAAACAAATATAGACTGCCTTTAAAAGCAAGAGCCCATGTAGTCCATCAACAGCGCTGTGAAGTACGAAGAATGATTAGTGGGAGTAAAGGAAGACATGGGAACTAGTTCATTTGTGGGATCACTGATTACTTGTGTTATCCATTTCAATCTAATCTATTACCTGCATCCTTATGCAGGTAGGGTTTAGTTCACGGGACCCCAACTCGTCCGCGTTGGTTGGACAGATGTCGTGAGTCAACACCAGGCCTTGTACAGTTTGTTACATCTTACCATATTTGCTGTCTCCAGGACAGTGTCTTGCCTTGCCATAGGGCATGGACCCTTGCTGGCATAAGGTAGGTTTAACTTGAACCAACCGGTCACCATATGATCTCTTCTGTAGGTCTTGGATCACCATCTAGAGAACAGTACTTAACCCTTGGGGCCTTCTTCAGCTAATTCCCATGACATCCTGGCCTGACTTATGTAGTGGAAGAGGGGTATGTCTCCCGAAAGAATTTATATACATAAAAGGAAGAGATCTCTTTATTATGACCTCACTGCAGCGATCAAAAGATACACCAATGGCCCGTATGGGGATCGAACCCACGACATCCGCGTTATTAGCACGGCGCTCTAACCAACTGAGCTAACAGGCCTTGGCGAGGCGGTCTTAAGAGCTTGGTATTCTTCTCAAGCATTCGGCAATCTCCCAGCCCATCCCCACCCCAACCTTTCGGATGGAAGTGGTGTAAGGGACTCCCGCAATCATATTTTGTCCTGGGATGGAGTGCGCATCCGGAGTCACTGACTGTTGATCACCTACTCTGATAGACCTAACTGACTGTTGATCACCTACTCTGATAGACCTAACCTGAACTGTAAATTGGATTACCATTCAAAACTTAAAATTGAATTGGAAAAAAGGTCTCCACCCCTCGCCCTCACCTGTGGTAATACAAATTCAGAGCCATATTACAGCCCATTTCGTTCTGCTACCAATCTAGTATCGATTTTCCATGTTCCTACTATCAAGGCTGACTAGAATATAGTCCTAAGCAAGGTTTGTTAAGATTTGTCACTTGAAAACATCGATATATTCGGGAAGTATCACTGAATAAGTAATTGAAACGATGATGATGTGTGTATCCGTGTGGGTGTGTGTGCAAAATGAAAGTAATTTGAATAGTTATGTGAGTGTGCGGGATGTGAACTACATAAGGTTTTAGTCAGAGTAAGATTGCATCAACTTTACAAGTAAACCTCTCGGAAAGCAGTCGACGAAAAACCTTTTGATGTAGCTAAAGTCTTGATATTGCTAGTAGAATTACCTTGGGAAACTTAATGAAAAATCTGGTAAAAGAACGCTTGCATTGCTAACTTAGCAAATTGCTTTACAAAGAGGTTAGACTTCGTAGAGCATATATTGCAATGCCAAATTCTCTCTCAATGAGTCTATTATCTCTCTCCAACGAAGGCAAGGCCGTTTTCTGTCAGTGAATTCAGTTGGACAGACATCGTATCGTAAAAGAAATTGAAATGTAATTTGATAATGTAAATAATGTTTACTCTTCATTTTTAACGAAAGAAGAAAGATGATAGATTACTCAATAATCATGAATCAACTTACCCCGAAAACAATCATATCGACTTGTTCTACCAGTATTTCTTATTTATTGATCTTAACGAACTATCTCTCTCACAACACGCATTACTTCAGAGAAGGCATTATTCAAGTCTTCTCTTTTCTCAACAACGTAACAGTTTTCATATTAGGTCTTCCCTTATTCCACCCATTTAACAGTTTTCAAAGCAAGTCTTCGTTCCCCCAAACCCTTGACAATTTTCAGTTTAAAAGTCTTCGTTCTCCCAACCATTTAACAGTGTTCAGTTTCCCTTACCCCAACGATTTGACAGTTTTCGAGTTCAAGTCTTCCCTGCTCCCAGCCATTCACAATTTTCAAATTAAAAGTCTTCCTTTCCTCCCATTCACCGTCATCTAACGAACAGTAGCGTCAAGCCAAGTAGCGTATGAGAAGTATTTATCATAAAATACAACCTCAATAATTATTGGAAATTATCACCAAGAAAACCAACGAGAAATGGGTACTAATTTTTCATGGCCTATAGACTGTCAGACCGAATTCAAGGATATATATTCAAAATAATAGCAAATACGGGATTCTCTCTCTCTCTCTCTCTCTCTCTCTCTCTCTCTCTCTCTCTCTCTCTCTCTCTCTCTCTCTCTCTCTGTCCAACAGAGGCACGACCGTTTTCTTTTATAAAACAGAGAACTGTAGACTTGCGCATCATAAACAAACTTTGTTGTAATATAATACATCAATTTAATCGTTTATTGCGCTTTATTCTTTAAAGAATAGATAAGTGGACTGTTCAGTAATCAGCAACTCGACCCAAAACATAAGTTTAAGGTAATAACTCCTTCCGGAAGTGTTCCTTTGTAAGCTCAGATTTCCTTATTTATATCTGAAATACCTCTGCATAAATTTCTTCAAAGATCACTGAGAACATACAGATTAAAGAACTATACTGTATAAAATATAATTCTAAATATTCACCAACGTCGTCGCAGTTAAATCCCGTTTTGCTTTGCAAAATTCGATTCAGGTACGAAAGTCGAGCGTCGGCTTAAGAGGACTTCGAAGGCCCTTTGCCTCCGCCGGGGCGAGTGGCGTCGCCCTGTAAACCGGCGTCTCGGTGGCTTGGGCCAGTGGATGGCTTGAGGTGGGGATTACTGCTGCGGACCTGCCTATGTTGAGTGGGCGTCCGCACTAAGCTCGGCATCAATATGGGCGCCCTTGGGGAGCCATGGGGCGTCCAGGTTGTCTAAGGAGGTGTGAACCGGGCCAGGGGGGAAACCCAACAGCCAAAAGCACCCATGTCGACCAGTAGTGGGATCGCGCCCGTGAGTAGCCAGCCCGTAGCAGCCTCACCAATACAGGTGGACCTGGTCCTTTTTACATCTCATTTAACTTGATGAATGTTGCTCCTTATTTATTTTTTCATTTTCATTCTTGTTAAATGAGAACCTGATCACACACACACACCTGAATTATTGTTCATTCATGTTTATTTTTCGATTTTTTTCGCCGTTGTCTTTGAAATTTTCAAAACAATTTTCATCACTCCGTTCAAAATCCACACAATTTTCAACTGTCGTCTCTTCCCTCAACCACCTATCAGTTTCCAGAATTTTCTAAACAATTTTCAAAAGTCTTTCCTTCCCCATCCACTAATTAATTTATCAACTTGAAAGTCTTCCCTTCCCCCAACCACGTAACAGTGTTTTCAGGAATTTTCTACATTTTCACATTTTCAACAGTCTTTCCTTCATCCACAAAGCAATTTTTCAGCGTGAAAGTCTTCTCTTTCCTCAGCCACGTAACAATTTTCAGTATAAGATTCCCAGCTCAGAAATTTTTCCATTCCCCCAAGCATGAATTCTAATCTTCCCTCATCACATTCATTCCGAGAAAAGCACCGTCAGACCATGTTACTTATCTACATAAAATAACCATCAAATTCAACAACCAAAATTTTGGGAAATTACCAGACAAAAAGTCAGAGAAATTGCATTATTCTGTTATGGCTTAGTAAAAATGACTAAACGCTCATCCATGGACGTATTCAAGTAGCAAATAAAAATTTAATTATACAACAAACCCGTCAGTATCTCTCTCTCTCTCTCTCTCTCTCTCTCTCTCTCTCTCTCTCTCTCTCTCTCTCTCTCTCTCTCTCTCTCTCTCAGAGGCGCAACTGTTTTCTCTTTTAAAACAGAGGACTGTAGACTTGCACATCATAAAGAAAATTTGCTCTTATAATATTTAGATTTAACTATTAATTGCTATTCATTCCTTAGGAAATATATAAGTGGAATAGTGACTAATCAGCAACTCGACCCAAAACATAAGATTAATAACATATTTCCCCATGTACCTTGTATATTCACTTATTCCTGTTTATATCCGCAATACGTCTACATGCTTTACTTGAAAAAGCTCGGAGCTTACTTTACACATTAATAAATAATACTGTATAAAACATTGTCCTTAATAATAGCATTATCGTCAACGTCAAAGTCCATTTCGCTCTGGAAAAATATATTTAGGTAAGAAAGTCGAGCGTCGGCTTAAGAGGACTTCGAAGGCCCTTTGCCTGGGCCGGGGCGCGTGGCGTCGCCCTGTAAACCGGCGTCTCGGTGGCTTGGGCCAGTGGATGGCTTGAGGTGGGGATGACTGCTGCGGACCTGCCTATGTTGAGTGGGCGTCCGCACTAAGCTCGGCATCAATATGGGCGCCCTTGGGGAGCCATGGGGCGTTCAGGTTGTCTAAGGAGGTGTGAACCGGGCCAGGGGGGAAACCCAACAGCCAAAAGCACCCATGTCGACCAGTAGTGGGATCGCGCCCGTGAGTAGCCAGCCCGTGGCAGCCTCACCAATACAGGTGGACCTGGTCCTTTTTGTATCTTTCATTTACCTTACATGAATGTTGCTCCGTATTTATTTTCATTTTAATAACTGTTAACCTGATCATACTGACACACACACACCTGACTTATTGTTTATTCAGGTGTTTAATTTTCGATTTTTTTCGGCATTCTTTTCCGAATTTTCAAAACAATTTTCATCACTCCTTCCCCCATCCACAAATCAATTTTTCATATTAAAAGTCATCCCTTCCCCCAACCACGTAACAGTTTTCGGAATTTACAAAACAATTTTGAACAGCCTTTTCTACCTAATCCACCAAACAATTTTTGGAATCTTCAAAATTTTTAAGTCGTTCCTACCCAATCCACAAAACAATGTTTCAACTTACAAGTCACCCCTTCCCCCAACCACGTAACAGTTTTCTGAATTTTCAACACTGGTCTTTCCTTCCCTATTCATGAAATAATTTTGCATTTTAAGTCTTCTCTTACGTTAGATACGAAAAAATGTTCAACTTAAAACTCATCCTTTCCTCCAGTCATGTAATTTTTAACCGAGAAGTTTTCCCCTTCCCCCAAGCACGAATTCTACTATTCCCTCATCCCAGACATTCAGAGAAAGGCAACGACAGACCATATTACCCACCTGCATAACAGAAATTCATCAGATACAACAACCAGAATTGTTTGAAGTTACCAGACAGGGTCAGTGAGAAACTGTGTATTAGCCTGCCGGGGCATAATAAAAATGACAAAAATGCAAATTCATTGATGTATTCAAATTAGAACTTTAAATTTGATTATACTCTCTCTCTCTCTCTCTCTCTCTCTCTCTCTCTCTCTCTCTCTCTATTCATATGAATTTCTTAAACTTTATCGTGAGCCATATTGCTGGATATTTCATTACTAATTTACCTTGCTTAAGATCTCAAGTTATTCCCCAACTTGGGTAAGATTTAGTCGGGGCACTCATCCTTGCCTCTTTTCTCCCAATTCATCTTCTAGATTTAATCCTGATTCCCATGGTGGAATCAGAGGGAAGACTTCGAAGGCCCTTTGCCTGTGCCGGGGCGCGTGGCGTCGCCCTGTAAACCGGCGTCTCGGTGGCTTGGGCCAGTGGATGGCTTGAGGTGGGGATTACTGCTGCGGACCTGCCTATGTTGAGTGGGCGTCCGCACTAAGCTCGGCATCAATATGGGCGCCCTTGGGGAGCCATGGGGCGTCCAGGTTGTCTAAGGAGGTGTGAACCGGGCCAGGGGGGAAACCCAACAGCCAAAAGCACCCATGTCGACCAGTAGTGGGATCGCGCCCGTGAGTAGCCAGCCCGTAGCAGCCTCACCAATACAGGTGGACCTGGTCCTTTTTGCATCTTTCTTTTTTATCTCATTGTGTTGAAAAATGTTCCTCCTTTTTTAAAATAAATTGCCAGCATATCACACTAACACACCTGATTTGCCTTGTGTGTTCATTTATCAGTTATCCTGTCAGTTCATTCCTTATTTTCGGCGATTCATTTATTAACGTTTATGTTGTATTTTTTACGTTGCCATCACATTTTCAAAACACCAGTCAACATATTTTACCTACAAAAATAGTAGCTTCCCTCTACCTACAAAAATTAAAGGATATCGTCAGCTGCAAGGTCACTAAACCACGACATTTTCGCATAATAATATAAGCTTTATTTCCTGTCTTTTGATGAATATATTAACCCGGAATTACTTCTCTCCTACTTAAATTTACCTTGCAAGAATAAAATTTCCTTTCTATATGTATGTATGTATATATATATATATATATATATATATATATATATATATATATATATATATATATATATATATATATATATTTCTAAGAAGTTTAATCAATGCTTTATTCTTCATTCTCTACTTTTATCCATTCTCATAATAAAGTTTTCTAAGACGTTTAATCAGTGCTTTATATTTCATTCTCTACTTTTATCCATTCTCATAACAAAGTTCACTCTCTAAAATCATCAGCTTTGCCAACACTATTTTTGTGTAAAGAACTATTTAATTTTCAATTCAAGTTATTCTCCATGCAAGTTGAGGTTCCTTTTGCGCTTTCAGCTTCCAAATTTTATTCCCATTCGTCTTTCATGTTTAGTCCTGATTCCCTTGGCCGAACGAGAGGGAAGACTTCGAAGGCCCTTTGTCTGGGCCGGGGCGCGTGGCGTCGCCCTGTAAACCGGCGTCTCGGTGGCTTGGGCCAGTGGATGGCTTGAGGTGGGGATGACTGCTGCGGACCTGCCTATGTTGAGTGGGCGTCCGCACTAAGCTCGGTATCAATATGGGCGCCCTTGGGGAGCCATGGGGCGTCCAGGTTGTCTAAAGAGGTGTGAACCGGGCCAGGGGGGAAACCCAACAGCCAAAAGCACCCATGTCGACCAGTAGTGGGATCGCGCCCATGAGTAGCCAGCCCGTAGCAGCCTCACCAATACAGGTGGACCTGGTCCTTTTTGCATCTCTCATTTACCTTACATGAATGTTGCTCTTTATTTCCATTTTAATACCTGTTAACCTGATCACACTGACACACACACCTGACTTATTGTTTATTCAGGTGTTTATTTTTCGATTTTTTCGCCATTCTCCTCAGAATTTAGTTTTCATCACTCCTTCCCCCATCCACAAATCAATTTTTCAAAGTAAAAGTCATCCCTTCCCCCAACCACGTAACACTTTTCGGAATTTGCAAATCAATTTTTAACAGCCTTTCCTACCTAATCCACCAAACAATTTTTGGAATCTTCAAAATTTTTAAGTCGTTCCTACCCAATCCACAAAACAATGTTTCAACTTAAAAGTCATCCCTTCCCCCAACCACGTATCAGTTTTCTGAATTTTTTTCTGAATTTTCAACACTGGTTGCAACAGTCTTTCCTTCCCTATCCATAAAATAATTTTGCATTTTAAGTCTTCTCTTACGTTAGACACGAAAAAATTTTCAACTTAAAACTCATCCTTTCCTCCAGCCATGTAATTTTTTACCGAGAAGTTTTCCCCTTCCCCCAAGCACAAATTCTACTATACCCTCATCCCAGTCATTCAGAGAAGGCAACGACAGACCATATTACCCACCTGCATAACAGAAATTCATCAGATACAACAACCAGAATTGTTTGAAATTACCAGACAGGGTCAGTGAGAAACTGTGTATTAGCCTGCCGGGGCATAATAAAAATGACAAAAATGCAAATTCATGGATGTATTCAAATTAGAAGTAAAAATCTGATTACTCTCTCTCTCTCTCTCTCTCTCTCTCTCTCTCTCTCTCTCTCTCTCTCTCTCTCTCTCTCTCTCCATATGAATTTCTTAAACTTTATCGTGAGTTATATTGCTGGATATTTCATTACTAATTTACCTTGCTTAAGATCTCAAGTTATTCCCCAACTTAGGTAAGGTGTAGTCGGGGCACTCTTCCTTGCCTCTTTTCTCCCAATTCATCTTCTAGATTTAATCCTGATTCCCATGGTGGAATCAGAGGGAAGACTTGGCCCCTTGCCTGTGCCGGGGCGCGTGGCGTCGCCCTGTAAACCGGCGTCTCGGTGGCTTGGGCCAGTGGATGGCTTGAGGTGGGGATGACTGCTGCGGACCTGCCTATGTTGGTGGGCGTCCGCACTAAGCTCGGCATCAATATGGGCGCCCTTGGGGAGCCATGGGGCGTCCAGGTTGTCTAAGGAGGTGTGAACCGGGCCAGGGGAAACCCAACAGCCAAAAGCACCCATGTCGACCAGTAGTGGGATCGCGCCCGTGAGTAGCCAGCCCGTAGCAGCCTCACCAATACAGGTGGACCTGGTCCTTTTGCATCTTTCTTTTTATCTCATTCTGTTGAAAAATGTTCCTCCTTTTTAAAATAAATTGCCAGCATATCACACTAACACACCTGATTTGCCTTGTGTGTTCATTTATCAGTTATCCTGTCAGTTCATTCCTTATTTTCGGCGATTCATTTATTAACGTTTATGTTGTATTTTTTACGTTGCCATCACATTTTCAAATCACCAGTCAACATATTTTACCTACAAAAATAGTAGATTCCCTCTACCTACAAAAATTAAAGGATATCGTCAGCTACAAGGTCACTAAACCACGACATTTTCGCATAATACTGTAATCTTTATTTTCCGTGTATTAATAAATATATTGTCTCGGAATTACTTCTTTCTTACTTAAATTTACCTTGCAAGAATAAAATTTCCTTTCTATATGTATGTATGTATATATATATATATATATATATATATATATATATATATATATATATATATATATATATATATATATATATAATATAATTTCAAGAAGTTTAATCAATGCTTTATACATCATTCTCTACTTTTATCCATTCTCGCAATAAAGTTCACTCTCTAAAATCAACTTTGCCAACACTATTTTTGTGTAAAGAACTATTTAATTTTCAACTCAAGTTAGTCTCCATGCAAGTTGAGGTTCCTTTTGCGCATTCAACTTCCAAATTTTATTCCCATTCGTCTTTCATGTTTAGTCCTGATTCCCTTGGCCGAACGAGAGGGAAGACTTCGAAGGCCCTTTGCCTGGGCCGGGGCGCGTGGCGTCGCCCTGTAAACCGGCGTCTCGGTGGCTTGGGCCAGTGGATGGCTTGAGGTGGGGATCACTGCTGCGGACCTGCCTATGTTGAGTGGGCGTCCGCACTAAGCTCGGCATCAATATGGGCGCCCTTGGGGAGCCATGGGGCGTCCAGGTTGTCTAAGAAGGTGTGAACCGGGCCAGGGGGGAAACCCAACAGCCAAAAGCACCCATGTCGACCAGTAGTGGGATCGCGCCCGTGAGTAGCCAGCCCGTAGCAGCCTCACCAATACAGGTGGACCTGGTCCTTTTTGCATCTTTCATTTACCTTATATGAATGTTGCTCCTTATTTATTTTCATTTTAATGCCTGTTAACCTGATGACACTGAAACACACACCTGATCTATTGTTTATTCATGTGTTTATTTTTCGATTTTTTTTTCGTCATTGCCATAGGAATTTTCAAAACAGTTTTTATCACTCCGTCCCCACCCACAAAGTAGTTTTTCAAGTAAAAGATTATCTCTTCTCCACGTAACAGTTTCAGGAAATTTCTAAACAACTTTCAACAGTCTTTCTTTCATCCACTAAGCAATTTTTCTACGTGAAAGTCTTCTCTTCCCTCAGCCACTTAATTTTCAGTTTAAAATTCCTACCTTCCCCCTACCATGTCATTATCAGCTCAAAAGTTTTTCCATTCCCCAGCCATTAATTCTAATCTTCCCTCTTCACAGTCATTCCGAGAAAAGCGCCGTCTGACCGTGTTACATATATGTTCATAAAAAAATTTCATCAAATACAACTAAATTTTTTGAAAATTACTGGACAAAAGTCACTGAGAAACTGCATTACTCTTTCATGTTATAGTAAAAATGACTAAACGCTAATCCATGGATGTATTCAAGTAGCAGGTACAAAATTAATTACACAGAAAACCCGTCAGTATTCTCTCTCTCTCTCTCTCTCTCTCTCAGAAGAGGCGCGACCGTTTTCTCCTTTAAAACAGAGGACTGTAGACTTGCACCTCATAAAGAAAATTTGTTCTCTTATAGTATATGGGTTTAATTATTAATTGCTATTTATTCCTTAGAAAACGGATAAGTGGAATAGTGACTAATCATCAACTCGACCCAAAACAAGAGTAAAACGTTAATTTGCCCGTGTTCCTTGTATGTTCATTTATTCCTGTTTATATCTGCAATAAGTCTCCACGATTTACTTAACAATGCGCCGAGCTTATACACATTAATAAACAATACTGCATAAAACAATTTCATTAATATTCAACGTCAACGTCACAGTCCATTTCGCATTGGAAAAAAACATTCTGGTAAAAAAGTCGAGCGTCGGCCTAAGAGGACTTCGAAGGCCCTTTGCCTGGGCCGGGGCGCGTGGCGTCGCCCTGTAAACCGGCGTCTTGGTGGCTTGGGCCAGTGGATGGCTTGAGGTGGGGATGACTGCTGCGGACCTGCCTATGTTGAGTGGGCGTCCGCACTAAGCTTGGCATCAATATGGGCGCCCTTGGGGAGCCATGGGGCGTCCAGGTTGTCTAAGGAGGTGTGAACCGGGCCAGGGGGGAAACCCAACAGCCAAAAGCACCCATGTCGAACAGTAGTGGGATCGCGCCCGTGAGTAGCCAGCCCGTAGCAGCCTCACCAATACAGCTGGACCTAGTCCTTTGTTTTTTCATTTTTCCTTTACCTCAGGTAGGGAATGCAGCTCCTTATTTCATTTTAATACTTATGAAATGAGCAACCGGTCACATTAGTACACCTGATTTCACCATGTTCACTGAAATAACTACTATCAGTATTTTTGGCGATGTCGTCGGAATTCTCAAAGCACCAATCATCATTCCTTGCCTACGAAAATCATAGATTTACCTCAACTTTTAAATCACAGGGTCAACACGTTTTTTAATAATATTTCAGACAAACTGCTGTTTTAACCATAACGTTTTAGCTTACTCTAACTTTTCTTTCTTAGTATAAATTGCCTTGCAAGATTAAAAATTCTTCTAAGTTCTAAAGAGACAGTCACTGTTCCTTGCTGCTTCATTTTCTACCTAGTTAAACATATAATAACTTTCTCGAGTAATCACCCTTCAACACGGTTACTGTTTTAAATTGTGTTGATTATGCATCAATAACTAAGCTTCTTTGAGATACAAATTACATACCTATCTGATGTGATTAGGTATGCTCTCTGCTATAATCAATAAAACTAAGAATTTTACACTGATAATCTCTCTCTCTCTCTCTCTCTCTCTCTCTCTCTCTCTCTCTCTCTCTCTCTCTCTGTGTCTGCATGTGTGTCACTAGTAGGTTTCTGTATCTTCACATGAATTTATTAACCAATATCATGAATGATACTGCCCATAATTTCAATTCTTTTTACTGTGCAACAGACCTAATGCTATCCTCCAAAGAGGCTGAGGTTCCATCGTCGATCTTCCCACTTCCAACTTTTCTTCCAGTCTACCTTTCACTGATTCCTTTGGCCGAACCAGAGGAGGACCTGACCCTTTGCCTCGGCCGGGGCGAGTGGCGTCGCCCTGTAAACCGGCGTCTTGGTGGCTTGGGCCAGTGGATGGCTTGAGGTGGGGATGACTGCTGCGGACCTGCCTATGTTGAGTGGGCGTCCGCACTAAGCTCGGCATCAATATGGGCGCCCTTGGGGAGCCATGGGGCGTCCAGGTTGTCTAAGGAGGTGTGAACCGGGCCAGGGGGGAAACCCAACAGCCAAAAGCACCCATGTCGACCAGTAGTGGGATCGCGCCCGTGAGTAGCCAGCCCGTGGCAGCCTCACCAATACAGGTGGACCTGGTCCTTTTTGCATCTTTCATTTACCTTATATGAATGTTGCTCCTTATTTATTTTCATTTTAATGCCTGTTAACCTGATGACACTGAAACATACACCTGATCTATTGTTTATTCATGTGTTTATTTTTCGATTTTTTTTTTCGTCATTGCCATAGGAATTTTCAAAACAGTTTTTATCACTCCGTCCCTACCCACAAAGTAGTTTTTCAAGTAAAAGATTATCTCTTCTCCACGTAACAGTTTCAGGAAATTTCTAAACAACTTTCAACAGTCTTTCTTTCATCCATTAAGCAATTTTTCTACGTGAAAGTCTTCTCTTCCCTCAGCCACTTAATTTTCAGTTTAAAATTCCTACCTTCCTCCTACCATGTCATTATCAGCTCAAAAGTTTTTCCATTCCCCCAGCCATTAATTCTAATCTTCCCTCTTCACAGTCATTCCGAGAAAAGCGCCGTCTGACCGTGTTACATATATGTTCATAAAAAAATTTCATCAAATACAACTAAATTTTTGAAAATTACTGGACAAAAGTCACTGAGAAACTGTATTACTCTTTCATGTTATAGTAAAAATGACTAAACGCTAATCCATGGATGTATTCAAGTAGCAGATACAAAATTAATTACACAGAAAACCCGTCAGTATTCTCTCTCTCTCTCTCTCTCTCTCTCTCTCTCTCTCAGAAGAGGCGCGACCGTTTTCTCCTTTAAAACAGAGGACTGTAGACTTGCACCTCATAAAGAAAATTTGTTCTTTTATAGTATATGGGTTTAATTATTAATTGCTATTTATTCCTTAGAAAACGGATAAGTGGAATAGTGACTAATCATCAACTCGACCCAAAACAAGAGTAAAACGTTAATTTGCCCGTGTTCCTTGTATGTTCATTTATTCCTGTTTATATCTGCAATAAGTCTCCACGATTTACTTAACAATGCGCCGAGCGTATACACATTAATAAACAATACTGCATAAAACAATTTCATTAATATTCAACGTCAACGTCACAGTCCATTTCGCATTGGAAAAAAACATTCTGGTAAAAAAGTCGAGCGTCGGCCTAAGAGGACTTCGAAGGCCCTTTGCCTGGGCCGGGGCGCGTGGCGTCGCCCTGTAAACCGGCGTCTTGGTGGCTTGGGCCAGTGGATGGCTTGAGGTGGGGATGACTGCTGCGGACCTGCCTATGTTGAGTGGGCGTCCGCACTAAGCTCGGCATCAATATGGGCGCCCTTGGGGAGCCATGGGGCGTCCAGGTTGTCTAAGGAGGTGTGAACCGGGCCAGGGGAAACCCAACAGCCAAAAGCACCCATGTCGAACAGTAGTGGGATCGCGCCCGTGAGTAGCCAGCCCGTAGCAGCCTCACCAATACAGCTGGACCTAGTCCTTTGTTTTTTCATTTTTCCTTTACCTCAGGTAGGGAATGCAGCTCCTTATTTCATTTTAATACTTATGAAATGAGCAACCGGTCACATTAGTACACCTGATTTCACCATGTTCACTGAAATAACTACTATCAGTATTTTTTGGCGATGTCGTCGGAATTCTCAAAGCACCAATCATCATTCCTTGCCTACGAAAATCATAGATTTACCTCAACTTTTAAATCACAGGGTCAACACGTTTTTAATAATATTTCAGACAAACTGCTGTTTTAACCATAACGTTTTAGCTTACTCTAACTTTTCTTTCTTAGTATAAATTGCCTTGCAAGGTTAAAAATTCTTCTAAGTTCTAAAGAGACAGTCACTGTTCCTTGCTGCTTCATTTTCTACCTGTGTTAAACATATAATAACTTTCTCGAGTAATCACCCTTCAACACGGTTACTGTTTTAAATTGTGTTGATTATGCATCAATAACTAAGCTTCTTTGAGATACAAATTACATACCTATCTGATGTGATTAGGTATGCTCTCTGCTATAATCAATAAAACTAAGAATTTTACACTGATAATCTCTCTCTCTCTCTCTCTCTCTCTCTCTCTCTCTCTCTCTCTCTCTCTCTCTCTCTCTCTCTCTCTGTCTGCATGTGTGTCACTAGTAGGTTTCTGTATCTTCACATGAATTTATTAACCAATATCATGAATGATACTGCCCATAATTTCAATTCTTTTTTACTGTGCAACAGACCTAATGCTATCCTCCAAAGAGGCTGAGGTTCCATCGTCGATCTTCCCACTTCCAACTTTTCTTCCAGTCTACCTTTCACTGATTCCTTTGGCCGAACCAGAGGGAGGACCTGACCCTTTGCCTCGGCCGGGGCGAGTGGCGTCGCCCTGTAAACCGGCGTCTTGGTGGCTTGGGCCAGTGGATGGCTTGAGGTGGGGATGACTGCTGCGGACCTGCCTATGTTGAGTGGGCGTCCGCACTAAGCTCGGCATCAATATGGGCGCCCTTGGGGAGCCATGGGGCGTCCAGGTTGTCTAAGGAGGTGTGAACCGGGCCAGGGGAAACCCAACAGCCAAAAGCACCCATGTCGACCAGTAGTGGGGATCGCGCCCGTGAGTAGCCAGCCCGTGGCAGCCTCACCAATACAAGTGGACCTGGTCCTTTTTGCATCTTTCATTTACCTTATATGAATGTTGCTCCTTATTTATTTTCATTTTAATGCCTGTTAACCTGATGACACTGAAACATACACCTGATCTATTGTTTATTCATGTGTTTATTTTTCGATTTTTTTTCGTCATTGCCATAGGAATTTTCAAAACAGTTTTTATCACTCCGTCCCTACCCACAAAGTAGTTTTTCAAGTAAAAGATTATCTCTTCTCCACGTAACAGTTTCAGGAAATTTCTAAACAACTTTCAACAGTCTTTCTTTCATCCATTAAGCAATTTTTCTACGTGAAAGTCTTCTCTTCCCTCAGCCACTTAATTTTCAGTTTAAAATTCCTACCTTCCTCCTACCATGTCATTATCAGCTCAAAAGTTTTTCCATTCCCAGCCATTAATTCTAATCTTCCCCTTCACAGTCATTCCGAGAAAAGCGCCGTCTGACCGTGTTACATATATGTTCATAAAAAAAATTTCATCAAATACAACTAAATTTTTGAAAATTACTGGACAAAAAGTCACTGAGAAACTGTATTACTCTTTCATGTTATAGTAAAAATGACTAAACGCTAATCCATGGATGTATTCAAGTAGCAGATACAAAATTAATTACACAGAAAACCCGTCAGTATTCTCTCTCTCTCTCTCTCTCTCTCTCTCTCTCTCTCTCAGAAGAGGCGCGACCGTTTTCTCCTTTAAAACAGAGGACTGTAGACTTGCACCTCATAAAGAAAATTTGTTCTTTTATAGTATATGGGTTTAATTATTAATTGCTATTTATTCCTTAGAAAACGGATAAGTGGAATAGTGACTAATCATCAACTCGACCCAAAACAAGAGTAAAACGTTAATTTGCCCGTGTTCCTTGTATGTTCATTTATTCCTGTTTATATCTGCAATAAGTCTCCACGATTTACTTAACAATGCGCCGAGCGTATACATTAATAAACAATACTGCATAAAACAATTTCATTAATATTCAACGTCAACGTCACAGTCCATTTCGCATTGGAAAAAAACATTCTGGTAAAAAAGTCGAGCGTCGGCCTAAGAGGACTTCGAAGGCCCTTTGCCTGGGCCGGGGCGCGTGGCGTCGCCCTGTAAACCGGCGTCTTGGTGGCTTGGGCCAGTGGATGGCTTGAGGTGGGGATGACTGCTGCGGACCTGCCTATGTTGAGTGGGCGTCCGCACTAAGCTCGGCATCAATATGGGCGCCCTTGGGGAGCCATGGGGCGTCCAGGTTGTCTAAGGAGGTGTGAACCGGGCCAGGGGGGAAACCCAACAGCCAAAAGCACCCATGTCGAACAGTAGTGGGATCGCGCCCGTGAGTAGCCAGCCCGTAGCAGCCTCACCAATACAGCTGGACCTAGTCCTTTGTTTTTTCATTTTCCTTTACCTCAGGTAGGGAATGCAGCTCCTTATTTCATTTTAATACTTATGAAATGAGCAACCGGTCACATTAGTACACCTGATTTCACCATGTTCACTGAAATAACTACTATCAGTATTTTTTGGCGATGTCGTCGGAATTCTCAAAGCACCAATCATCATTCCTTGCCTACGAAAATCATAGATTTACCTCAACTTTTAAATCACAGGGTCAACACGTTTTTTAATAATATTTCAGACAAACTGCTGTTTTAACCATAACGTTTTAGCTTACTCTAACTTTTCTTTCTTAGTATAAATTGCCTTGCAAGATTAAAAATTCTTCTAAGTTCTAAAGAGACAGTCACTGTTCCTTGCTGCTTCATTTTCTACCTGTGTTAAACATATAATAACTTTCTCGAGTAATCACCCTTCAACACGGTTACTGTTTTAAATTGTGTTGATTATGCATCAATAACTAAGCTTCTTTGAGATACAAATTACATACCTATCTGATGTGATTAGGTATGCTCTCTGCTATAATCAATAAAACTAAGAATTTTACACTGATAATCTCTCTCTCTCTCTCTCTCTCTCTCTCTCTCTCTCTCTCTCTCTCTCTCTCTCTCTCTGTCTGCATGTGTGTCACTAGTAGGTTTCTGTATCTTCACATGAATTTATTAACCAATATCATGAATGATACTGCCCATAATTTCAATTCTTTTTTACTGTGCAACAGACCTAATGCTATCCTCCAAAGAGGCTGAGGTTCCATCGTCGATCTTCCCACTTCCAACTTTTCTTCCAGTCTACCTTTCACTGATTCCTTTGGCCGAACCAGAGGGAGGACCTGACCCTTTGCCTCGGCCGGGGCGAGTGGCGTCGCCCTGTAAACCGGCGTCTTGGTGGCTTGGGCCAGTGGATGGCTTGAGGTGGGGATGACTGCTGCGGACCTGCCTATGTTGAGTGGGCGTCCGCACTAAGCTCGGCATCAATATGGGCGCCCTTGGGGAGCCATGGGGCGTCCAGGTTGTCTAAGGAGGTGTGAACCGGGCCAGGGGGGAAACCCAACAGCCAAAAGCACCCATGTCGACCAGTAGTGGGATCGCGCCCGTGAGTAGCCAGCCCGTGGCAGCCTCACCAATACAAGTGGACCTGGTCCTTTTTGCATCTTTCATTTACCTTATATGAATGTTGCTCCTTATTTATTTTCATTTTAATGCCTGTTAACCTGATGACACTGAAACATACACCTGATCTATTGTTTATTCATGTGTTTATTTTTCGATTTTTTTTCGTCATTGCCATAGGAATTTTCAAAACAGTTTTTATCACTCCGTCCCTACCCACAAAGTAGTTTTTCAAGTAAAAGATTATCTCTTCTCCACGTAACAGTTTCAGGAAATTTCTAAACAACTTTCAACAGTCTTTCTTTCATCCATTAAGCAATTTTTCTACGTGAAAGTCTTCTCTTCCCTCAGCCACTTAATTTTCAGTTTAAAATTCCTACCTTCCTCCTACCATGTCATTATCAGCTCAAAAGTTTTTCCATTCCCCCAGCCATTAATTCTAATCTTCCCTCTTCACAGTCATTCCGAGAAAAGCGCCGTCTGACCGTGTTACATATATGTTCATAAAAAAAATTTCATCAAATACAACTAAATTTTTGAAAATTACTGGACAAAAAGTCACTGAGAAACTGTATTACTCTTTCATGTTATAGTAAAAATGACTAAACGCTAATCCATGGATGTATTCAAGTAGCAGATACAAAATTAATTACACAGAAAACCCGTCAGTATTCTCTCTCTCTCTCTCTCTCTCTCTCTCTCTCTCTCTCTCTCAGAAGAGGCGCGACCGTTTTCTCCTTTAAAACAGAGGACTGTAGACTTGCACCTCATAAAGAAAATTTGTTCTTTTATAGTATATGGGTTTAATTATTAATTGCTATTTATTCCTTAGAAAACGGATAAGTGGAATAGTGACTAATCATCAACTCGACCCAAAACAAGAGTAAAACGTTAATTTGCCCGTGTTCCTTGTATGTTCATTTATTCCTGTTTATATCTGCAATAAGTCTCCACGATTTACTTAACAATGCGCCGAGCGTATACACATTAATAAACAATACTGCATAAAACAATTTCATTAATATTCAACGTCAACGTCACAGTCCATTTCGCATTGGAAAAACATTCTGGTAAAAAGTCGAGCGTCGGCCTAAGAGGACTTCGAAGGCCCTTTGCCTGGGCCGGGGCGCGTGGCGTCGCCCTGTAAACCGGCGTCTTGGTGGCTTGGGCCAGTGGATGGCTTGAGGTGGGGATGACTGCTGCGGACCTGCCTATGTTGAGTGGGCGTCCGCACTAAGCTCGGCATCAATATGGGCGCCCTTGGGGAGCCATGGGGCGTCCAGGTTGTCTAAGGAGGTGTGAACCGGGCCAGGGGGGAAACCCAACAGCCAAAAGCACCCATGTCGAACAGTAGTGGGATCGCGCCCGTGAGTAGCCAGCCCGTAGCAGCCTCACCAATACAGCTGGACCTAGTCCTTTGTTTTTTTCATTTTTCCTTTACCTCAGGTAGGGAATGCAGCTCCTTATTTCATTTTAATACTTATGAAATGAGCAACCGGTCACATTAGTACACCTGATTTCACCATGTTCACTGAAATAACTACTATCAGTATTTTTTGGCGATGTCGTCGGAATTCTCAAAGCACCAATCATCATTCCTTGCCTACGAAAATCATAGATTTACCTCAACTTTTAAATCACAGGGTCAACACGTTTTTTAATAATATTTCAGACAAACTGCTGTTTTAACCATAACGTTTTAGCTTACTCTAACTTTTCTTTCTTAGTATAAATTGCCTTGCAAGATTAAAAATTCTTCTAAGTTCTAAAGAGACAGTCACTGTTCCTTGCTGCTTCATTTTCTACCTGTGTTAAACATATAATAACTTTCTCGAGTAATCACCCTTCAACACGGTTACTGTTTTAAATTGTGTTGATTATGCATCAATAACTAAGCTTCTTTGAGATACAAATTACATACCTATCTGATGTGATTAGGTATGCTCTCTGCTATAATCAATAAAACTAAGAATTTTACACTGATAATCTCTCTCTCTCTCTCTCTCTCTCTCTCTCTCTCTCTCTGCATGTGTGTCACTAGTAGATTTCTGTATCTTCGAATGAATTTATTAACCAATATCATGAATGATACTGCCCATAATTTCACTTCTTTTTTTACTGTGCAACAGATCTAATGCTATCCTCCAAAGAGGCTGAGGTTCCATCGTCGATCTTCCCACTTCCAACTTTTCTTCCAGTCTACCTTTCACTGATTCCTTTGGCCGAACCAGAGGGAGGACCTGACCCTTTGCCTCGGCCGGGGCGCGTGGCGTCGCCCTGTAAACCGGCGTCTCGGTGGCTTGGGCCAGTGGATGGCTTGAGGTGGGGATTACTGCTGCGGACCTGCCTATGTTGAGTGGGCGTCCGCACTAAGCTCGGCATCAATATGGGCGCCCTTGGGGAGCCATGGGGCGTCCAGGTTGTCTAAGGAGGTGTGAACCGGGCCAGGGGGGAAACCCAACAGCCAAAAGCACCCATGTCGACCAGTAGTGGGATCGCGCCCGTGAGTAGCCAGCCCGTGGCAGCCTCACCAATAAAGGTGGACCTGGTCCTTTTTGCTTTTCATTACCTCATTTTAATACCTGTTTGCTTAAATGAGCATCAGATCATACTGGCACAACTAACATAAACTAGTTCATTTACTTCTTTACTGCTGTATTGTTTTTTCTCTCTCTCTCTCTCTCTCTCTCTCTCTTCGTTCGGCCATTCACTTATTCTTTTTTGTTTATGGCGTTGCCGTCGGCATTTACTAAATACGTATCAGTATATTTCGCCACAAAAAAAAAAAAAAAAATTTTCCTCGACTTTCAGTTCATGGAACTATGACATTTTCGCACCAATCTCCTCCCATATGTATTTTTATAAAATTTTCTTATTATAATATCCTTGCAAGAGTAAAAATTCTTCTTGGTATTTCTAATAAGTCAGTCAAGATTCTTTATTTCCCTTTTTTAACCTCGATCAATATAAAAAATGTTCTCTCTCTAATAATCACCCTTGTACACTGTTTCTTCTTTCAAAAAGTGTATTTATAAACTGTAAGTCAGTAACTACACAGATAACTACATCTGTTTTCAATAAAATTTATATATCTAACATTTTTACACCTGGTCTACGATCGACTATAATATTCACACCCTCACAGTATCCACAGTAGTAGACCCTCACCTCGCACCACAGTCAACATGACGATTCAGTTGTTGACGAATCACTAAGCACAGAAACAAACAACGAGACTGGAATTCACTCAACGAATAAGAGTGAATGACAAATATCCAAGGAAAAATTGCAAAAATGAAATTTCTCTACAAACCGTGAAAAAACCGTGCTAAACATACATTAGTTGAAAGAAAACTATCGGTACAGACAACAGAAAAGCAAACGGAAAAATACAAAACTCACTTTACACACAATTCGCCAAAGTGAATCCAACAGTACTTAACCTGTCAATTTCCATCTTCAGAGGTCTCCCTCACTCCCATTACTATCATTTAGCGAATGGTAGGGTCAAGCAAAGTTGGGGATCGGTACGAAAAAAGATCTCATATCCAAGCACGAGTAATGTTGGAGATATAAAAAGTCGTTGAGAAACTGGGCAATATTTTTCCCAAGCACATAGGCCATAAGACCGAACGAAAAACGAAGTGGCAAATTCAACAGCAGAAATCTGATCACATTCAGACGCCCTTAGTATTCTCTCTCTCTCTCTCTCTCTCTCTCTCTCTCTCTCTCTCTCTCTCTCTCTCTCATTACGATTCCTCATCTTCATACAAGCTCATAAATCATTTTCATGAATATCAGTACAAATTATCTCATAGCTATTTTATGATGCAATAGATCTCAAGTTATCTTTAAGGACGGTAAAGTTCCTTCGGCTCTCTTTCCACCTCCAACTTTTCTTACAGTCCATCTTTCCCTTTTAGTCCTGATTGCTTTGGCCGAATCAGAGAGATGACTTGGCCCCTTGCCTGGGCCGGGGCGCGTGGCGTCGCCCTGTAAACCGGCGTCTCGGTGGCTTGGGCCAGTGGATGGCTTGAGGTGGGGATGACTGCTGCGGACCTGCCTATGTTGAGTGGGCGTCCGCACTAAGCTCGGCATCGATATGGCCGCCCTTGGGTAGCCATGGGGCGTCCAGGTTGTCTAAGGAGGTGTGAACCGGGCCAGGGGGGAAACCCAACAGCCAAAAGCACCCATGTCGACCAGTAGTGGGATCGCGCCCGTGAGTAGTCAGCCCGTAGCAGCCTCACCAATACAGGTGGACCTGGTCCTTTTTTTCATTTGTAATTTACCTCATATAGGAAATGGCGATACTTTTTCATTTCAATATCTATTACGTGAGCAACAAATTGGTGTGATTTCACCGCGTTCACTCATATAAATATTTTCATTATTTTTTCGCACTGTCAGTTTAATTTTCAATACACCTGTCGTATACCTTGCCTACAAAAATAATAGATATTCCTCAGCTTTCAATCACTGAACACATTTTTTATTTAATCACATTTCACACGAAACTGCCAGTTTTATCTACGCTTCATCTTACTATTACTTCTCCTTTCTACCATAATTTGCCTTGCAAGATTAAAAATTGTTCTTATTGCTAAAGGGTCAGTCACCGTTCCTTGCTGCTTCATTTTCTGCCTGTGTCAACAAATAACTTTCACTTTCTCTCGCGAGCATAATCACCCTTCTGCTATAATAATTAAAAGAATGAATTTCTTAACACTGAGAAGCATCTCTCTCTCTCTCTCTCTCTCTCTCTCTCTCTCTCTCTCTCTCTCTCTCTCTCTCTTTCTTATGTGTGTGTCTGTGTGTTTTTGTGTGATTAAAAGGTTTCTATGTTTTCGTTAAAATTTACCATTACCTTATCATCTTCATATTGCCCATTATTTCATAGCTCTTCTACTGGGTAATAGATCTCTCAAGCCATTCTCCAAGAAGATAAGGTTCCATCGGCAATCTTCTCACTGCCATCTTTTCACCCGATTCATCTTTCATTTTTAATCCCCATTCCTTTGGCCAAACCACAGGGGAGACTTCCCCCTGGACCTCCGCCGGGGCGCGTGGCGTCGCCCTGTAAACCGGCGTCTCGGTGGCTTGGGCCAGTGGATGACTTGAGGTGGGGATGACTGCTGCGGCCCTGCCTATGTTGAGTGGGTGTCCGCACTAAGCTCGGCATCAATATGGGCGCCCTTGGGGAGCCATGGGGCGTCCAGGTTGTCTAAGGAGGTGTGAACCGGGCCAGGGGGGAAACCCAACAGCCAAAAGCACCCATGTCGACCAGTAGTGGGATCGCGCCCGTGAGTAGCCAGCCCGTGGCAGCCTCACCAATAAAGGTGGACCTGGTCCTTTTTTCTTTTCAGGTTTTACACAGTGCGGTTTTCGTAGTTTTGTATTTCTTTAATGTATGTCATTTTTTTGCAGTGGACGTGACTTTTTGGGTAGCTGGTGCTATGGATACCATTATATTTCGCATGCTTGCTTGGTGTCTGTTGCCTTACTTTGGTCGTATCTCTAAATTCAAATATACGTATGTTACCCCTAATGTTCCCCGCTTTTCATTGTTCATATCCTTCAACTGAAGTTTTGTAGGTATTTCGATTTTTTCCTCAGGAATTGAAGCCAATTAGAATGTTTCCCTAAATTACCCTGCTGAACGTTACCTTATGTATCCAGGTTTTAAAACTCAAACCAATCTGTGACAGCCAGAACTGAGAATCAAATAATGTATCTTCATATATATATATATATATATATATATATATATATATATATATATATGTGTGTGTGTGTGTGTGTGTGTGTGTGTGTGTGTGTGTGTGTGTTTTTGTGGCTTCTCTGCAAACCTATTTTTTTTTTTAGAAGGTATGAGGTTAGATAACAAAATTTTAGATTAATTGAAGGTTAGTCTTGTACTATTACAAGAAACCTCATTATCATTATGGAAGAATTTTAATCAGAATGCTTCGTCTCTGCCTCTATTTGGAGGGTGCTTATTTTAAAGGAATGGGGAGGGTGGTCAGTAAAGTGGGTAGTACTTTGCCTCTGCTTCATTGTCAGTGTATAAGTTGCTTACAATAACAAGAGCAGCAACAACAACAACAATCTGGTTGTATTTGATACCTCCCCCTGGCATTTAAGGTACTCACTGGCTGACTTTCTAAATGTCTTCGGAAAAACCCATTGCTTCATCATTCCAAGAACTCTAGGTGAGACACTCTTCTAATTTTTTTCGTTATTTTTTGGCCCCCCAAAAATTGTGTTGTGTATTCGTCGTTGGTTTTGATCATGTGTGTTTGTAAGCGTCTTTGTTTTACTAAGAAAGTATGCATGTGGGTAATTCTAATTTTGCCACATGAAGAATGTGTTTCATTAAAAATCGAAATTAGACTCTGCATGAATGTGGGTGCCAATTAACAGTGAAACAATATTTGTAAGGTAAGACTGACTGACTTTCTGTGCGTCTCCTAGTCTCAACACTTTTATTTATGTAGGTCAAACATCTACATTGCACCGGATATTATGAGGCCACACGTTACTGGCAGAGGAAATGGTCACATCCGTACAGGTTTAAAAAACCAGTTGTTCATAGTGCATAAACTTAAGGCAGTTATAGTTGCTTTCTTTTAACGTTGAATTTTGAAGACAATTTCAGGATGTTCTCACAGACGGCTGCGCGATTTTATCAGAAGTGAGTAATGGTATAGAATGAATATATGAGTAATATTAGTATAATCGTATGATGAATATACAAATATGAGGATGTAAATATTTACACTATTTGAATATGGAAATTCTCCATATTGTTTCACGGCGGTTATTGATAATTAGACTGATATTTAGTGAGTAATTTGAATGATTTAGAGCTAAATCTGAACACATACACACACACACACACACACACACACACACACATATATATATATATATATATATATATATATATATATATATATATATATATATATATATATATATATATATATATCACTAAGTCCACGTCGGAAGGCGAGTGAAAACAGGGATATATATGTGTGTGTTGAGATGTAGCCCTAAATCATAAGAATAATTCCCTAAAAATCTGTCTTAATTATTATCAGTAACCGCCATGAAACAATATGGAGAATTTAGTTGAATTCAATAAATATGTCTGATTTTGAATTCATTAATCGCTGACATGATCGAGGCCTGTTAGCTCAGTTGGTTAGAGCGCCGTGCTAATAACGCGGATGTCGTGGGTTCGATCCCCATACGGGCCAGAGGGTGATCACTTTTCTTATGAAGCCGAAGGGACCCTGCAAAGTACCTAAATAATGCATACAGTGCACTGCATGGGGTGCACTGATCTTTTGAACTTGAATAAAGTTCAAGGTGTCAATGATAACTGAAATAGTAAGATAGTTAAAACTTGGAATAAAATTAGATATGCACAATAAAACTAAAACTTATTACAGAATTAGATATATGCAAAATGATACTAGTATCTACAAAAACAAATTATTTTCTTATGGAAATATGCAACCAATATATATATATATATATATATATATATATATATATATATATATATATATATATATATATATATACACACACACACACACACATACATATACACAAGATATATTTATATTGGTAGCATTTCCACATGAAAATAAATTTGTTTTTGTAGATACTAATGTGTGTGTATATATATAAGTCAGAGAGACTTGTAACTTTCGAATAATTGCAGGTGACATTATTAACTCCCGGCTCGTATGGAGATGGAACCCACGACGCAGCGTTATTAGAACGTTGCTAGCTCGTCTGTTGTATTAATAGAAGAGTATAATAGATTATTATTTCCACCATTGTGGAGAAAAGTAACCCTGTGGCCCGTATGGGGATCGAACCCACGACATCCGCGTTATTAGCACGGCGCTCTAACCAACTGAGCTAACAGGCCTTAATAACGTCTGTAGTGACTGAATTTAAAATCCCAGATATTTATTAAATTCATCTCGCTAAATTGTTAGAATATAAGGTTGTATTTGTTGTATATTTTCATAAGAAAAATATTGATGTTGGTCATACATTTTCACAAGAGCAGTATTTACATTGGTTGTATATTTTCACAAGTAAAAAAATTTTTTTTTTGTAGGTACTAATATCGTTCTGCCTATATCTAATTCTGTAATAAGTTTTAGTTTTATTGTGCATATCTAAATGTATTATAAATTTTACCCATCTTGCTAGTTAATTTATGATTGACCATGCAATTAATTCAAGTTCATAAGATGTAGATTCCTGTAGAGAGGTAATGCCATCAGTGCACTTCATGCAGAGCACTGTAGGCATTATTTAGGAACTCTGCAGCGTCCCTTTGGCCTCATAAGAAAAGTAATTACCCTCTGGCCCGTATTACGATCGAACCCACGACATCGGCGTTATTAGCATGGTGCTCTAACAAACTGAGCTAAAGGCCTCGATAACGTCGGCATTCGTTGGATTCAAAATCAGCGATATTTCTTGAATTCATCTAATCAAATCTTACGAATCTATATTAATTTTAGTTTGTATATTTATACATGTAAATATTCCTTTTTTGTGTGTGTATTTTAGATTTTTTGTAAATAGTATTATCTTGCTTGTGTAATTTGATAAGTTTCATCAGTCTTATTGGTCAAGTAATCTTTTTGCATAGCCTATAGGCTATATCTTGTACAGAGAGGGTAAGCTTTTCAATAACAATGAGGAAAGCTTAAGTGTCATTGAAAACTATCCAATTCAGTATCAGTGAAGTTTAATCACATACAGTTTAATCACATGCAGTTTTGTCCCATTATATATCACTTCAAGCTGAGATTTTGAGATGCTAAATGGTCTGCAAGTTCAGGAACTGCTAAGTTAGCATCTCAACATTCGTGAGAGAGAGAGAGAGAGAGAGGACGGCGCCAGTTTTGTTATGCTTTATTAATAAAAAAAAGTTGTACTTTATAATTTCTGCCATTGACATGGAAAAATGTTCTTCGACTGGCCCGTATGGGGATCGAACCCACGACATCCGCGTTATTAGCACGGCGCTCTAACCAACTGAGCTAACAGGCCTTAATAAAGTCTGTAGTGACTGAATTCAGAATCCCAGATATTTATTAAATTCATCTTACTAAATTTTAAGAATATAAGTTTATATTTGTCACATATTTTCATAAGAAAAACATTGATGGCCATACATTTTCACAAGAACAATATTTATATTGGTTGTATATTTTCATGAGAAAACAAATTTTTTTTTGTAGATAATATCGTTTTGCCTATATCTAATTTTGTAAGTTTTAGTTTTATGGTGCATATCTAAATTTATTATAAGTTTTAACCATCTTCCTAGTTCATTTATCATTGACACCATGCATTTAATTCAAGTTCATAAGATGGAGATTCCTGTGGAGAGGTAGTGCATGCGGTGCACTGTAGGCATTATTGAGGTACTTTGCAGCGTCCCTTCAGCCTCAAGAAAAGTAATTAGCCTCTGGCCCGTATGGGGATCGAACCCACGACATCCGCGTTATTAGCACGGCGCTCTAACCAACTGAGCTAACAGGCCTCAATAATGTCGAATATTCGATGAATTTAAAATCAGCGATATTTTTTTAATTTACCTAAACAAATCTTATGAATCTAATTTTTATATTTTAGGTTTTTTGTTAATAGTATTATTTTGCATGTATAATTTGATAAGTTTTACCAGTCTTATTGGTCAAATCATCATTGTCCATAGCCTATATATCTTGTACTGAGAGGTTAAGCTTTTCGACAGCTATCTAATTCAGTATCAGTGAAGTTTAATCACATGCAGTTTCGTCTGTTGACGTCATTTATAAAATAACGTAATTTTCTTTTTATTTAGTTTCCCATTATACATGTCACTTCAAGCTCGGATTTTGAGTTGCTGAATAGTCTGCAAGTTCAGGAACTGCTAATTTAGCATCTCAACATTCGTGGGAGAGAGAGAGAGAGGGAGAGAGAGGACGGAGCCAGTTTTGTTATACGTTATTAATAAAAAGTTATACTTCATAATTTCTGCCATTGGCATTGAAAAATGTTCTTCGACTGGCCCGTATGGGGATCGAACCCACGACATCCGCGTTATTAGCACGGCGCTCTAACCAACTGAGCTAACAGGCCTCAATAACGTCTCTAGTAACTGAATTCAAAATCCCAGATATTTATTAAATTAATCTTACTAAATTTTAAGAATATAAGTTTATTTTTGTTGTATATTTTCATAAGAAAAATATTGATGTTGGTCATATATTTTCACAAGAACAATATTTATATTGGTTGCATATTTTCTCAAGAAAGTAATATTTTATTTTAGACACTAACATCGTTTTGCCTATATCTAATTCTGTAATAAGTTTTAGTTTTATGGTGCATATCTTAAATTTATTGTAAGTTTTAACCATCTTCCTAGTTCATTTATCATTGACACCATGCATTTAATTCAAATTCATAAGATGTAGATTCCCGTAGGGAGGCAGTACCTTCAGTGCACCTCATGCGGTGAACTGTAGACATAGGTACTTTGCAGCGTCCCTTCAGCCTCACAAGAAAAGTAATTAGCCACTGGCCCGTATGGGGATCGAACCCACGACATCCGCGTTATTAGCACGGCGCTCTAACCAACTGAGCTAACAGGCCTCAATAACTTCGGCTGATCATGAATTCAAAATCAGCGATATTTATTGAATTCAAGTAAATAAACTCTACGAATCTATATTTAGTTTTTATAGTCTTTTGTATTTTTCGATTTTTCCTGGATAGTATTATCTTGCATATATAATTTGATAATATGCTTTGTCAATAGTATTAGTTATTTATCATTGTGCCTTTCATTTACGTTTACAGGTGATAGTGAGAGGTTGCATATTCAGCATAGCAGAGGAAGGCTCAAGTGTTATTGGAAACAATAAATTCAGTACCAGTAATAGGATTTCCCTATGCAATGTTGTTAATCCACATGATAAAATTGTAGTTTTGGAGAGAGAGAGAGAGAGAGAGAGAGAGAGAGAGAGAGAGAGAGCCATTGGTAGGAAAAGTGAACTTCCACTGGCCCGTTTGCGGATCGAACCCACGACATCCGCGTTATTAGCACGGCGCTCTAACCAACTGAGCTAACAGGCCTCAGTAACGTCGCCTGTCGATGAATTTAAAATCAGCGATATTTCTTGAATTCAGCTAATCAAACCTTTCGAATCTATATTAATTTTAGTTTGTATATTTTAACATGAAAATACTGCTTTTTTTGTATGTTTAAGATTTTTTTGTGAACAGTATCATTTTTTGTGCATGTATAATGTGGTAATAAGTTTTATCAGTCTTATTGGTCAAATGATGATTGTATATATACATCTTGTACAGAGAAAGGTTAAGCTTTTCAACAACAATGAGGAAGCCTTAAGTGTCGTTGAAAACTATTCAATTCAGTATCTGTGAAGTTTAATCACATACAATTTTGTCTCCTGACGTTATTTAAAAAATAACGTGATTTTCTTTTTATTTAATTTCCCATTATATATCACTTCAAGCTCAGATTTTGAGATGCTGAATAGTCTGCAAGTTCAGGAACTGCTAAGTTAGCATCTCAACATTCCTGAGAGAGAGAGAGAGAGAGAGAGAGAGAGAGAGAGAGAGAGAGAGAGAGAGAGAGAGAGAGAGAGAGAGAGAGAGAGGACGGCGCCAGGTTTGTTAATAAATAGTTGTTCTTCATAATTTCTGCCATTGGCAGGGAAAAATGTTCCTCGACTGGCCCATATGGGGATCGAACCCACGACATCCGCGTTATTAGCACGGCGCTCTAACCAACTGAGCTAACAGGCCTCAATAACGTTGGCAGATCATGAATTCAAAATCAGCAATACTTATTGAATTCAACTAAATAAACTTTACGAATCTATATTAATTTTAGTTTTTATAGTTTTCCATAAAGTTTTTTTGTAGATTAAGATTTTTTGTGAATAGTACTATTTTACTTATAGGCTATATTTGATAATATGCTTTATCGATCTTATTAGTTAATTTATCATTGTGCCTTTCATTTATGTTCACAAGTGATAGTGAGAGGTTGCACATTCAACATAGCAGAAGAAAGCTCAAGTGTTATTGAAAACGAACAAATTCAGTATCAGTAATAGGATTTCCATATGTAATGTTGTTATTCCAGATGATAAAATTGCAGTTTTAGAGAAGAGAGACAGTGAGAGCGAGAGCACCATTGGTAGGAAAAGTGATCTTCCTCTGGCCCGTATGGGGATCGAACCCACGACATCCGCGTTATTAGCACGGCGCTCTAACCAACTGAGCTAACAGGCCTCAATAACGTCGGCTGATTATGAATTCAAAATCATCAATATTTCTTGAATTTATCTAATCAAAGCTTATGAACTTCTAGTAATTTTAGTTTGTATATTTTTACATGATAATACTTTTTTTTTGTATATTTTAGAATTTTTTAATAGCATTGTCTTGCATGTGTAATTTGATAAGTTTCATCAGTCTTATTGGTCAAATCATCATTGTGCTTAGCCTACATATCTTGTTTAGAGACTACATATCTTGTTTAGAGAGAGGTTAAGCTTTTCAACAACAATGAGGAAACCTTAAGTGTCATTGAAAACTATCCAGTTCATTATCGGTGAAGTTTAATCACATACAGTTTTGTCTGTTGACGTTATTTATTAAATAACTTGATTTTCATTTTATTTAATTTTCCATTATATATTGCTTCAAGATCAGATTTTGAGATGCTGTACAGTCTGCAATCTCAGTAAGTGCTAAAACGTCTCAACATTCCTGAGGAGAGAGAGAGAGAGAGAGAGAGAGAGAGAGAGAGAGAGAGAGAGAGAGGAACCAGTTTTGTTGTGCATTATTAATAAAAAGTTGTACTTCATAATTTCTGCCATTGGCATGGAAAAATATTCTTCCACTGGCCCGTATGGGGATCGAACCCACGACATCCGCGTTATTAGCACGGCGCTCTAACCAACTGAGCTAACAGGCCTTAATAACGTCTGTAGTGACTGAATTCAAAATCCCAGATATATATTAAATTCATCTTACAAAATTTTAAAAATATAAGTTTATGTTTCTTGTATATTTTCTTAAGAAAAATATTGATGTTGGTCATATAAGTTTATGTTTCTTGTATATTTTCTTAAGAAAAATATTGATGTTGGTCATACATTTTCAGAAGAACAATATTTATATTGGTTGTATATTTTCACAAGAAAGTAAATATTTTTTTGTAGATACTAATATCGTTTTGCCTATGTCAAATTTTGTAATAAGGTTTAGCTTTATGGTGCATATCTAAATATATTATAAGTTTTAACCATCTTCCTAGTTCATTTATCATTGACACCATGCATTTCATTCAAGTTCATAAGATGTAGGTAGATTCCCGTGGAGAGGTAGTGCATGCGGTGCACTGTAGGCATTATTGAGGTACTTTGCAGCGTCCCTTCGGCCTCACAAGAAAAGTAATTAGCCACTGGCCCGTATGGGGATCGAACCCACGACATCCGCGTTATTAGCACGGCGCTCTAACCAACTGAGCTAACAGGCCTCAATAATGCTGGCAGTTCATGAATTCAAAATCACCGGTATTTATTGAAATCAGCTAAATAAACTTTACAAATCTACATTAATTTTGGTTTTTATAACTTTCCATAAAAAAAGTTTTTTTTTTTTTGTAGATTAAGATTTTTTTGAATAGCATTATCCTGCATATATAATTTGATCATATGCTTTATCAATCTTATTAGGTAATTTATCATTGTGCCTTTCATTTACGTTCACAAGTGATAGTGAGAGATTGCATATTCAACATAGCATAAGAAAGCTCAAGTGTTACTGAAAATTAACAAAGCATAAGAAAGCTCAAGTGTTACTGAAAACTAACAAATTTGGTATCAGTAATAGGGTTTCCCTGTGAAATGTTAATCCAGATTGAAAAATTGTAGTTTTGGAGGGAGAGATAGAGAGAGAGCGAGAGCGAGCCAGCCAGCCAGCCATTCATTGATAGGAAAAATGACTCTCCACTGGCCCGTATGGGGATGGAACCCACGACATCCGCGTTATTAGCACGGCGCTCTAACCAACTGAGCTAACAGGCCTCAATAATGTTGGCAGTCGATAAATTCAGAATCAGCAATATTTCGTGAGTTCATCTAATCAAACCTTATTAATCTATATTAATTTTAGTTTGTATATTTATACATGAAAATACTTTTTTTATATATTAGATTTTTGTTAATAGTATTATTTTGCATGTATAATTTGATAAGTTATATCAGTCTTACTGGTCAAATCATCTTTGTGCATAGCCTGTATATCTTGTACACAGAGGCTAAGCTTTTCAGCAACAATGAGGAAAGCTTAAGTGTCATTGGAAACTATCCAATTCAGTATCGGTGAAGTTTAATCACATACTGTTTTGTCTCCTGACGTTATTTATAAAATAACGTAATTTTCTTTTTGTTTAATTTCCCATTATACATCACCTCAAGCTCAGATTTTGAGATGCTGAATAGTCTGCAAGTTCAGGAACTGCAAAGTTACCATCTCATTTTCGTGGGAGAGAGAGGACGGCTCCAGTTATGTTATGCATTATTAATAAAAAGTTATACTTCATAATTTCTGCCATTGGCATGGAAAAATATTCTTCGACTGGCCCGTATGGGGATCGAACCCACGACATCCGCGTTATTAGCACGGCGCTCTAACCAACTGAGCTAACAGGCCTTAATAATGGCAACAATTATTAAATTCAAAATCAGCGATACCCATTGAATTACTCTGATTAAACTTTACTAGTATGTTTATTTTGTAAAGTGTTCTGTGAAAGTATAGGCATTTCAGAGGGAATATGACCTAACCAGACGTACCTTAACATAACCTAACCTCGGACTCTGTGTCTTAACCTGGGTGGTGCCTTAACCCCCCTGGACCCCCCAAATGATTTGTGACCCCTCACTGCATGCTACCCGTTTTAAGATTTTTTGTGGACATTGTTATATGTATGGAAGTAATATTTAATTATTTCTGGCAATTCATAGGAAAAAGTGATCTTCCACTGGCCCGTATGGGGATCGAACCCACGACATCCGCGTTATTAGCACGGCGCTCTAACCAACTGAGCTAACAGGCCTCAATAATGATGGCAATTAATAAATTCAAAATCAGTGGTAATTATTGAATTCATCTTATGAGACTTGACCAGTCTTTTATTAATTTTGTATAGTTTTCCATGAAAATATAGGCATTATAGGGAATGTGACCTGACCTAACCAGACTTATCTTAAACTAACCTAACCTCTGATGCCTTACTGCACCCTGGGCGGGGTCCCCCCCCCCAATAATTCATGACCCCTCACTGCATTGTACCCGTTTTAAGATTTTTTATGGATAGTATTATATGTATAATTTGATGATACGTTTTATTACTCTTATCGGGTAATTTACCATTGTGCAGTTCATGTACATTCCAAGTGGCAAAAGATTTGGTATTTCAGCAGTGAAGAGGAAAGCTCAGATGTCATTGAAAACTGGCAAATTGAGTGTCAGTAATAGGATTTCCCCATGTAATGTTTAATCACAGATGATAAAATTTTCTCTTGACATTATTTTTAGAATATGGGCACGCCATCAGTTTTGTCTTGCATCCTTAATAAAAGGTAATGTTTCATTATTTCTGCCAGTGGTAGGAAAATTGAAATTCCTCTGGCCCGTATGGGGATCGACATCCGCATCATTAGTACGGCGCTCTAACCAATTGAGCTAACTGGCCTCAATAATGTTTGCCTTTAATGTATTCAAAATCAGTGGTATTCATTGAATTTATTCGATCAAATTTTACGAATGTTTATTTGCAAATGCAGAGTTAAGGCTCAGGGCTACTGTAGACTTGACAGACGTTTTTGTAATAGGCATCGCAGAGGGAATATAACCTGACCAGACTTGGCTTTACCTAACCTAACCATGGGCGCTGTGTCCTAACCGTGTGGGGGCCGGGGGGGAGGCTGTCTGCCCTGGAACCCCCAAGAAATTGGTGACCCCGTACTGTGCTTACTACTCTTGTATAGTTTTCCATGAAAATAGTTTTTGTGTAGATTTAAAATTTTTCTTGAATAGTATGATCTGGCAGTCTTCAAGGTCAAATTATCATTGTGCATATTGTTAGGCTTTTCAGCAATGATAAGGAAAGCTCAAGTGTCACTGATAACTGTCCAATTCAGCACCGGTAATGGGATTTTCCTGTGTAGCGTTTAATCACATACAATAAAATATAAGGTTTGCAGAGAGAGAGTCCTGTTGACATTTGTTGACCACGCACTATTGATAGAAAGTAATATTTAATTAGTTCTGCAATTCGTAGGGAAAAGTGATCGTCCACTGGCCCGTATGGGGATCGAACCCACGACATCCGCGTTATTAGCACGGCGCTCTAACCAACTGAGCTAACAGGCCTTAATAATGATGGCAGTTAATAAATTCAAAATCAGTGGTATTTATTGAATTCACGTTATGAGACTTGACGAATCTATTTATTTTGTATAGTTTTCCATGAAAATATAGGCATTTCATAGGGAATACGACCGAACCAGACTTGATCTTAAATTAACCTAATCTCTGATGCTGTGCTGTACCCTGATCGGGCTTCTCCCCCCCCCCCCAGTTATTTGTGACTTCTCACTGCATTCTACCCGTTTTAAGATTTTTTATGGATATATTATATGTATAATTTGATGATACGATTTATCACTCTTATTGGGTAATTTACCAATGTGCAATTCATTTACATTCCAAGTGACAAAGAGACTGGGCAATTCAGCAGTGAAGAGGAAAGCTCAGTTGTCATTGAAAACTAGCAAACTCAGTATCAGTAAAAGGATTTCCCCATATAATGTTTAATCACAGATGATGAAATTCTCTCCTGACATTATTTTTAGAATATGGGCACACCGCCAGTGTTGTCTTGCATTATTAATAGAAGGTAATATTTCATTATTTCTGCATGTGGTAGAAAAAAGTGAACTCCCACTGGCCCGTATGGGGATCGAACCCACGACATCCGCGTTATTAGCACGGCGCTCTAACCAACTGAGCTAACAGGCCTTAATAGCAATGGCAGTTGATGAATTAAAAATGGGCGTATATATTGAATTCACCTTATCAAACTTTAAGAATCTGTATTTGTTTAGTTGATATAGTTTTCCTTGAAAATAGTTTTTTTTTAGATTAAGTTTTTTGTGAATAGTATTATGGTATAGGCTATGTGTAATTTGATGAAGTTTTATCAGTCTCATTGGTTATTTATCATTGTGCATTTCTTTTATGTTCTTAAGTGACAGCAACATAGAGGAAAGCTCAGGTGTCATTGAAAACTAGCTAATTCGGTATCATTAATATGATTTCCCTATGTAACGTTTAATCACAGATGATCAAATTACAGTTCAAGGTTAGATCTTATTGTAGTTTTCTCTCCTGATGTCATTAGAAACTAATCGCTCATTATTTCTGCCATTTGTAGGAAAAAATTAACTTCCTCTGGCCTGTATGGGGATCGAACCCACGACATCCGCGTTATTAGCACGGCGCTCTAACCAACTGAGCTAACAGGCCTCAATAATGCCTATAATGACTAAATTGAAAATCACCGATATTTATTAAATTCATATTATTAAGTTTTAAGAATTTATTTTGGACTGGAGATATATTTTTACAAGAAAATATATTTTTTGTGGAATCTGCGTTATTAGCAAGGCGCTCTAACCAACTGAGCTAAATGAATTAAAAATCAGTGAAGTTTCTTGAATTCATTTGAACAAATTTTAAGTAGTGATATTAGTTTTATTTTTTAACCTGAAAATAGATTCCCCTTGTAGGTGAAAGTATTATCATTAATACCCATTGTCTACCGTATCCTTTAATTAATTATATACTGCATTTCATTGACGTTTTTAAGAGATAGAGAGTGAGTATTTCAAAAACAAATAAGAAAGCTTAAGAGTCACTGACAACTAGCCATTTCAATATTGGTAACAGGATTTCCTTATGTAATGTTTAATCTTGTGATAAAATTTTAGTTTTCTCTCCAAAGATAAAATGTAACAAGAGCAAGTTCATTCGTGAAGTGGTATCTGCTTATATTTAGATGATAAAAACTGCTTATATGTAAATGTTTAAAATTATATTTTTGTCATCAGTCAGTGTGTTATTTTCATTGCTGAGTTCACATTGGTGTTATTTACACAGTAGTTTACTACGGTATTAGTTTTCTCTCGCGTTATTACAAGTGTGTAATAGCTAATTCTTTGTGCCTGGTAAAGAAAAGCAATGCACCTCTGGCCCGTATGGGGATCGAACCCACGACATCCGCGTTATTAGCACGGCGCTCTAACCAACTGAGCTAACAGGCCGCAATATTGCTGGCAATAACGGAATGTAAACTCAGCAATAGTTATTGAATTCATGTATAGATCTTTTGTTGTAGAAGTTTGTATTGCCTGCAAGTATAATTCTGTAATAGTTTTTGTTGGCTAAGGCTAGCAGGCCTTAATTGTACTAGTAATGACTGAGTTTGAAATCAGTGATATTTATTGAACTCACTGTACCAAATTTTAAGAGCAAGTTGGCCATTTCAAGAAAGATGTGAAGAACTCTAGTGTCTATGAAAACTAGCCATTTCAGTAGCAGTCAATAAAATTTCCACGATAATTATTAATCACAGAGGATATCAGGTTATTTTTCTTTCCAGAAATTAAAATGAATGAGAACAAGTTCTTTCTTAGCCTGTAGTTGTCTGCTTATAATATTTTGTCTTGCATTCAAATAGAAAGTAATAGTTCATTATCTCTGCACGTGGTAGGAAAAATGAACTTTCACTGGCCCGTATGGGGATCGAACCCACGACATCCGCGTTATTAGCACGGCGCTCTAACCAACTGAGCTAACAGGCCTGAATTATGTCTGTAGTGGCTGAATTCAAAGTCCTAATTATTTATTGAATTCATCTAATTAAATTTTAAGGAAATATGTTTATTTTGGTAGTATATTTTAACAAGCAGGTAGATTGTGGGTAGTATGCAGAGAAGGGAGACAGGGGTATTCAGTGTACCTTGGGTGGGTGCAAAGCCCCCCCGGCCAGGTCAGGGCACGGCGCCCTTAAGTTTAGCCAGGATGGCAAGGGTTAGGTCAGTACACGGTATTCTAAGAGAATCATGAAAAGAGAGTAACAGTTCATGTAAGAAAAGTAATCACCCTCTGGCCCGTATGGGGATCGAACCCACGACATCCGCGTTATTAGCACGGCGCTCTAACCAACTGAGCTAACAGGCCATACTAATGCTGAGAATGACAATTAAAAATTACAAATATTTACTGAATTCATTCCATTAAAATTTGAGAATGTTTGTGTAATTTGACGTATAAGTATATATGTACTAATATATATATATATATATATATATATATATATATATATATATATATATATATATATATATATATATATATATATATATATATATATATATATATATATATATATTTTTATATATTTAGACAAAAAATTTATTTTCTAGATATTAGTATTAACTTGTATGTACACGTTTAGGACAGAATGCTCACGAATTACTTTGGGAGGGTCGGGGGAGGGCACCCCCCCTCCCCTCCCCTCAGGCCAAGGTAGGACATGGCATCCAAGGTTAGATTAGGTAAAGTTGAGAGTTAAGTCTGGTTAGGTCATATTCCCTCTGAAATTCCCACTAGACCTACAGGAGCACTGACTCTGTCCTTTGCATTCACTCCTAGTTTTATGAAGTGTTTCGCCAACATTATTGTTTGACTATGATTGACATGAGAAGAGATAGAGAGAGCAATTTAGGTGTAAGTGTTCAGTGAAAGCATTCTTCTGCAATTTTCAAGCAATATTAGCTTCCGGCTCGCATGGAGATGCAACCCGTGAAACGGCGCTATTGCTTTCCTCTTGCTTTATAGTTTCACATTTGGCATTATTACTTTCTCTTGCTTTATTAGGAATTTCATAGTGTATCATATCTGCCTTTGTTAAGAAAAGCTGTCTCTCCCTGGCCCGTATGGGGATCGAACCCACGACATCCGCGTTATTAGCACGGCGCTCTAACCAACTGAGCTAACAGGCCTCAGTAACGTTGGGAAGGTATTAAATCAATAATATTGATTGAAGTCGTCTTATTAAATTTTGAGAATTTATATTTATGGTCTTAAGAGATACTGATAGGTTTGTCATGTCAGGAAGTGGAGAACTGTAGTTTCATTTAAAACTGGCCATTTTAGTATCGGTAACAGGATTACTCTGATGTTTAATCAAATATGGTAGAGTAGTAGTTTTTTCTTCAGAAAAAAACTATGCTTGAGAGAGAGAGAGAGAGAGAGAGAGAGAGTTTGGCATCTATGCCTTGCCTTGATTTAATTATGCAACAAGGGTGAAGACAACGCATAGTTGCCGTTGCTTTAAGCTCAAATACCAGCGTGGAGAAAGTAGGTTATAGTTAGCTAACTGGTATTGTCTGCTCGATTAACATTCACTGGCTGTTCTCTTTTTTTTCATAGGTCGAATGGGTTAGAGAGTGGTCTTCTCAGTGAACCTTGAGTATTTAATAGATCTCAAAACATAAAGAAAATATAATTTATTTTTGCTGTGTAATGTACACCCTTTTCTTTCAAAGCTGACGTGACACGTTCATTCGTCTTTAAGCTACCAAAATTCTCAGATTATTATTTTGTGGTAACAACAACGGCCTGTTAGCTCAGTTGGTTAGAGCGCCGTGCTAATAACGCGGATGTCGTGGGTTCGATCCCCATACGGGCCAGAGGTGAACTTTTTATTTTGTTTTTGTGTTCTTCCAGCTCTTGATAGTGATTTCTTCATTCTCTGATAGAAGCAAGTTATTACGGAGACATTAATCTGTTTTCTAAAAGTCTTATAATTCTAGTTCTGGTTCTTATACGAGATAGGTAACAGCGTCAAGATAAATGTGCTAGTAGACTAGTTAATGAAGGATTTACGCGTGTAGCAACCCTATTTTAAGCTTAAAGAAATACATTAACTGATTTTTTAAAATTAAATTTTTATTGTTACCTCCGCTGGTGTTGGTTTTATTCATTTGAAGTTTAAGAATGTGAACTTAGTACATGGTTGATTTCATTTGAATTAAAGAATGTGAACATGGTACGATTACATGGTTGATTTCATTTGAAGTTAAAGAATGTGAACTTGGTACATGTTTTATTTCATTTGAAGTTAAAGAATGTGAACTTGGTTCATGGATAGTGGAAGCCTGGTTAGGTAGATAAGGACTTAGTAAGAACTGTTGAAATTTCGCGATGTATTTTCTATCCTTGTTGCGCTTCAAAGTTTACAGCTATTTGTGCTTCGTATGTATATAATATATATATATATATATATATATATATATATATATATATATATATATATATATATATATATATATATATATATATATATACCCATTCTTTCATTCATCCATTCATTCTTGCATTTGCATAAATCCATTATCCTTTTCATGTAGCACACATAATCACAAAGGAAGCTCAAATTAAGCACCTGAACTTACCTGCCTCTACACCTGTTCAGACACTGCGACAAAACCTATCATTAATCAAAGGATAGCTGACTTACCCATCGTGGTATTTATCGGTGTCAATAACAGCCTCGGCAGACAGCTCCGCCACGTTGCACTCTGACATGTTGAAAGTCTTCACTCCATGGAGGTTGAAGGAGTCCACGAGGATCCTGCCGAACTTCACTCCGCTGAGCGTGACCTCGGAGCCTCCCTTGAAGCCCAACTTGCTCCATGTGGTCACACGGCTGTCTTTGATGGCCAGGCGTCCAGAGGGTGGGAGTTCGAATGCCAGCTGGGACAGAAGTGGGAAAGAACAGTGAATCAGAGGGTGCTGACAAGGGAGTCACTCCAAGCTCAATCGTTATCGGAAGTAATGTATTAAATGGTGCAGTTCGTAGTGCAAGTTTGATTCCCTTTATAAAATGGATATTATTTGTATATTTTTTGTAATTTCTAAAGTGTGACAGTGGGATTTATTAACTATGTTTACCAGTTTTCATTGGCCACTGTTTTGCATATTGATTAAATGGTCGTTCTTTCATCTTTTCCATCTTAATGTTAGACTTTCTTGCAAATTTTTCTTATGTAAGTCATACTACAGCATATTCAGCCAAAAAAGCATACAGTATGTATATATATATATTATATATATATATATAAATGTTACTCTTGTCCAAAAGCTTTCTACCAACTGTCTATATCATTTTTTTTTGTAGTTTAATATTACCATCTCCATTAGTGTACTTATTAACGTCAGAAAATTTTGTCCACTGGATGTATAGGCTGCCTACATCTCCCTCTCATTTAGCAGAAATGTTTTCTATCATTGTGAAAGCAGTTCCTTGTAAATCATTTGTTGGCTGCAGGAATTAACCTTCACAAAAAGTGACTGTAGTGTAACTTGAAGTTGAATCTCTCTGAAATCAAGCAGCATCTGTATGCTCACATTTTGATATAAAAAGTAAGAAAATGTGTACAGTAACGCCTCCGTTTGATTGTAGACAGGCTAAGAATCTGTCATACACTAAATAACAGCATTTGAATACCACACGTACCATCTTGACAGTGGAGATGTTAGAGTTCAGGATATCAATGCTGACGTCATCGTTTTCGGTAAATCCAAACACCGCCTTCGATTCCACTACCGGTATATCGCATCTTTCTATCTTAACGTTCATCCTGTCAGCCTCCAAAAGCCAGCCTCGAGGTAATCCGCTTAGCTTGCTGCGGATTAAAGAAAGAAAGTTATGCCCTATACTTTACAGTCACGATATGCTAGGAAACAGGGAGTTTAGACACCTGGAGGAGCTTCCCAGATAGCCTATGTACGCATGTGTTTTCGTATGCGCGAGAATGAGAGAGAATGATTATTGTTTTATTAGAGAGAGAGAGAGCGAGAGGAGCAGTGTATGTATAGGCCTACCTGTAATGCAATATTTTCACTGTTCATGTGCATACATATATTTATTTATGATATATATATATATATATATATATATATATATATATATATATATATATATATATATATATATATATATATATATATATATATATATATATATAGAGAGAGAGAGAGAGAGAGAGAGAGAGAGAGAGAGAGAGAGAGAGAGAGAGAGAGAGAGAGAGAGAGAGGCAGTGTATATTTACCTATAAAATATAATATTTTTACTGTACTGGAATAGGCTTATATATTTGCTTTTGAGAGAGAGAGAGAGAGAGAGAGAGAGAGAGAGAGAGAGAGAGAGAGAGAGAGAGAGAGAGAGAGAGAGAACTCACCTGTCTTTGAAACTGACGGAATATTGTGGCACTCTTCCTTGCTCCTTGGTAAGGTGTCCAAAGCGGACATACGGACACTGGTTAAGGACAAAGTCCAGGTGGTCGGTCCGACGGGCCAGGTCCATAACGGAAGCAGGAAAAACCTTTGGAAAGAAATTGGGATTATTTGTCTTTCTGGAGGTTTATTCTTTTTAACTAGTGAGAAAAAAAACATGATGGAGAAGAGCCTCCTTAGATTATGGGTAAACGTGGAAGGCTTATTCAAAAAGATATGAGACTGGTGTTTTTAGATTTCTCTTCCTGTGAAGTCTAGAACGCTGTGGTTGAAAATTTGTGGAAAGTTTGTAGGTTGTCAAAATTTGTTAATTTTAAGACTACAGTAGAATAACCCTGAATTTCATGAGAAATTCTATTACAGAAAGATGATGTTGGAAAATAATCGTTAACCAAACATAGAATACGAAAAAATTTTCCTTTAATCGTTTTAAATTTTAGATAATGTTATTCGAATTTTATGGAAACGAATACTCCTTGAAAAGTTAATATAAAAAATGATGTTCGTCTTTTGTTCCTCAGAACAACAATGAACGTTACATGAATACTCCTTGAAAAGTTTATAATAAAAATTATGTTCCTCTGTTGTTCCTCAGAACAATAGTGAACATTACAGGAATACTTGAAGAGTTGGTTTATAAAAGAATGTTCCTCAGCTTTTCCTCAGAACAGCAACGAACGTTACATGAATACTCCTTGAAGAGATGACATTAAAAATGATGTTCCTTTGTTTTTCTTCAGAACAGCAACGAACATTACGGGAAGCGTCTGTGAACCAATTTACCTCTTTGTTGATGTTGCATCCGGTAATGTGAATGGAAGAATGGTTCACTTTCAGGTCGTCATTTACTGGCACGTAGGAACACTTCTGATGGCTCACTTCCTCCAGGGCCTCCCAGACGTCCTAGAGAAGTAGTAGAGTATTTTAGAGCACGCGATAAACCATCGTTTTTTATTTTTATATTATATTTTGAGAGTAAAAATGCAGCGTTAGCCTTGAGTCCTCCAGTCATAAAATACAATAAAGTGATTTTGGATTCAGTGGTCTGTGGTGTGAAAGAAGGATAAGTTTGTTCGTTGTCCTTTTAACAACAGTTCACAAGGGTTTATACCTTGCATATCCGCGTAAGGGGTTAGTGCCACCAGTGCACCTTACATGGTGCGCTGTAGTCTTTACTTAAGGGTCTTTGAAGCGTCCCTTCTGACCCTAGCTGGAACCTCTTTCATTATTTTACTGTACTTCCGTTCATATTCTCTTTCTTTATCGGACTTTCCACCCTCTCTAACAAAATTGTTTCAAGTGCAACTTTTACTGTCAATTTCTCTTTAAGCGCTGAATGACCTCATAGGTCCCAGCGCTTGGCCTTTGGCCTAAATTCTACACACTATTCTATATACCTTGCATAGGTCCATCACTAACTTCATACAACAGTATTCATTACTCTAGAGATGAAATAGTATATACTGGAGTACATGATGAAGACGATACAAAGACCTTGCAGAAATATTTTGTGAAGTCAAGGGAGATTATTCCACAGTGTTTCCAAAACCTGTCATTAGTTTTATGCAAAAGAAAACTATTGAGATGGCTATTGTCTACCCGTCCATTCTTTTTGTGTCCGCCCTCAGATCTTGAAAACTACTGAGGCTAGAGGGCTGCAAATTGTATGTTGATCATCCGCCCTCCAATCATCAAGCATAGCAAATTGCGGCCCTCTAGCCTCAGTAGTTTTTTTTTTATTTTATTTAAGGTTAAAATTAGCCATGGATCTTGCGTCTGGCCCGCCATAGGTGCCAACAACACGCCCACCACCGGGCCGTGGCTGAGAGTTTCGTGGACCGTAGCAGAGAGTTTAATACAGCATTATACGCTGTACAGAAAACTCGATTGCGCCGAAGAAACATTTTTTACTTGTTATTATTGTCTTCACATCAGCAGACCCCAAACTCACCTCAGGTTCGTCGCTCTCGCAGAAGCAGGAGATGTTCAAGTTGACAAATCTCTGTCCGTCTATATCCTTCCAGTCTGTTCTCAGTCGACAGTTCTTGACAGACCTCTGGCAGTAATTCAGGCTGTCTTCGGCTGTCGCTGTCATCCCGGAGAAGGACGAAACAGCTATCACAACAAACAGCAGCAGCCAGGCAGATCGTTTCGATGGCGGAAGCTGTGGATCAGAAGATAATGAGAGTTCAAGTATTAAGCTCTGGTTCTTTCGTAAGTAATTATAAGAGGTTATAATCACTGGGGAATCACGGAGATTTGAAGGATGCTGAAATGGGGAAGATGTATCAAAGAAAGAGCAATAAATGGGGGTGTATCGGATTATCATCTGTCGTGTAATTTGCACAGTTCTTGATTCATAATCTCATGCCCTTAACGACTGCTCTCTGATTTAGATAAAACCATAAACCCACTCTATATTAGTTATCCTCTACTTTATGGTCCGTAATTTATCAGTAATAATGTTATCCTTTTCTTCGTGGTCAGTATTGTATCGGTGATGATGTTATCTTTCGCTTCATGGCCAATATTGTATTAAGAAGAGAATAGTATAGCGTGGTATCTTTTTCTTCATGGTCTGTATCGCATCAAGAATAATGTTATCCTTTGCTTCATGGTCAGTATTGTATTAAGAATAGAATAATATCGCACGTTATCATTTCCTTCATAGTCAGTATTGTATGAAGAATAGAATAGTATTGCACGTTATCCTTTGCTTCAAGGCCAATATTGTATCAGTAATAGTGTTGTCCTTTGCTTCATGGTCAGTATTGTATTAAGAATAGAATAGTATCGCATGTTGTCTTTTGCTTCGTGGTCAGAGTTGTATCGATAATTTTATTCTTTGCTTCGTGGCCAGTATTGTATTAAGAATAGAATAGTATCGCATGATTTGCATTGCTTCATAGTCAGTATTGCATCAAGCATGGAATAGTATAATAAGTTATCCTTTGCTTCTCGGTCAGTATTGCATCAAGCATGAAATAATATAACAAGTTATCCTTTGCTTCATAGTCAATAACGTACCATGAGTAATGTTAACCTTTAAGTTATCCTTTGCTTCATAGTCAATAACGTACCATGAGTAATGTTAACCTTTAAGTTATCCTTTGCTTCATAGTTAATAACGTACCATGAATAATGTTAACCTTTGCTTCACGATCAATATATTATCAAGAATGGAATACTTTCACAGATTTAAGATAATTTAATGAAACCTTCCAAATACCGAGGTGCTTCCTATCATAGGGTTCTTTGTATAGTGGCGTAATGTGAATTTCGAGAAAAAGGTGCGTCATAGCTACAGGATGTCTTTTACCCAGTTTTACCTAGTTTTGAAGTAAAAGGACAAAGAAATCAACCGGAATCGTGGGTTTGATAGCACTGATTAAACAGTGAAGAAATGGATGCAGGGGATTCCCAAGGATTGCTAATCGTGAGCTTCCTGTCGCATTAAGCAACAATTTTTTGTTCTCTCTTTATGAATGGATAGTTTTAACCAGTGATGGAGAGCTGCAGTGAGGATTAGTGAACGTATAACGAGAGGTTTAAAATTTTTGACAAAACATTCATTGATGTCGACAATAAAGATTTCGTTTCCAGGATGAGGAGTTAGATTGTATCATCGGTACAACTTTACACACACACTTACACACATTTATATATAATTATTGGTTTGTTTGCTTGTGTGTTGTGCATGCGTGCGTGCATTTGCGCAATCTGTGCGTATGAGAGAGAGTGAAAAAGGGCTTTCAGCTTTAATTGTAAAATAATAAATATTCCGTTATTTATAAAAAAAAAAGTTATGATACAAAATGGACGTATTAAATTTGTTTTTTCCTATAAATACGAAAATCTCTTTTTTACGAAAATCTATTTTTTTGTAGTTCTTAAAAATTTGTTTTTAATTTTCGTGAGAAAAGTGTTCTGCGAGTCCTGTCATATCCTTTTATCTCCTCAAGAAGTCTTGGCCTCACCGAAGGAAAGGATCATGTATCCTCAGCATTGATTTACAGGAAAGACGACCACAGTGGTCAGTGAGCTTACTCGTCTGTATCCGTGCTGCTTCTCTAGAAAATGAGTGAGCTGCGAGAAATAAAAGGACTGTCTTTTAATGAAGTTTCCTCTGTTAGGTCGTCATTAGTCGTTGCTTTATTTTAGGCTTCTGACCAGTGTAGTACTCGTTATCACATGGTCGTCTTGTTCGTAGATCTCTAGTTAATTTGGTTATTTAAAAATTTTGTCGTCACTTTAAAAGCCTATTTTCCGAATGCTTTTGGTCGTAATTTTGTGCGTCAGGTACGTTTTGTCATTTTCACAAGTTATTTTGGTCGTCGCTTTCACGAGGTCGTCATTTTTTTTATTTACAAGGCGGTATTTGTCATGTTCACAAGCCATCAACAAGACTGGTCGTCATTTTCACAAGGTCATCATTGTTTACAAGGCCGTATTTATCTTTTTTACAAGCCACCAACAAGATTGGCCGTCATTTTCACAAATTTTTAAAAAAATTTTTACAAAGCGGTATTTGTAATGTTAACAAGCCAACACCAAGATTGGTCGTCATTTTCACAAGGTCGCCATTTTTACAAGGCCGTATTTGTCGTTTTCACAAGCCGCCAACAAGGTTGGTCATCATTTTCACAGTTTTTTTTTTTTTTTTACAAGTCGTATTTGTTATTTTTAGAAGCCACTAACAAGATCGGTCGTTCTTGTCACTAGGTCGCCACGTTCACAGAGCTTCCTCCAGCTGGGTCGCAGCTGTCAAGTTTAGGAGATCCGAAATAGAAAGTTAACATTTAATTTCCTTTTCCTTTTTCCTTCTGGATTTGGGAGGAATGAATTTCTGTTGCTCTGCTAACCTTCCGGTCTTCTTGTGACCCATTTCCGCTTGCACTGGACTTTTGAAGTTATTGCAAGTCTAGCAACGGTTGATACAAGGAAGAGCCCGTATAACCTTTCTTTGATCTACACTTATGACCGTATTAGAGTCCGTTTAAGCTCTTCTGACGGATTATAGGAAACAAAATATGACCTATAAATTAGGAAAACAAAAGCCCAAAATCCTGAGGCTCAGAAAACAAAAATAGTTTTAAAACTTATAGAAATCAAAAGATATCGGCCTCAAAGATATTTGATTTCAATTTCCAGTAAAGTAGAAGTTGATGTATTTACCTTCCAGTATTTGTAGTTAGATTTTTTTTTTTATCCCGAAAACCCGTAGGGGGGCGGGTATTGCCGTCAGTGCACCCCAAGCGGTGCACTGTAGGCATTACTTAAGGTTCTTTGCAGCGTGCCTTCGGCCCCTAGCTGCAACCCCTTTCATTCCTTAGAACTGTACCTCCGTTTATATTCTCTTTGCTCCATCTCAGTTAACACCATCTTCTAACAGTTGATTCATAGTGCAACTGCGAGGTTTTCCTCCTGTTACGCCTTTCATACCATTTTACCGTCAATTTACGTTTCAGCACTGAATGACCTCATAGGTCCCAGCGCTTGATATTTGGCGTAAATTTATGTATTTTGTTTATTCTGAATAAATTTTTATGCCTACTCTTAGTTCAGTACTGTGCTGTATACAGTAGTTTACTTGCTTTATATCACTTATGATAATTACCTCATTTTATACAACGTATTTCAACAGACGTTCAAGATTTGTCAGTGACAGTCATTTGTGCATTATGAAGTAACCTTTGAGTGACAACATCATTACATGAATAATCTTTCATCATAATTAGCAGTAAATGTTTTCAAGAAATGACTAATCTTCAAAAGTGAATACTTAGGGAAAGTAACTAACTTTTTTCCTTTTACTTTTTGCCTCCATGAAAATTTCCTTAAATGTGTAAGAATTCAACAGTAATAATTTTCTTATTCTTTTGACTTAGAGCTGTCATTTCTTTAGAGCTGTCATTTCTTTCGTTTTTATTGCATGACGATCATAGAGTTGGTTAAAGAATCATAGTTTTTTAAATATTCCGTGTTGGTTAAACATTCATAGTTCTAAAACAATCCGTGTTGATTAAAGAATCATAGAGTTTTGTAAACGATCCTTGTTGATTCAAGAATCGTAGAGTTTTTTAAACAATCCGTATTGACTAAAGAGTCATAGAGTTTTTTTTAAACAATCCGTGTTTATTAAAGAACCAGAGTATTTTAAACAATCCGTGTTGATTAAAGAATCATAAAGCTATTACAGGTTCCCTAATGAGGGGCTCTAGAAACTAGGAAGCTCCGGAAACGGGATGGTAGTTATCAGGGTTGTGTTCATAACGAAGACGAAACTCTCCCTTAAATAGACATGACCATCTATGGGAAAGAGATTCTGGATGACGTCGAGACCCATGACGGAATAAGTATCCTGTGACATTTAAGGAACTTTTTAAAAAAAATGCAAGAACGTATAACTTGAGTAAGAGAATTGTTATTTATTTTTTCAGTTCAATTTACTTTAGAACGTTTTTCCATCTCCTACAAGGGTAGTTCAGCAGGGAGTGATTAGATTGTTATTTTTGTTATTTGGTGAGCGATGCGTCATTTTGTCTCGTCATGTGATAATCGCGCCGGAAAACAGTGGTTAGAAGCATGTTTCAGGGATGTTTTCTAATCGGATTTAATTTAGCTAAATTCGCAACAACTTTCCTTCTCGACCTACGATTAAAACAAATGGGCTTCAGCATTAATGCATACTTAGAGCTTGTTTGCTACGTACGTGCTTAAGATTAACTTTAAATGCTAGATGACTAGAATCCAAAAGAATAACCTAATACTCTAAAACACGGATAAAATTCGGTAAAGCATGCAGATACGATGTGATGTTTGGTCGTTTCTGGTTGGAATAACTTTCTTCCTCTGCATGACATGAGATTATTATCCTTTTTCATTTATTCTCACACAAGTTTCTTTCCTAAAAAATCCCTTTCTTTTGCCTCAGGGTCGCGTAGAGTTAGTTCAAGGGATGTGTCATTTATTCAAGGAATCGGAATTCTTAGTTAATGAGGTCCCTAGAAGTTCATGCAACTGAAATCCGGGAGGGTGCAGCTTGCCTTGGAGGTTATTCTGATCGGAGAACTTGAAAATAAGAATATCTGATAATAAAAGAACTATTGCGTTAAATGTTTGGGAAAAAATCGTTCATAGGAAAGAACTTTGAACGAAACTGTAAGTAAAGAGTACCTTAAAAAAATTAAATAAAATACGTAATAGAAGGAACTTTAAGAAACACATGAATAAAAACGACAAGAAGAGTACTATTTTAACAAACAAATCTGCAGGGGTCGTTTGCAAAGGCATCCTTATGCCCTTAGGTCGTCAAAGTCACTGAAAAGTAAAAGGGGAGGTAAAAATTTGGGATTTAATAATATATTTTGTTTGGAGGGATAAATCTTGGTTTTGCATTGTAGGTGTACTTTAATGGTCATTTTAACAGCATTTTTTAGTTATTTTTATATTTTGGTGTCCATAATTTTCTGGCGTTTCATGGTAATGTTATTAATATTTTAAATTTTGATATGGAGATTAATTATCTAGACATTTGTTTTACCTGTCCGCCTCCATTCCTGAATGTGAAAACTCATCTCTCGTCTTAATGACCGAAGATTAATGTTAGCTGAACAGTCTTTTTAGATATAGGATTAAAATGATGTCACTTCAGTATGAAGCCTTTACCGCAAAGTAACCGCTCAACTCCTTTGTATGCGAGAGAGAGAGAGAGAGAGAGAGAGAGAGAGAGAGAGAGAGAGAGAGAGAGAGAGAGAGAGAGAGAGAGAGAGAGAGAGAGCGCTTCCATACCTACACGAAACATTCGGCATTCAGCGTTGTTTTTGTTTTTATACACATCCTTAAGTGTTGGTTATGATGATACAAACACATACACGTTTATATATATATATATATATATATATATATATATATATATATATATATATATATATATATATATATATATATATATATATATATATATATATATATGTGTGTGTGTGTGTGTGTATTTTTTTGGGCGAAAATTTGAGACATCCTAGGTAGCCAACATATCATTATATAATTATGCTACGTAAATAATTTTCTTGAAACAACTAATGTCGTATTTTAATTGAGACGATTATGTTCACTTTAATTTTCAGTGGTATATATTTTCACTTTCGTTTGCTGAGTGCTTGTTAAAACTGCGGAGTTACGAAACATCGTGAAATTTAAATCTTAAATAAACAGAGAATGACATCCTTTGCACTAAGAGAAGCTGCAAAGGAAATCGTCATTTCCTAGAGTCACTTGTTTATGTCATCCATGCTTCGAGAAATCGCCAGGTCTGCTATTGCCACGATATTATATATATATATATATATATATATATATATATATATATATATATATATATATATATATATATATATATATATATATATACATACAGTATAATATATATACTGATGTGTATATATATATATATATATATATATATATATATATATATATATATATATATATATATATATATATATGTATATATATATATGTATATATGTAATGTGTGTATATTTTTATTTTTTCATATTTTTCTTGTTCACACAGTGCAAATAAATGACGAAAACTGTTTCTGCAGGCACACCTACGTCGATCATGTCACCGTTAGAGTGAAGAACCAGTCCCTCCTTCCTCCTTCAAAATCACTTTGTATCGCTACGCAAATACAAGAACACGTATACCCATGATACAACAACATGCTAACAACCCTGAATCCTCTCCCGGGAATTGTGCATGACGTCTAGGCACGAATCATTACATCAGGGAAGTTGCCACGATGCGAGGATCGAATTCAACAAACACTCGAGTACTCACCATTGTTGGTCCTTCTGATGGATTCAGGAGACAGGCAGCTGAAATCCCTTGGTGTTTCACAGAGGAGGAGACACACCAGAGTGCGAGAGGTACGTAATGCGATGTGTTTTTTGGGCTGTGAGTAATATCCTTTCGGAGAGACTTTCCAACGGATACGGTCAGATCCCACGCCTCTTGGCTTTTTTTTTTTTTTGAATGTTAAATATCTTAGGTATACTTAAAAAGACACTGACCAAAAAAAAGTGTCACAAGGAAATTGTGTGTGTCCCTCATGAAAGCTTAACTTCTATCTTCGTTTGTGGGCTTATTTTAATGTGTTTATTATATTGGCAGTGAAAACACAAATCGCAAGTCCTGTTTTTTATTTCATATTTATTTGTAAATCTTTAGTAGAACGTTTAGATAAGTTTACAATATGCTACCCTGAAATTAAGATTGTGTTTGTGTTGAGAGAGAGAGAGAGAGAGAGAGAGAGAGAGAGGCCATAACCTTTCTTAGAACGTTTCTGGGGAACGGAATACCCACGTGCGGAAACCAGACACAACTGTTGCTAAATGCTGAATTTCATTAAAGAAATTGGATGATACGGTGATAACTATAAACTGAAAAATCATTAAAGAAACGCGAAATATTCTTGTCTGTTCAATAAGGGAAGGGAACCCTCACTGACGACTGCCTCGGGCCCTGGATCAAGAGGCAATGGCATCTCCCAGTTCCTGAAAACATCAGGTATATACTAGCGACCCCCTGAAAGATAACCTAATACAACGCTCGTTGTGGTCCAGTTGTCAAAAATCGTGGGGCAGGTGATGCAGTCAATAAGTTATATGATGATCAGTTTTGAAAATAATTTTTCTCCATTCCCACCTCCCCATTTATTATTATTGTTCATGTTATTTCCCTCTATACATTTTCTGCATCAAGGGAGGTCTGACGATAGAAGTAAGAAAAGGTTGTACAGATTGTCCTGGTTTCGTCCTTTGTATGCAAAGCAATTTCTTTGTTTTTTCACATCTTTTTATGGCTGTGGTGTTATCTAAGTCCCTTGTCTATATTGGTTCAGGTTTACCTCTCTAAAGAGGCTAGTGGCCATCAAATTAGATATCTACAATTTCTTTTTCCTTGGCTTATTCTTATTTCATTTTCAAGCAATGTCATGTAGAAGCCAACCACCTTCACCTCATATTACCCGAGAAGATATAAACTGGTCTCGATCTGTTTACAGTTGATGGCAGCTAGACCATCAAGCCAGCTTCAATAGTACTGTATTATATCTCCTTTTGCCATCACTCAGGACATCCTGCAGACCGAAATACGTCCGTGGTCTTTCTAATCCCTCATCTTTATGTAGTTTTAGTTTTCTGTAAAAGAAAACTGTTGTGCCGGTTTTGTCTGTCCGTACGCACTTTTTCTGCCCGCACTTTCTCTGTCCGCCCTCAGATCTTAAAAGCTACTGAGACTAGAGGACTGCAAATTGGTATGTTGATCATACACCCTCCAATCATCAAACATACCAAATTGCAGCCCTCTAGCCTCCTCAGTAGTTTTTATTTTATTTAAGGTTAAAATTAGATATAATCATTCTTCAGGCAACGATATAGGATGGGCCACCACCGGGTCGTGGTTAAAATTTCATGGGTCGCGGCTCATAGAGCATTACACCTAGACCACCAAAAGATAGATATGTTTTCGGTGGCCATGATTATTCGCTGTAGTGGCTGTACAGAAAACTCGATTGCACGGAAAAAACTTCGGCGCATTTTTTACTTGTTTTTGTCTTGGAAGTTGGCGGCGCATTTTTTACTTTTTTTTTTAAATTTCCTTTACAGTTGGAATTCATTGCCAGACATCATGCATGCAAATGATGTTGTGTTGACCTGTAAAACAAAATTCTTAATGCCCTTAAAAAAATACCCAAACTCGGATGTTTCATGTCTGGCAACCAGATTTATCATTTCTGATGCATATATCAGCTGTGATTTGTGTCTCATTCCACGTTCTTACCTTTAACAAATCAAATAAAAAGCCATTTATGCTCCATTTACCGTGGATTACCCCCTACTGTCACCATGACATACGACCGCCATCAGTCTGTGATGATCCCGGCAATTTGTAGAAAGATATAGATTTCTTGTTATCTCCATGCATTAGTTAGCATATGCAAAATGTCGAGATGAAGTATTCATGCAAGAACACCTCTAACCTTTCCCAAACATCATGTGAGGTCTTGTAACATATATAAGTTCATTTTAACATGGATTGTCACTTTACGATTCTGCTAAATATATTTAATTAGGACAAAGGAATGTAGAAGAGTTGTAGAATGTAGTGATGATGAATATTCCTGTCTTTAGGCCCTAAAGACAGGATAATGAAATACCCTAAAGTTTAGGGTATTTCATTATCACTTTTGTGAACATTATTGGTGTCTTACCCCTGAAGATTTTAACTATTTTGTTCACTAGCTGCTGGAAACGTTACTTACAATAAAGATACATATGTTATGAAACCCGGAAATGACTTGGTCTTAATTTTTTCAGGTCATATAAAAACTGCGTATAAGTAATATCTTTATTTACACGTTTGCTACATGACTAAGTAGTGATTACAGAAAGAAACAAGATTCTATACACAATAACCTTTAGCTTATTCAACAGAATTCATCCACAATATATTTCAGGTCTCTCAAACCCTAAAGATTACAACAGGAAAAGAAAATACTTGGTCACTATCCAAACATGAGTGAGTAGGTTCAACAAGAATAGATATATGACTAGCAGTCTGAGTACCTCATTTTTTACCCAATTATTTCTTTATATATAACTTTTGCGTATTCTTGGTATATCTTGCCATCAGGAAAGTAGTAACGCCTACTTCCTCTTTTATTATTTTGCTGTTGTTATTTTACATTGAAACTATATTTTTTTCTCCTGGGTTTTGTAATTGCAAGCACTCTACCGCGTTTGGCTTCGCTTCTGAAAGTCGTTGGTTGATACCGTTATCGGAATACTATACAAGACATATCTCTTAAGCTATATAACAAACTAGGGGCTACTTCTCATAATTTCCCATACAAAAATCTTTAAATTTGAAGTTTTCGAAAAAAACCTTTTTCTTGTGCATTTAAAAAAACTGAGTCCCAATATAAACAAAAATTAAACCATTCAGGCGCAGTAACATAAACCGAGGTCAGCCAATTTCATAAACTGTATTTCATTACAGAACTCTGCTACCCTGAAATGGAAAACTGCAGTATCTGCAAAATCTTCGAAATTGAGATATGCCACGTAATGGGCTCGTGAAACCCAAAGTACACAAGTTACTGCAGTTTCAGAATGATTGTTCAATGCTTTCCACGAGTATTTAGGGGTCCCATTTGCAGTATCTGCAAAATCAGTAGTAAGGCTAGGGAAAACTGCAGTATAAACCATTTTTCTCAGTTTTTCATTTGTGCAGATAATGCAGTCTTCCATTTTAGGGCAGTCTGGATGTCTTCGTAGTTGGCATCCAGATTTGGATGTTTCACAGTGTATCACACTGCCCTATTTCAGCAGTCCTTTTTTCCTTTAATGTAGTTCTGAATGAAGTCTTCATGGCAGTGTAAGTTCAAGAGATTGGACCTATACTGAGATCTGTCATTTTGAGAGTAGGGTTGGATAGTAATGTTTCATTTTGAAGGTTTATCCCCTTGTTTACATTAACTGCAGTTCATGTACTCTGTTTTACATGAAAAAGTTCCTGATTAAGTAGAAATAATAAGCCTATGACCACTCCGCTGTTGTGTCAAATTTCGCCTGCCATGTACTAATCAGCTTGTACAGTCACAGTATCATTTGCTTGCATTTTAGGTCTCGTATTACTTTACTTCTTGAAATGGAATGTGGATATGATAACTTGAACTCAGATGATGTTCATGTTTTTTACCAGTTACCTTCTTTGTCTTTTGTGTGAAAATACGCCTTAGTCTCGAGGTCTCTTTTGAAGTTTTACTAGAGGATAGTCTCTTTCGTGTTTTCTGGTATGGTAGGAGCAACGTTTTCTCGAAAAGCCAGCTGAAAACAGCACTTCAGTAATTTCATTTGCTTTCCAAACATTATTTACAAAACAGGAGCTTTCATTTATACACCAGAATTTCCTCAGACTAACAGAATCTTGACGAGGTTCCTCTCTAGGGATTTGACAAGCACTTTAAAGCTATTCTATGGCTCATATAAAAATAATTCTATTCAACTTTGAAACACCAGATAACATACATTTGTGTGAAGGAGAAGGGAATCTAGGAACCTGCTAAGAGGAAGGATGTCATAGGGAGAAAATATTCAGTAATTTCTTCTCAAAAGATTCTGAAGAAATGATTTGTACGATAAAACCAAAATGCAGCTTGCCTATTGGTTTGGCTTACTGTAACAAATATTTCCAACAGTTCTGTTTCTGTGGTTAAATCGTAGCACGATGTGTAACTTCATTCAGGGTGGAAAGGCTTTTGTAGTTCTTTACCTCATCTTAAAGAGAAACGGCGACTAGTGATATTCATGCGAGTTACCCCAATCTCTCGAAGTATCGGTGAAAAGGCCTCCCTGAAAGTAAATTAATAATAATAATAATAATAATAATAATAATAATAATAATAATAATAATAATAATAATAATAATAATAATATTGAAGGTGATAGTCGCATCAAGTGCATTGAATTTATAGTTTTCTCTGTCTTTGTGATCATTGATTTTTCAGTGATGATGAAAATACAACAACAACAATAATAATAATAATAATAATAATAATAATAATAATAATAATAATAATATTGAAGGTGATAGCTACATCAGCTGCATTCAATTTATATAGAGTTTTTTCTATATGACACTGCTTTTTCAGTGATCGGAAAGGTAGAGAAAACTCTTATATAAATTGAATGCAGCTGATGCAGCTGTCACCTTCAATACTATATGCTGAATAGAAGGTATTCTACTTACAATAATAATAATAATAATAATAATAATAGTAATAATAATAATAATAATCTTTGGATAGGACATAATTGCAACTGTGAAGTAAGTTTAATTTGCATAATCATCTTGGCATAATTACACAACTATTATAACTTGACAATATCTTGAACGATATTAATAAGGATACATAAAAGAAGTATGCCTTTATTGTTTTTATGGAAGCATAATTAGTTTTTCTTTGAACTGAAATAGTTGATCAACTAAACCTTTGAAAAAATCGGCCAAATTCTTGTTGTTGAAGATTAATTAAATATGTAACTTTTGCGTTTGTATAGATGTATTTAAATTTCATTTTTTTTTTATTCGTAACCTTTCTTGCAGCGTTTCTAAACTTTCTACCTGCTAAATTTTTCGTATTATAGCATTTTTATTCATTTCATTATTCATGCTGAGGTTTAATGTAGACGAAATTTTTTTTTTTTTTTTGTAGGTTGCATAATTTTGGCGTATTCCAGTTATCATAACTAGTTCCACAACAAAAAATAGTGTTACTGCAATTTTATTTTTTCCTACAAATAAGTTGGAAATAAATGTGTGATCGTGGAGTTCGTAGAACATACAGAATTCAATTGTTAGAGTGAGTAAACTGTTGTCTATTGATAAAGAGGTTTAATTGACTAAGTTTTATAATTTTTTAGATTTTCCTTCAGTTAACATATAGTAAGAAACTAGGAATGTGTATGGTTGTGATTACAGAATAAAAAAACCTTAACAGTCACTGACAGGCTACAAGGGATTCACTGTACAGTATTTTTCCACTCCTTGTTTCGAAGCTTGAGAGCAGAGCTAACTTTAGGTCTCCCCGTAGCGGGGGGCCGGTGTTAGTACTGTCAGTGCACCGAGTACTGAAGGTTCTTCGCAGTGTCGCGTCGGCCCCTAGCTGAAACCCCTTTCATTCCTATTACTGTACCTCCATTCATATTTTTCTTCGTCTTGCCATCCACCCTCTCCTAACAATTCTTTCATAGTGCAACTGCGAGGTTTTCCTCCTGTTACACCTTTCAAACCTTTTATTCTCAATTTCCCTTTCAGCGGTGTGTGACCTCGTAGGTACCAGCGTCCGGCCTTAGGCATAAACTCCATTCCAATGTCAAGGCTTACCTTAGGTCCGGTGGGACTTCACAGAGGTCATTTGATTCGAAGGTCCTGGCTTCCTCTGCTTCGTTGGCAACCTCGTCAACCAAGGCTTGGTGGTTGTTGCAGGATCTTAGCAAGCGTACTCTCTGGAGCTCGATCCTTAACTGCATCAGTTGTCGTGCTAACTGTTGGTCTTGCTGGCGCATGTCAATCTGTGGAGAAGAGCAGCATTTATTGCTTACTGCAAGGTTCTGATGAAGAACATTTATTGCTTACCGCAAGGTTCTGATGAAGATCATTTATTGCTTACTGCGAGTGACATTTATTGCTTCCTGCAAGGGTATGATGAAGAACATTTATTGCTTACTGTAAGGTTCTGATGAAGACCATTTATTGCTTACTGCAAGTGACATATTTATTGTTAACTGCAGGTGACATATTTATTGCTTAACTGTAAGGTTCTGATGAGTAACATTTATTGCTTACTGCAAGTGACATATTTATTGCTTCCTGGAAGGTTTCGATGAAGAGCATTTATTGCTTACTGCAAGTGACATAGTTATTGCTAACTACAAGGTTCTGAATATTAACATTTATTGCTTACTGCAGGTGGCATCTTTATTGCTTACTGTAAGGTCGTGAAGAATAACATTTATTGCTCATTACAAGTTTTTAGTCAGTAACAATATTGCCTACTGCAAGTTTCTGGCGAGTAACATTATTATTGCTTAGTGCAAGTTTCTGTGTAGTGACATTTATTGCTGACTGCAAAGGTCTGATGAATAACATTTATTGCAAGGTTATGACGCTTAACATTTTTGCTTACTACAAGTTTCTGACAATATCACCAGTTATTGCTTATAGAAAGGTTTAGATGTACAGGCAGGCAAACAACCTTTGCTTTCTCTTTATTTCCTTTTAATCTTTGTCAGAGTAACATTGAATATCTTTCAGTTCAACATTATATTGTCGAAGAAGCCCATCTTAAAGAAGGGGCTTTTTTTTGTAGCAACATATTTATGAATTGACATCAGCCATTCAGCTGTGGGGTTTATAATATAAAGTGTAAAACCTTAAGACTATATTAGCAAAGTAGGGCATGTATATAAAATTATTAACTGGCTATTGTAATTCTTCTGGGTAGTCATACTCTGCCTTAGAATGGACGAATGTATCAATTTGCCACCCCCAAGAACAAATGGATATGAATAAATTGTTTGTGACAAAACCTGCCATGCATTGACTTGAGAACAAATACTCCTTACATAAACAGATGGATAAATGGATATATTTATCTGTCACTAAAGGTAGAAATGGAAAGTTAGATATATCTAAAGCCTGTCAGGTGCACTCACAAGTTCTTGTCTTAGCCAGCAGAGGGCACTCTGAAGATTCTTCTTTCTCACTTCATCAGTAGGTTCTTCTTCTGGCTTTCCTTCCTCCAGAACAAGGGGTGGATGGGATTCCAAGACGCTGCTCATCTCCTGGCTCTTCTGCCTGATTGTTCCAAGCCATTCCAAGTACGACGGCCGACGTGTTGCCAGTTTCAGTCTCTGTGAATACAGACGTGGAAAGTGACAAACCGAAATGCTTGTTAAAAAAAAAAATTTTTTTTGACGGAATGCCCCCACTCTTGAAACAGACAATCGACATTTCTAAGTCATCCTTCGAACATGATGTTTTGACAGACTACATTCCCTTGAAACCTTAAGTGTAAAGGGATAGACTTACCATTGCCTGGTCCTGAATCCTTTCAAAACCGGAACATTGCCATCCTAACTGGGACACTGCAGTACTTCATGTTTTGTGGGAAGACTTACCAATGCAAATAAATCCATGAACACTGTTGCTTGGGGAAAGCGCCACCACTTCTTAAAGTGCTGCCAAATCAGACGCACGCACCTGTTGATTCTGGTGCTATAAAACAAGGACCAAAATACTCTGGGACTCTTAAAATTCGTTTGGGGGCTTGCTACCGTGAGAACCTGCTTCAAATTTGGAGACATAAAGTTTGTAAGGCAAACTTCCTTGTTTTGTTTATTAGTTCAGATCATTAGTTATATGTTATTTTTGCGGAGTAAAGAAGTTTTATCACTATATTTATTAGTAGCCACTATGATGAAGGTTACTTGATTTTCTCAATATGAAACCCTTTTCAAAAAGTTGTATACGTGGGTTAACTTTCGAATGTTTACATAGTTTTTTCCTTTAATCAGCAGAGGTTACACTGAGTTAATCAACAGAGCCTACACTTGGTTCTTAATGTGCTCATTCCAGCTTTGTTTTAAATTTGTCTAAGTTACAATATTAATTATCCCATAATCCCTTTAATCGGACCACATCTGGTATGACCAAAGCTAAGTTAGAAACCATTTCTTCTTTCGTCTGTTCCCCGTATGTGTCTTTTCCTTTACGAGTGATTTCGTACTTATTGTATTTTTTCACGTATTTACACTGAATTTACGAGTGAAATTCTGTAAGTAATTCTATGCAATGCAAGTATCATAAGTAAGGTTTATGCAAAGCAGAGTACGGCAACACTTAAATGTCTATCAGGCTTACGTAATAGGACAAGTTAAGAGATAGAATGTGAGATAACAATTAAGAATTAGTCTTAGAAATTAGTGACTCTCTCAAGAATACAAGTGGAAAGTCATAGGAAAGGTTTACTTGTAAAAACTTACCATAGCTAAGTCTTTGACCCGGGACATATCATCTGTGTTGCCGTCTTCAATTTCTTTTTGCTTCTGTTTAAACACGTCATCGATGTCAATAGCCGGGCTTCTGAAAAGAAAGTTAGATTTTAGGGTGTTTAAAGTTTACGAATATAAAATCATGTTTAGGGTTTTAAAGTTTACGAATATAAAATGATGAATATGTAAGGAAAGGGCTTATGCCTTTTCCTTGTCATTAAGTATTTGGCTTGTGCTAAATGGCCTATCAAATTGTATGATAAAGATATCTTGCGGAGATTCTAGGAACTTTCAATACTTTTTCATAAAGTACTTTATCAGTACTATTTCTTAAAGTCTTTTATCATCTCTTTACCCCACACTAATTCTCGCGGTTCCTGTAATATAGAGCAGTTAAGTTTAGATCATATACCTGTACGGTATACGTATTTACATATATATACGGTGTGTATATATGTATATATATATATATATATATATATATATATATATATATATATATATATATATATATATATATATATATATATATATATATATATATATGTAAAATTATTGTTAAATATTTCTTTTATATGAAATTTTTCTTTTAAACTAATTTTTAGGTTCCAATTCAACTTTCTTCCGGCGTCAATAACATAGACGTTGCGACGCCAGTTTTAATACCTATCAGTCAGTCAATCAATCTTGGAAAATCCCCGTACGGGGTAGTGCCGTCAGTGCACCTCTTGCGGTGCACTGTGGGCTGCAACCCCTTTCGTTCCTTTTACTGTACCTCCTTTCATATTCTCTTTCTTCCATCGTACTTTCCACCCTCTGCTAACAATTGATTCATAGTGCAACTGCTTTGAGGTTTTCCTCCTGTTACACCTTTCAGACCTTTTACTGTCAATTTCCGTTTCAGCGCTGAATGACCTCATAGGTCCCTGTGCTTGGCCTTTTGGCCTAAATTCTGTATTCAGTTCAGTGCAATAACCTAGATGTTGCGACGCCAGTTTTAATGCCTATCAATCAATCAGTCTATCAATCCTGGAAACGAAGTCTCCCTTATTTTATATCTTACCGCGGTGTCCCTGGAGTGCTGGAACGACAAGGAGACCTTAATGCTATGTCCTCTTCGCTACCGCTGGCTCCCCCTCCACTGTCGGGTTCCTCGGAGATGTGTCTTAAAAGGCGCGTCTTGTATACCTTGAAAAAAAGAAAAAAAACGTTTCAAGTTAATGAGGAATTATCATGTGTAACGTTTATGTGGCCATATTTATTCATAACCATATAACCTTATTTGGTTCTGAGGAATACTCATGTCTTGCTTTCATGTGGCCGTATTTATTCGTAACCATATACCCTTATTATTCCTCTTAATACAGGTTTAAATACGGGTTTTCCAGTTACGGACTTTGAACGAGTGATCCTAGAATACTGGAATGTACTTCAGAAAATTTATCTGTATTCAGATACATATACTCTTACTATTCTCTTAATACAAGTTTAAATACGGCATTGTCAGTTCCGAAGATGTGATGAGTGATTCCAGACTGCTGGAATGTATTTCGGAAAATTTACTCATATTCACATACCATTTTTTAGGATTCTTTCAATACAAGTTTAAATTCTTTCAGTTACGATGAAAATTTTGCACTAGTGATTCCAGACCACTGGAAATTACTTCACCAAATTGAAGTACTCATCTAAATATCAGTGCGCTCTTGTTTTGTACATTGCACTAAGAATAGTCTAAAGCAAAGCAGTAAATGTTTTTATTTTTAGTTCTACTTGAAGTGAAATTTTTGAGATATGTGACAAAAAAGGGAAACGTTATTGAATGTAGGATTTTAAATTAGAAAGAAAATACAGGAAAGCTGTGAAATACTAGTGTTGATAGAATCAGTTGTAGGCCTTTTGAATATAGGTGGTACGCGGAAGCCTGCTTGCCAGAAATGTGAGGCTAGTGATGAGTGACAGGAATTTGCAGGGACTGAATTATTTAATTCTAATAATATTCACGAGAGTATGCTTATGAGATCAATAAGAGGCGGGAAGGGGAACAAGCAAATGATAATGTGGATGTTAGAAAAATACATCGAAAGACATGCATAGGCCTTGTTAGTTGAATGTTATTGAAAGTAGTAAAGTTGAGGAAAGGGAGATTCATGGAGCAGTCCAGACATTGAAAAATAGCTTGAGCAGTGCAGGTTCTGAGAAGTAGAAGTTTGTTTTTAGCCTTTGCTGTGTCTCTTACTTATTGTCTTTTTTCGCTATTTTATATTCTATACTGGTTTGCTTAAGTCCTTGGGTTCGTCAGTAATATTAATACAAAAATTATTGTAGAACCTATTCAAAGGGAAATTAAATATTTTTTGAATGGCAGGTAAAGAAACCATGTTAGGAAGGAATAGAGAAAGAAATGTCGAAAGTTCTGGTTGGTAGAAGTGTTAAAGTGAAGTGTACGTAATAATGAAATTAATATGAAGCTGTTGATATATAGGCTATCGCACTGTGATGTTATCTGTAGGGGAACAGTCCCATTTGAAATGAAAACAAAGAAGAAAGTAAACAAATTGTCGTTCTGTGATGCTCCCTTTAACAAATGCCTCTGTATTTTCTAAAAATGAAGCGTTTGCTACAGGTGGGCCGTGCCAAAAGAGGAAGGTCGCTCTGAGGGAGATATCTGGGCTAGGAATGCTGAACAAATAAATCGCTTAAAAGGAAGTAATTTGAGAGTTGGAAAATACCCTCTTCTTCTTGATTCCTCGATTTGAATGTCAGTCAGTACTCAGTCACTAGTGCTTTTACCGAAAATGCCTCGGGACTTTTTATTTGTTTATTTTTTAGCATATGTGTTTGATTTGATTAGCACTTGAACTGCTTTTATACGTGCACACCAACGTAAGTATATTATGAATATAATCACTGCATTAGTGTGAATAAAATTATACATTCAGACAAATGTATACTCAAATATCTGCACTCAAACTATATGTATACACGCACACGCACGCACATATATATAATGTATGTATGTATGTATGCATGCATATGTAATGTATATACACACACACACACACACACACACACATATATATATATATATATATATATATATATATATATATATATATATATATATTATATATATATAATGCCAGATTAAGCGTTGTTTAAAAAAATCTTGTTATAATCAAATCTTGAGCCGCAGCTTTTCTGATAAATACGTATATATAAATTTCATTTTTAACTTTTATGTTCTTTGGAACTGATAACCACGCCACTGCAAATCACTATCAATAAATCATGGACTGAATGCTAGTATTTTATTTATACTTTTACCGTACACACCCTAAAATTTACGTGAGTGACTTAAGCTGAAAAGGTTCGATTTTTCAAGAGTTATATTTAGCAAGTCACACAGAGAATGTGATTTTAAGTATATCTGAAATTCTCTCGTTTGAAATTTGTAACCCAGTTACTTTAGTCGTAGATTTTAAAAATTTCACATTTTGAATGATGTTTTTCCTCAAAGGATACTTGCGGGATTCAGCCGTAGGACCGAATATCACAGAAACATTACATATAGAATTTTAACAGCTATGATATACGAAAAAGGAAGTATTCGCATTTCGGCAGCTGAAACTGGTAAGAAGCTCAGAAGCCGAGCCTGAATTCGTAGCATTTACGAGAGCTGATAAAGATTAGCCCTTGGATTAAGTGCTTATCTGATAATCATGGTAGTGTATTTTAACCTTTGTGAAACGTCGAGTGATAGAGACTAAAAGAGGGAGGCCGTGGAAATAATGTTCTCTAAAACTTCTTAGGAGGAGGAGGAAAGGGAACGATTAGTCTTCTAGGACTGTTTAGCATTTACCTCTTAATTGGAACCCAATTTAGTCTTTGTGTGTCCTTTCTAAATTCACATTGTGTTGTCATCCCTTTAGAAGCTATTTTTTTTTTTTTCACCCGTAAGCCGCTTGAGCGAAGGTTATGTAATGCTAACTTATCAACCTTTGTGTAGATATACTTACATAAACCTGCACTCGTGTGTAGTTTGTATTATGTAATGAAATTTAGTTTCTGCACATCGTTTTATTTTTCAAATCGTTGAAATAGTGTTTCAAGAGGAATCATGAAATCGGTGAGCTTTTTGTTTTTCTCTTATTACGGTCAAAAAGTCTTTGTTTTTCATCATTATCAGATACAAAATTCGTTTCGTAGCATTCAGAAATTTAAACTTTTTTGTTTTTTATTAAGAAGTTGCTTTTGTATGAAAAGGGGTTTATATTCGTTAGTCTTGTGTTTGAAAAGTGTCTATACATGGCATTAAAATATAATAAGTCCTCACGTGAAAATAAAAGGAAGTGGTACCAAGACTTTCAACTTTTATTGCAAAGTCATCTTCATGGTACTTTGGAATAAAAGTTGAAAGTCTTGATACCACTTTCTTGTATTTTCACGGAAGGACTTATTATATACTTTATCCACGGGACCATTGTGGAAATTACAATGACATTAAAACGATGACCTTTTGCTAAGAACTTTGGACGAGATACGGGTTAATGTAGATAGATTTTCAACAATGGTTAAGTAAGTTGAGCAATCCTGCTTGAAGTTTCATATCAGTGCATGAAAATGGAAATTATATATGTTCCTGTCGCATGTACGTGCAAATAAATAAATGCATGCTGTGTTCATGAATTTGAAATGCATTCCCTGTTTTCTAAACAGATACATAGAAAAAAAAGCGAACATACAAAGGGAAAGGTAGTGAACGATGAAATAGCTTTAAATGTAATTAAATTTCTTTAACAAATGTTAAATTTGGTCGTGGTTTGGGCGTCTACGTTTATCTATACTTTTCTAAAGGTGAGTGACCTACTGTATATAGGTTACTACCTCGATAACATCAATTTCTTAACTGCTTAAGAGACGTGAGGCAGTTTTATTGTTAAAAAACCACTTGAAACTTCACCTTTATAAGCACACACTGAATACCAATGCACTTCGTGTCCTCGTAAAGATTTTGCAGAATGTCAACAGTAAAACTTTAGGTTTTATTCACAAGACACAACAGGGAGCTGCAGTTGCTGTTTACATTTTCTTGCAACGACCTAAGGGTTGTTTACATGTTAGCTGAGACTACAGAGTTCTCTTAAGATGGATAAAAGTGTTGTTTCTATAAAAGTCTAAGGTATATTAAAGTATTGTTTCCTTAGAGGTGTTAAAAATAGATTAAAGTATTGTTTCTTTAGATGTATGAAAATAGAGTATTGTTTCTGTAGAGGTATTAGAAATAGATTAAGTTTTGTTTCTTTAGAGATATTTGTGTCTGTAGAGGCATTAACATAGATTAAAGTGTTGTTCGTTTATCGAGATTTTAAAAATAGATTAAAGTATTGTTTCTTTAGAGGCATTAAAATATAAAAAAAAGTGTCAGTTTCTTTATACAGATTTCAAAAATGTATTTAAGTGTTGTTTCTCACTGTTTCTTACCTTGTTAATGGCAGCGTGCTGAGGCTTGACCAGATTCAATTTAAGGTCTTGTCTCTTCTGAGGACTCTGTCCGAAGTCGCCGTGACTGTCGTCTAGAATCTCCCTGTCGTTTTCGTCCACCTCCTTGTCGTCCAGCATTTCGAGCTTGTCCTCGAGACTCCTTTCGAAACAGCTGCTCTCTTCGGCACACACCATAAATTCGCTCAGGTCGCACTCGCTGTCTTCCTCCTCCTCGATGATGTCGTTGATGACGCCGAAGGAAGGGGGCGGGGGCGGCTCCTCCGAGACCAGATGAGAGAACTGGGTGTTGAGGAAGGTCGTCACCGAATAGGGCAGCGCGCCGTACTGCAGAGATAAGGAAGAAGATGAAGAGCAGGAGGACGACGACGATGTGAAGGACGACGAGGAGGAGGAGACTGCTGAAGGAGAGTGCCGTTGCTCCTCCGCGAGCAGATTATCTCCCGCGGACGTGACAGTCCCTGACAAGTTGACATTAGCGTTATCAAGCGGCGCTGTTGGCCGAACCTCCGGTGTACTTATCACTGGTACATCCTCTCCGCTGATTCTCTTCTCTCTGGCCTTGTCGCTCGCCTGCGCTTTCTTGTATTTGCTGTCCACTTTACTCAGAAACTTGTAGCTGTGCATGAACTTGAAGTTACTCTTGGCCTTCCCCAGGGACCTCGCCGATCGCGTCCTGGGGATGACATTTTCCTTCTCTTCCTCCTGTTCACCCTTGATTAACTCGAGGTTGTTTGGTAGGGAGCCATTCTCTCTCATCAGTTCGTATTCCTGTAGTAACTGCTTTCTCGACTTCCTCCTGAGGTCCGGTGTCTTTTTATGGGCGTATACGATTTTTGGCGACGTGGGACTCATCGTCTCTTCTTGTCTGTATAGGGACGGGACGGAAGACGTCCCTCTGTCCTCGGACAGGTAGTAATTCGGCGTATAAGGCGATATCACCTCACTGGCGCTCCGCAACAGGTGGGCATCCGTCGTGTGGTGGTAATGGGCCGGCAGGTAAGGTGGGTTGTCCTCGACTGTGCTGCTCGAATCGTAGTGGCTGTCCGAGATGGACCCTTCCAATATGCTTGTGATCGAGCTCTTGCCACTCGACCCCGAGCTCTGTATACGAGGGCTAGACGACGATGACGACGACGAAGATGACGACGACGACGACGACGAACTGGAGAAGGCGCTTCGTATGCTCGCAGTCGACCCCCGCAGGAAGTTGCAGCCGACTTTGGGCGTGTTCACATGCTGGTGCTTGACGTCCTCGCTACTCTGGCTCTTGGTGGCGAGCTCTTCCCTCGCGCCCTTGTCGTCGAAGGAGGAGAACTTGAGCAGGGGAAAGGAGGACCACGACGCCCTCTTCAGCTGGACGTCCTCCTCCTTTTTGTTGGTTTTCTCCAAGTGCAGGGAGTAACGATTGTTGCTTCGACGGAAGGAGAAGAGCGACTCGCACTTGCGGTCTTTCATTGTCTTGTTTTACCTCGCGCTGTCGCCCTGCCCTAGACGTCGCCTATGCCAACTTTTTCCCACGCACGCAGGCACGCACGAACACACACCTGTGGCATGGAGAAGCAAAGGACAAGGGCATTAACGATTCTGCTTGACAGAATAGATAGAAAACAATCATGTAATACAAACAACAAAAATAGTGCAAAATAATTTCCCTACAAGTGACATTTGTAGAGCGATACATAAAAAAAGGGGACTTACAAAAAACAATTACATAATAGAAACAACAAAAAGAATACAAAACAATTACCCTAAATACAACATTCATAGAGTGATACATAAAAAAGGGGAACTTATCATAAAAGGAGAATAAACAAACGAAATATGCAGTGGTTAGAGAAGATAGAAATCATATAATGCAAACAACAAAACGAATAAAAAATAATGACCCTACACTGAACATTCATAGAGTAATACATGAAAAAGGGTACTTATCATAAAAGAAGAAGAAAAAAAAATACCAAACAAACGAAATAACAGGTGATGAGTATAGTAAATAGGCAGTGGCCAGGTATTCGATTCTCAGCAAACCCGTTCGAAACATTGCAATGAAAACCCGAAGGGCTTCTCGCCCTGTGACTAACAGATTCCTCCGAACGACTTCCTCCATTCCTGGGATTACAGGTAGAGGTATTGGCTGGACTGGGTACTTATTATTAGGTGTGATTTGCCTGAAATAAACTGCTGGTAATCGATGCTTTTTTTTTTCTTTTTCTTTTTGGTAAGGTTAGACGGGAAACAGCGATTGATATTATGGCTCAAATTATTATTATTGTAGTCTTGCTACCGTCGTGATCATTGCTGATAGTGTTATTTTTTGTTATTGTTCTACGTTTTTTTTATTGTTTTCAATTATTGAAGGTGTAATCGTGATAACGATTTTAAAAATGCAGTCGGTTATCATCATGCAAACGTAAGTTCTAATTCTCTCTCTCTCTCTCTCTCTCTCTCTCTCTCTCTCTCTCTCTCTCTCTCTCTCTCTCTCTCTCTCACTCACCAACATCAAGCTTAAAACTTCAACTTAAAAATTCTCTCCCTCCTTGTCTCCCTCCTTAGACTCAGTAATAAGAATCTCTCTCTCTCTCTCTCTCTCTCTCTCTCTCTCTCTCTCTCTCTCTCTCTCTCTCTCTCTCTCAGCAACACCGTCATCAAGCTTAAAACTTCAACTTAAAAATTCTCTCCCTCCTTATCTCCCTTAGACTCAGTAATAAGAATCTCTCTCTCTCTCTCTCTCTCTCTCTCTCTCTCTCTCTCTCTCTCTCTCTCTCTCTCTCTCTCTCTCTCTCTCTCTCTAGGCCTTGTAATAAGAGCACCAATATCATTCTCGGTACCTCTTTGAAGTCAAGTGTACTGTGGCTCTTTTCTCTCTCTTAGCTTGAGATTTGTTGCTGAATAACGCTACGTTAAAAAGAATAGTTGTTTTTCTTAGTTATACTACACTTTCTTTTTTGGTGGGTCTTGCATGTGGTGTGGTATTTAGTATCGATAATAATAATAATAATAATAATAATAATAATAATAATAATAATAATTTTGAACGTTATCCCAATACTCTATTACCTGTATAGTAATAATTGTTATAACGTAAGGTATCATAATATAATAATAATAATACTGTAATAATGGGTATCGTTATAGGTTTTGTCAGAAGCTGTTGTTAAAACTATGACTCGTTTTGCAAACACTGCCACTCCTGTCAAGTAATCTCTTTTAATGAATTAAAAGATATCAGAGAGTTTTGCTATTAATGAAATTAACAGGAAACCATGATTGCCCCGAGCAATCTTATATCCTTACTTGTGCCATATTAGTACATAAACATCATCAGTTGGGGGGGAAAATAACTTCAGACTTATGAGGTTCTACATTCAATGTCACCTCTCTCTCTCTCTCTCTCTCTCTCTCTCTCTCTCTCTCTCTCTCTCTCTCTCTCATAATTGAAGGAAACAGAAATAGAAGTCTGACTAAAATTAGACACAGCGTGGTGATGGTATTTAATGGAGCGGAGGAAATGAAGACAGGAGTAAATTTCTTTTGATCTTATTTCGCCGGAGAGAATTATTCGGACAATTATCCCGAATCTCACACTGACATTGAAAGAAAAAGTGGGGGAGAGAGAGAGAGAGAGGAGCCCATATCGTTGACAAAGAAATAAAGTAGCATTCCACGTTTGAGAGAGAGAGAGAGAGAGAGTCTATATCATTGACAAATAAATAAAGTAGCATTCCACGTTTGAGAGAGAGAGAGAGAGTCTACGTCATTATCAAAGAAATAAAGTAGCATTCCACGTTTGAGAGACAGAGAGGAGTCCATATCATTGACAAAGAAATAAAGTAGCATTCAGCGTTTGAGAGAGAGAGAGAGAGAGAGAGAGAGTGAGTGAGTCCCTATCATTGGCAGATAAGTAGCTCTCCACATCTGAGAGAGACAGAGAGACCTTTAACTAAAAATATCGTTGTGGCATCAATATCTACTTGCTTACAAACTAGGCAGGCTCGTGACCTCGATTTTTTTTATGACACCATTTTTAGAAGTACAGGGCTTGCTGACCTAAGCTCGTACAATATCATTACCTCAGATTATAGGCTACACCACCTGTATGCAAAGTAATCTTTTCTCCCGCGATCTTGCCAGCGAGAGATTCTTCTCTCTCTCTCTCTCTCTCTCTCTCTCTCTCTCTCTCTCTCTCTCTCTCTCTCTGTCAGTGTCCGGGTGTGTTTGTGAGCGTTTTGTAAGTTACGTGTCAACATTGGATTGAGGATAGATATTTTCATAACTTTTTTCTTGTTTATTGTTTTAAGTTTTAAGAATATTTTTTGTTTATTTTTTACGTTTAATTTATAATTGTAAGCTGATGGCTGTTTAATGGTCATGTTACGGTCAGGTCATGGCATAAGAAAATTAGGAAAGGCACAAAAGTTATCTTAATAGGCTATTTCACCAAAAGTTTATTAGGCATCGAGATAAAAACGATTCTCTCTCTCTCTCTCTCTCTCTCTCTCTCTCTCTCTCTCTCTCTCTCTCTCTCTCTTGTCTTCAAAATTTCGTCCAGACAATCAGGTTACTGAGCCATTTATAGAACTGAATAAATGAAGAAAAAAAAAAAGATGAAGTCAAACCTATTCCTGATCATGTGCACGATTGTATGTTTGTGCTGGTGTGTGCGTGAGTAGTAGATGAGAAACCGTCATCATATGTCACGTTGTACACAAAGGGATCTGCAAGCACTAATTGTCAGAGCCAGTTGACTCATACTCTATAGTGGATATACTGTATATACATTATATATATATATATATATATATATATATATATATATATATATATATATATATATATATATATATATATATGCTTACATATATATATTATAAAAAATATATATGCATATGTAAATGTTTATGTATACATATACAATAAATTTATATATATATATATAGATAGATAGATAGATAGATAGATAAATAGATAGATAGATACATATATGTGTGTGTGTTAGTGTTATTACATTAACTAGCAACAGAAAAATCATCAAGCAGTCACGATTAAGTGGTTGGTATGTCGACACTGGTATCAGGTGACCTTGAAGCTGAAATATGACTGGGAATAATTTGGAAGAAGAAGGATCTAACAAAAAAGGAAGTGAAATCTTAATAAAAGATGGGAAAACAAACTACGATAATAACAGCCACAGTCATGGAGAAAGAAATAGGGAGCTTTTGTGATCACCGAGTGTGATGGTTTTTAAAAGCTTTCTGTTTTTGGCAAAAGTTTTGAAGATTATGGCCAACCTTTTATGTAAGGACGATGCTGCAATTGGCATGCAAAAGCCTATGAAGCTTAGGTAAACAATTACATACTTTTGTGCCGTTAAATTTTTATGGTTCACTTTTTCTCTTTTTTTTTTTTACATTTTTGCCCATGATTTTTTTCTGTCGGTTCACACACACACACACACACACACACACACACACACACACACACACACACACACACACACACACACACACATCGAGTGAAGAAGACTGGCTCATACATCTACCCAACCCCCCTCACCAAAAGTCATCATGGAATTACCCTGCCGAGGTTCAATCAAGCTCGAGCGATCGATTTGTCAATCAGTGTTCCAAACCTATTCGATCTGCGTAGTCATTCACTGTCGTAAATTGTTTCGTGAAATAAAGCCCATAAAACAGGCATTGTGGCACTTTAACGTAATTTTGTGCTGAAAAAGTAAATCCAATTAGAAAATGGATTTTAAAAAATTGGTAAATACTCCAGGAATAAAAGAATTCCGAGAAGAAATGAAGCGTCATGTCAAAGTACAAGGCAAAAGTGACGCAACGGAGCTCTTAATAGTACAAGGTAAAACTCCTATAAATAGAAAAGGTAATTTTGTGGTTCATAGCTACACATTGTAAATATAATGCCAGTTTTTCTTAAGGCAACTCGGTATATTAAACTTGGTCAAATGTATTTTAATGTAGATTAGCCTTGAACTGCCGTGTTATTTACCGTAGTTGAGACAACAGTGTATATTGTCGAAACATGCAATATCTCATGATACCCCCTTTGCAACGTGGGATTCTCGTTTTCTATGTTGAGGTTGAGATTATAAAAAACGTAATTTTGTTTAGTTACTGGGAAGACTATGATATATGATGATGGTTTCGAACGGCTTACCATGTTACGGTCACTCCCAGATGTATATGTAAATGTTTATAACAAAATTTCATATTGCTGTTATTACAGCTAAAGTGGGTGTGGATGCAGAGTAGGGAGACAGGGGTAGGCGTGAGAAATCCGACCGTGAAACCGGGCCAAACCTAACCTTCCCTAGGAAACTGTGCCCTGACCTAACCAGACCTTACCTTCCTAAGCTGACTTAGGAACTGTACCCTGACCTTGCCTTGTGGTGGGTGGGGAGCGGGACTTCGACCCCCTAGACCACCCCGTCCCATGTAACACCGAATGTCGGAAACAGATCGGCGGGACTAAATTTCCTTTTGGACACTAGGTCTGGCCCTGGCTAAGACCTAACCAAAATAACCGGAACCTGACCTTTCCTAGAGCAGCGTGTCCTGACCTGGCCCGGGGGCTTTGCCCCTAGGAATCTCCTCCCCCCAAATAAACGTTAAACATCGAGCACATGGACTGGCCAAGACTACCCCTTCGTGGTATTAGGTTCAAATTACCAACGCCTACCCCTGGTTACTTTGCATACTAACCGTAGCAAAATTGGAAAGGAAATGGAAATAAATATTAAGTATCCCTTAAGACGCTAAAGGTAGCGTGACAGAGTAGACTGTGTAAAAAAAAAATAGGCTAAAATGAATGTGGTATTCAGGAAGCAAGTGTTAGCGACATTGGAAAAGATTTCAGTTAAAGGTTTAGAACGAAATAATACGCAAAACAACATATAATTGATAATTGTATATGTAAAAATGTATGTAAGTAGAAAAACGAGCATTCACTCGACATACCCTCATCAATAACCATTTTACCGCTTCCGTGCGCTATATGCCTACAGTCCAAGGATATTACCCATATTACTATTCAACAGAGTCACAAAGACTACGAACTTATGACACTTTAAAGGTCTGTAGTTTCTTACTGGCCAAAAAATAGCGATTTAATAGTTTACTCATTCGTCGCGAGAGAACAGGAAATGTACTCGAATGAAGTGTAGTGGAGCCGTTGCAAAAGCATAAAGCTTCTACTACCACCACTCCTACTAGTAGTACTACGTAGGTCCCATGAAAGTGAAATGCATCTGAATTACAGAAATTTTTTAATTTAAAAAAGAAATGGAGAAATTGTAAAAAGTCCTTCCGTGGGGCAACTGCTTGCATAGCACCCGTATGGTGATGACTAAGGAATTACCTGGTAACCTTGTCTATCTATCGAAATCCGGGAGACCCGTATACAGTTGTCTACTGGTAAATCAAGGTTGTATTTACTATACTGATACCATTGTGGGATTTGAAGCGAAAGAAAAAATCTTCTGACGTCAAAGCGGAAGTATGTTAGGGAAGAAAGAGTGATGTAGATAGACAGTAGATTTAGTTATTTATGTATACAGTATAGTATGCATATTTAATGTGTATATATATAATATATATACGTGTATGCCCTTCTTCATCCTAATTACAACCCACCACAGTTGACTACTGTTGGGTACATATTTCACACCCGAGGTCAGAATTACAGAGTAGTTCGATCGAAATGTGCCTCAGCATTCCAGCCCCTCGGGAATCGAACCCGTAACCTCTTGCTGGTGTGTGTGAATAGATATATGTGATGTTTACAACAACAGCTTATGTAAACTAGCCCTAGTATCAGTGTGAAGAATTGAATAAGAAATTGATACGTATTTTAACAAAGGTGGAACGCAATCTCTGGTAAAAGTGTAAAAATCTGGTAAAAGTGTAAAACTCTGGTAAAAGCGTAAAAATCTGGTAAAAGTGTAAAATCTGATTGTTTAAAATCTGGTAAAAGCATAAAAATCTGGTAAAAGTGTAGTGTAAAAATCTGGTAAAGGTGTAAAAATCTGGTAAAAGTAAAAATCTGATATAAAAGTGTAAAAATCTGGTAAAGGTGTAAAAATCTGATAAAAGTGTAAAAATCTGGTAAAAGTGTAAAAACCTGTTAAGAATGTAAAAATCCGAGAAGTAGTTCTGTTACTGTTGCGTAACCAGTGAAACTTGAACCTTCGGAGGTTTCGAGATTGAAATTGAACCCATGGCTTTCTTTGTGGGGGTTCACCTGGGAATGGGGGAGAGGGGAGGGGGGAAGCGGGAACCCTGGACCTATTTCTTCGGTTCGTTCTAGTGTATCGTTGTTTTATTCATGTCCAGAAACACGATCTTACAACCGCTGTTCATTTCTCTATCGTCATTTCTTTTTCATTTTCAAGTTTTTCCTAAATGTGATATTGTTAAAGGGAAATATGCTTTCAAGATAAGGGAAAAAGACAAGCATTACGCGATGCGGATGAAACAAAATATTAACTTTAATAAAAGTTGCTGAAACACTTCAGTGATTTATATATATATATATATATATATATATATATATATATATATATATATATATATATATATAAATTTACACTTCACTATCAATAAATCTTGTATGCGTTGAGAGAGAGAGAGAGAGAGAGAGAGAGAGAGAGAGAGAGAGAGAGAGAGAGAGAGAGAGAGAGCTGTGCTTGCAGTACGTCTTGAAAGAACTTCACTTTATACGCATCCCCCAAAAAAAAAATGGACTTCGAAGTAAGGTTTTGCCATTAGCAAGAAGCGTCTTCGATCCCCTCCTCCTCCCCCCAATCTACGGCACTCCAATGAAAGGAGTGAAGATCAGTGGGGGGTTCTTCCTCTTATTTACCTTCCACTGAGTCTCTCTTGGTCTATCTATTCCTCATACTACCTCATGTGATATGTATGCGAAGCGCTTAACACGTGGTCGACGTACGTTCAAGTCTGCATAATTTGAGCGTCGCCGAACAATTTGCTTGTTTTTTTATGCTCTTAACTTGACGAAGAGTGTTGCTTGTTTTATGTTCGTAATTTGCTTGACGAAGGTCGTTGCTTCTTTTGTACACTTGACTTGAAGATCGTTGCTCGTTTTATGCTAGTAACTTGAAGATCGTTGCTTCTTTTGTGCTCATAACTCAACGAAAATCATTGCTTGTTTTATGCCAACAACTTGACGAAAAATTTCAAGTAGCAAATAGTATGTCGGTACTGGTGGAAATATTATCGGTATGAGGGACATTTATTCGTTTTTCCACTACGATGAAATTACGATAAAATATATAAACTTCCCCCTAACGGATAGGATGTGCTTATTGTGTCTTCGCAGATATTTTACTTACATTTGTATTTATTGATTAATTTGTTAATTTATCTGTTTTTTCTAATAACTGATCTCTTTCTATATTTACCATTACCTTCTGTTACTTCTTGCGAATGAGCACGATATCCTTCTGTTACTTCTTGCGAATGAGCACGATATCCTTTGGAAGTTTGAATTTCAAGTCAGTGGCCCCTGTGGGCTTGTTTCAGATGAATAGGGTTCATCCCTGAATAATAATAATAATAATAATAATAATAATAATAATAATAATAATAATAATCTTACTGAAGGCTATTCTGTGTAACAGTGGAAGGTAAATGGTGAACGAATGTATGAAAGTAGTCTTAGAATGCCGAGATATTAAAGTTCATGAAGATGCGAATAAGGATACTCTCACATTCTCCCACAGGAGAAAGCTAGGAAGTTATTTATGCATTCTCCTACTTGCACGTCGAGTATTCTTACAGAAAAAAAAAAAGAAGACGACTCTCCAACCCTCCACCTTTCCATAGTTGCACACTTAGTCATCAGGAGGCTCGGGGGAGGAAGGGCAGGATGCGCAGTCATTCATTAGAACAAGTGATCATTATGCGCTCTTGATCGAAGTCAAAGACACATCTCTTCCTCTTCTCTCCCCTCCAGGTGCAGAAAAGACAGTACCTTGTCTCTCTTGCTTCCTGGGTTCGAGATTGCTTATTCTTCTATTTTAGGCTCATTGGGTTTAGGTTCAGAGACTTGATTATACCGGAGGTTGGTTTAGTAGGCAAGAAAGTATTCCGCTGAGGGCATCTAGAATTGTTTTGGTGGTTAAGGAGCTTTTAATGCGCCTAAAACTATTATAGTATTTTTTTTTTTTTACGTTTTTTACTTTGATGTGTTGATAAATTTTGAGATTCGTTGTTCATTCTTTATATGTGATTTTTTGGCTGTTTTCTTAGTTTTATATTACACTCTTTCTCTTTCTCTCTCACATAGACACATACACACACATATATATATACATACATATGTAGTCTGTTTATAAATTTATGTTATACAATCAGCTTGCAAGCCTTATTCGCTATACAAGGCCACAATATCTACGTCATTACTTTTGAAGGTATCAGCTGTCAGGAGTGGCCAGTCTGCCAGTTTCTCTCCTTACACCATCCTACCGCCTTTGGTCATATCGCGTCAGATTTATGGAGAGGATTATTAACCGAGGATCATTCCTCTGTTAATGAAACGAGTAATTAGTCACAACGAACCAGTTGCTAATAATATAAAAAAAAAAAACAGTATTTTTGCTTCTGCTCATTACCGCAGAGAGAACGTTTTCGCGTGTTTAGTCTCGACGTAGATGAACTTGTCTTTTTTTTCCTTATCTTGCTCTAACGGCAGATGTTGCTCTCAATCTTCTGATCACCGTTTTTCCTCTTATTTTTCTTTTGTCTCGACTTCAAACAAAGAGAAAATCTGAGCCAGTGTCATGTGACAAATACCGCTATGTACTTCTGTCTTTTTCTCTCTTTCTTGATTCTCATCTTCTTATTTTGACAAGCAATACTTCACAATCAAGGACACGCTCCCGCCCCGAGAGAGCGATCTCTGTCAAAAGGCAGTAAGTACCAGGATTAACATCGACATCAGTGTGTGACGTCATTTCGCGAAGGCCATACCCCCTTGAAGATCGTTTTGCAAGTCTCTCCCCCAATATAATCTCTTTCATGCTGTTCCAGAGATTCGGCGTCGCTTTCCGAGATAGCGTCAATCAATCATGGTCTGCGTTTTGCCTGCCATGACCGTGACATTTCGAGATGAGAGATGACACTCCTCTGGCTCGCGGAATAAGGCAAGGCTACTCATGAGTGATGGGCACCCCTAATGAAGTTGCCATGTTCGTAATTGGGCAGCAGTGAAGAGGCTGTATTTAGTGCAGACCGCTTTTGAAGGCTGTGATGTCAGTAATGTAACAGGTGTTTCCTGAACTTGACAGTAAAATGACTGACTGCCGTAAAAAGAAATGTTACTTGAAATGTGACGGTCTGTCTTTTGTTTTGCGCTAACGTCTTTGATGACTTTAAATAGCGTAATTCCAGTATTTTATGTTTTCCTATTTTATTTTTTACAAGAGCCGAATAATATCAACTTACGATATCCACTGATAGAACGTGAAACAACGTAAGAGATGCAGTATTCTAAATTAAACGTGTTATTAATGTATCTAGAATTTCTGTATGTACCTGTTTCATACTTGACTGACTCTTCCGTCAGTGGAAAATTGGCATTTTCCACTTCTCGACGAGCCGGTGATGATGAATGATGAATAATATGCCATTAGTATTTAAAAAATCAGTCCGTTGACTCGGTCACAGATTTTAAAATCAAATAATGTTCAAATAGGTCTCATTACAAAGATTCCCGAGATCTTGATACTTGAAGAGGTAGAGTCATAATTGATCGTTAGAATATGGTACTGCATGGTAGAAGTGACTGTTGAATTTCATGCGTCTGTGCATTACCCATGAAATCCTGAATCCCAGCTGTGTACAGGAATAGGGATCGAAGTCGGTGGAGCTTGGTAGGTGTTGGTGACTGGAGTTCGGAAGAAATTAGCATATCACAATTGATCGAAGCTCCAGGAACTTGACATGTATTAGTGATCGAAGTTCGGAGAAAGTGATCGAAGTCCCAGGAACTTGGCATGCATTATTGATCGAGTCCTTGGGACTATATATAATATATATGTGTGTACATATACATTATATATATACATATACATACATACATACATATACACACAACATATAATATATATATATATAATATATAATATATATATATATATATATATATATATATATATATATATATATATATATATATATAAAATTATAGCATCAACTGCATTGCGGCATCTGTCCGACAGAAGACAACCAAAAGCCCTTGTCTCCGCAGGAGGAAGACAAACCTCCCCCTTCCCCTCCCCCTCCCCTGCGTTTAATCCTGAGATCAAGGAAGCCTTAGTTTTCCTCAGATAAGAACTGACGCTTGACTTAAGCTTCTCACCCAACCCCATTCAACCGCCCTTTTGTCTGGTCTCATGACTAAGACAAAAAGAAAGCGCTTTTCTCCTGAGGGGAAATCTTGGTTACTGTAATGGATTACTTTAGTACTGATACACAGAAGTCAAGGTGTTATGAGTTTGAGTGTCAGTGCGTGATTTCGTGTGAATCGTGATTCGCTTAGGATGACTCATTCGCGTAGTCAGTGATTCGCAAAAGTCACGATTCGCGTAAGGCGGATTGACCTCATGATTCATTCATGGAACGGAAAACAATTATACAAGACAAGTGTTGTCTCGAGAGTCCTTCGGTCGGTGGGGTTCGGGGAGTGGGGGAGGGTTAGCCGGGATCGCGGGTCTAGCAGCTTCATCCTCCGATTGTTCTCAAATCACAAAAGAAATGATAACGTTTTGGTAGACTGGTGGGGAGTCGGCCGTATATATTTCAATGTATATATGTATATGTATGTGTGTGTGTGTGTGTGTGAATGTATGTTTGTCTGTAGCGTGGTGTACTTTTGCAGATGTTTACCTTACCAGGCACATGATTTTTTTTTTTTTTTTTTTTTTTTTTTTTGCACGTTTCGTGACATGTTCCCTCTCTGATTTCTTTTCCTCTTCATTTCGAAAACAACTGTTGTCGACAGCGAACACTACAAATACCGAAGGCTATTGCTGAAAGTGAGATGTTTGTCCTTTCCTTTCCACGCATGAACCGTAGAATTTATTTGTTTAAGAACAAAGACAAGAAGATTTCCAAAGGATTAATAATAATAAAAAGCCACCCACTTATTCATGGGATTTCGCTCATGGCCACAAATGTGTTTTCATTCTGCCCAGGCTAGCCATGTCTGTAAGGGGGGGTCCAGGTCATATGACGAAGTCGGACCGTGTTTGTGCCTTCTAAAAACACACTCGACAAATGTTATCCTTCAATATACACAGCAAACGAGGTGTAGCAACACCCCGGTGTCCTGTAGGGGTTCCCATCGCATATTGGGCTTGTCAGGTTTAATGTTATATTATTTATTTATTTTTTTATTTCTGAGGGTTGAGCTGTCATTCGTTCTGTAGAAGCCCCTATTCACTGTCGTTTATGAGACCTAAGAAGGTGATATTCTTCTGTCTTTATTAATAGAGAGATCGCTGGAGGTGTAATGATTCTTCCGTACATTGACTTATATATATATATATATATATATATATATATATATATATATATATATATATATATATATATATATATATATATATATATATATAGGTATAGGTATAGATATAGATATATATATATATATATATATATATAATATTATATATAGATAGATAGATTATACTGTATATATAGATAGATAGAGAGAGAGAGAGAGAGAGAGAGAGAGAGAGAGAGAGAGAGAGAGAGAGAGAGAGAGAGATTTCATCAGAACTAACAAAGTAATAAATCGTATTATCTTTCAGCAGGATATTAGCTAAAGCAGATGAAGTTCAGCAGATGTTTACAAAATATGAGAATGATAAAAGGGAGTTGATAAATATAGTTACTTAAATTTTATTTTGCACACTGCCGTGCTTGTATGTTGTGTTTGGACTAAGTAACAGGACACGAAAGATTTAGTCAATTAGATTAAAGAAAACACACGAAGTAAGGTTATGTAGAAGTACCTAAAATGGCTGAAGATCCCAAAATGGTATAATCTGAAGCCTTTTACTTCTCTCTCTCTCTCTCTCTCTCTCTCTCTCTCTCTCTCTCTCTCTCTCTCTCTCTCTCTCTCTCTCTCTCTCTCATTTTTATTTGCCGCTGTTCCCATTGTCTCGTTTCATTTGTCTTTACCGCTGTTAAATTGCTCTTTTCTTTCATTGTTCGTCTATATTGTTTTATTTGCCTTATTTTCCGCGTTTCTCTTTCTCCTATGTCCGCTAATTCTTCTGCCTGCTACAGACACCTACTTAAGTCTTATCGCTTCAAGTAGTCCTCTGTTACCCCGTACCTCCTTTTCTCACCGTTTTTGTCACTCATTTCCCTTGCCTCTTTTACCCTTTACCCTGTCTTTCCTCTGTCTTCTTTCTTTCTCTCTCCATTTCCAATCAATTCTCGTGGCATACGCACCTCGTCCTACATCTGGCTATGACGTAATGGGCGAGTGTTCTCGAGAGACACCTTATGTTCGAAAGAAACCATAATAGTATTTCGGTGTACTCTTACTTCTGTGTAATTCATTCTTTTAGGCAACGAGATTACGAAGCCACACTCTCTCTCTCTCTCTCTCAAACACACCGTCGTTATCATCATTTTGCTTAAGTTCGTCGTCATGGTCATCGTCGTTATCTCTCTCTCTCTCTCTCTCTCTCTCTCTCTCATATTGCACGGTGGGTCTTCTCCTCTCTCTTTTAGCGTAAGTTTTACTGTTGGATAACGCTGCTGCAAGAATATTTTTTATAGAGAATTATAAGTCTCTCTCTCTCTCTCTCTCTCTCTCTCTCTCTCTCTCTCTCTCTCTCTCTCTCTCTCTCTCTCTCTCTCTCTCAACGTGGCTTAATCAAAGATCAAAGGTTCAGAGTTAGATAGTAGATAAGTCGAGTATTATATGCAGATAAATACAGTATATTATTAAACTTTATCTACATTTTACAATAAACTAAAAGATGAAAGGACGATCGTGCGATCAATACTGGTAATGATTCGTTATCTCTGATAGTTGTTATCATAATCTCAATAGCCACTTCACAACCCTGTGGTAAGGGTTGTGAAGTGTAAGATAACACACAGTAATTACTATGTAAGGCTTCATGTGACAGGACGTGTAAACGATTTCTGCCATACAATACTCGAAGGTGTCGATATTTATTTTAAAAAACCGACTCTGTTCGGGAAGATAAACATAAATAATTTTTTCTAATATACAGTAGTCTGCAAAATATATCTCGAAATTACCGAACTTCATTATAAGAAGTAGTAGCTCCTGGGTACAAAATATTTCCTTCGTTTTGGTATATAATATGGTAAATTGAAGTAATATTCAGCTAGATGAGGTCAATTTGGGAAGTAAATTGTTAACAGAAATTTGGATTGAACAAAACTAGTGATTTTATTCTAAGTTATGGGGTACCAGTAGAAGAATCCATGAATAAATAAATTTGTTTAGTATGTAATTGCGTTAATATACCTCTGCTTAAAATAATCGATATCCATTGCTTAAAGTAATCGATATCCGTTGCTTAAAGAAATCGATATCCACTGCTTAAAGTAATCGATATTCATTGTTTATAGTAATCAATATCCATTGTTTATAGTAATCAATAGCCATTGCTTATAGTAATGGATATTCATTGCGCAAAGTAATCGATATCCATTGCTTAAAGTAATCGATATTCATTGCTCAAAATAATCGATATCCATTGCTCAAAGTAATCGATATCCATTGCTCAAAGTAATCGATATCCATTGCGTAAAGTAATCGATATTCATTGTTTAAAGTAATCGGCATTCATTGCTTGCCTTAATGTAATCGATAGTCCTCCCCCAAACCACATAGAGGCTGGAACTGTATGGAGCAGAAGAAACCTTTTCCTGACGTCATCATCCCTTGCATAACACTTCTTGGCAAAAAAGAGATACAAGAGAGACGCCACATGACACTTCGTCTCTTATATCTCAGACCTCGACGACGTTGAGCCTGACGTGGGCACAGATGAATAAGTGTTTCCTGAAGATGCTGATGTCAGGGAAGGCTTTACATAAAACCGTATTCCCCTGCAGGGAGCTGGGGTTTTACCCGTGTCAGCTATTGCTATATAGCTTGGTAAGCGGGCAAGAGTAATGGTCTCCTATCCTTCAGCATTAAGTTTTGCATTACATCTCCCTGTGAGAAATGTCCTCTTACTATTTAGTTTGGTATTTTTTTTTTTCATTGAATATGGTTTGCCAATCTCAGTGTATTCATTGTTTTCTTGACTAATAGTCACGCAAAATCAGCTGTTTCTTTTTTTTTTCGAAAATTGAAAGATTTCCTGTGTCTTTACGTATAGACTACAGTATTACGCATAATATCGTTTATTTATATATATATATATATATATATATATATATATATATATATATATATATATATATATAAAAGTACTGTTTTTATGTCTGCATTCAGATTTTTTTGCCAAACTGTCACGTAAAAGCACTTTTTTGTTCTTTTTGAAAATTGAAAGAGATGACATCGATCCTTAGATTTAGGAGACTTCAGTATTTGGCAGTCCCCTGCCGTCTCTAATTTTTTTTTTTTTTTTTTTTTAACAATTACCGTTGTTTACTGGTAGTTAGCATGCACGTATGTGCTTGCCTTCTTGCCTACGTGAAGTCTTCAAAGCCCCCAAAAAAATGCACAATGAGGAAAATAAAGTTTTTAAATATGACTGATTCTAATACCGTTTTCCTAACTTATGATGCTTCAGTATTAACAATGAACAAAATCACTGCTCCCGTAGGATCTTTTCGGTCCCGAGCTACTACCCTTTTCATTCCTTTTACTGTGCCTCCGTTGATATTCTCATTCTTCATCGTACTTTCCACCCTCTCCTAACAAATGTTGCAGCATTATTTTCAACACTGAATGACCTCATAGGTCCCAGCGCATGGCCTCTGGCCTAAATTTTATGTTCCAGTTCCAACAAAATCAATGCTATTCGGTATGTCACATAAAACCGTTAATACGCCGACCTAGAAGAAGCCTGAAATATTGCTTAGTAAATATTGAACGTAAAGGGCAGTCATGCATGAAGTATTCATGCACGGGAAGGGTGACCCCAGGGTAGTGTAAAAAGCAGCATTATGCATGCGGTATAGATGTATATACCTTCTAGCGGAGTAGAAATCATAAGACAGCATCTTTGATGACGTCCAATCCTGGATTCCTGGCAAGGTTAACAATTGGTAACGCTTGTCGCTTTCAAGGAGAATGATTTAGGGACAAGCCCCAAGCTTAACACAACTACTTGGTAAATCACAGCAGGTACAGTAATAATGGTTTCATTGGTAAATCCCAACCATGACAATAATAATGATTTCACTGGTAAATCACAACCATGACTAATAATGATTTCGTAGGTAAATCACAGCCATGACTAATAATGATTTTATTGGTAAATCACAACTATGACAATATGATACAATAATGATTTCATTGGTAAATCACAACTTTGACAATAATAATGATTTCATTGTGTAGCTATATCAAAATTTACGTGCACAGTTTTCGTTGATAAGGGCCGAGATTATAATGTAATTTTGCATTTCAGCGTTAATGGGAACTGTATTCAATAGGTTTGGGTGAATCAGTTATTGCTACTTGTTCAGTACATGAGTGAGTACTTCTTTGCCCGTGTCATATTCCGATGACTTTTGTTAATGAGGATTTTGATATTTAGGAGTTATTTATTGCACAGAGGACACTCAAAACCAGACCCTCCTTTTTCCATCTGCCGTATTATGTGTCTGCTAAATAAAAGCTTTTATGCTGTGACACTTCAGTTGTGTTAAATTTGACGTTTGATTGATTATATTTATTCAGATGCAATTGCGTTGCTAGTCCACAACTGTTAGGGAATAAAATACATAATGTGGATTCTCTTTTCATTGTTTCGCCTCAAGGACTTGGTGTAATACATCGCCGCTCACACCAGGCTCCCAATATCCGTTGCTTCCAATAACGAAGCGCCCTGTACATCAACCCCGGAGAGGGTGCACTGTACGTGTTGCGTAAAGATCTTTGCAGTGTCCCCTCGGCCCCAAGATGCAACCTCATTCATTCTTTTCTGTACCTCCGTTCACATTCTCATTTCTTTCTTCTGACTTTTCACCCTCTCTAACAATTGTTTCCTGCAACTGGGAGGTTTTTTCCTCATATACCTTTTAAACCTTTTTACTGTCAATTTCCTTTTCACCTGAATGACCTCATAGGTCCCAGCGCTTAGCCTTTGACCTAAGTTTTATATCCCAATTCCAATTCGTCACACAAAACGGGAATGTAATTTCACAAAATGTTGAGATAAAAATAAGTTACTGTCGGAGAGATCCGCTCTAACCTTGCCGTAAGGATGCTGCTGTTTCATCTCGGGGTTACGATAGCATGGTATTCCCTTCTTGCTAAGAAGGTGGCTCATTATGATGATGAGATGTACAGTGATCTGTGCTGTGAATCGAGCCTGATTAGATCAAAGGCGGGCATTGTACGCGTATGCAACGGAGCATCTGCTGATACGGGTATGATACGATAGTAAGACGATACGCGATTCATCCAAATTTCTCTCTCTCTCTCTCTCTGTCTCTCTCTCTCTCTCTCTCTCTCTCTCTCTCTCTCTCTCTCTCTCGTTCAAGAAAGAACAGGACGGTAAAATTACCAGGAATTGTGAATAAAAAGAAGACTGACTTACTCCTTGGAGGTTCTCGTTTTTGCCAGTCTTAAATTCCCTGGACTGCCTGGGTTTTCCCGTAGTAGTTAACGTGAAAGACAACATCTCCCCCCCCCACAAAAAATACCCCATCACCTTATTTGTGTGCTTGTGCTTGTGTTTGTGTATGTATCTGGGAGCTATTTATTGATCTCTTTGCATCTAAGCGGCGTATCTGTCATCACGTAAGAGAGGCCGCATTAACCAAAGCACCTTTTCTTGCGGTCTTTAACCTCGTGTTCAAGTTTCATATCGTTTTGTTCGTCTGCAGACACTTAGTTAGACATATAGCATGTATTTTGTATGTTGGGATAACCACAGCCCAGAAGATAGGTAAATATATAGATGTCAGTAGATAGATAGATACATAGATGATAGGTATAGATAGATGATAGGTACGTCACATTTTTTTATCAAGACGTCGATATCATCATCATCATCACCATCATCATCATCATCATCATTTGCGCGTATTCATGAAAGAAATGGACTGTGTTAGGTAATAACTAAGATAATAACTAAGATTCAGAGAGAGAGAGAAAGATCGCGTTAAATAATAATAATAATCATCATCATCATCATCAGCATCATCATTTGCGCATATTCATTGAAAGAAATGGACTGTGTTAGGTAATAACTAAGATTCAGAGAGAGAGAGAGAGAGAGAGAAAGATCGCGTTAAATAATAATCATCATCATCATCATCATCATTTGCGCATATTCATTGAAAGAAATGGACTGTGTTAGGTATAACTAAGATTCAGAGAGACCTAACAGAGAGAGAGAGAGAGAATTACCTTACACTAAGCAACCTACCCCTAAGCAAATTATAAGAAGGTAATGAAGAAAAAATCCAGAAAGAAAAACGGAACAAGTCCAAATAACAAATAAACAGAGATGACACGAGTTAATGACAGTATTGGGGACCCATTTGCTCTTCGTGCATTTTGTCATCAGTCGGATCGTTGTGGCAAAGTGGGCCAAAGAGAAGCAAAACAGGAAGATATCTATTACTCCATTTGGCGAATCGGAATAAAAAGTCTATCGATCTGAGCGCTTAATGGGTGTCAAATAACTGTAATGGGGGCGAATGAGGAGCTTCCGTTCTTTGCCCTGATGTTTATGGTATTGTCTCTCTCTCTCTCTCTCTCTCTCTCTCTCTCTCTCTCTCTCTCTCTCTCTGACTAAAGCGAGTTAACTTACAATCAAGCAGCCAGTCTCTCAGACTAATGCCATCCAGTTACCCAGCTTGTAAGAAGATAGACTTTACATCAACTGTTTCCTCTCTCTCTCTCTCTCTCTCTCTCTCTCTCTCTCTCTCTCTCTCTCTCTCTCTCTCTCTCAGTTACCTGTCTGATAAGTAGTACAGCATAACAAGTCCACCTGTAATTATTCTTGTAACAAATTACATTAAGAGGTAATCGGTATCAACTTTACCCTGTGGGAAGTAGGTGTGGTAATCTCTGCGCTGGAAGCAATTAGCTCTTAACCACATTGCTAATGGGAAAAAGAAACTTGACACCATGTCACCGTTATCTGGCTTTTATGCTGTCTGCTCTTTGTGTACACACACACACACACACACACACACACATATATATATATATATATATATATATATATATATATCTATACACGCACATATATTTGTATTATGTATTCACACTATATATATGTGTGTGTGGGTGTGCGAGTGTATGTCTATGCATGTGTTTTTTTTTTTGGGTAGGGGCGTTAGTTATACGTATATTGATATATGGCAGTTATATGATGTATGTGCCTACATTGATAGAAAGGTGTGCCCACATTACATGCGTAGGGGGACATATTAACAAGCATTTGAAAGTAGACTGCTTTCAGATGTAAATATATTTTGTGTGGAGACGTAAAAAGAGCGGATAAAAAGAGGAATAGGGAAAAGGAGAAGAAGACGAAGAAGAAGAAGAAGAAGAAGAAAAAAAGAGACAGAGTCGGACAAACCGAATGAGGAAACGTTGCAGCAGAAGTCAACCCTCTTTTGATAACATTGTCAATAGTCTCCAATAAAGTCCATCCTCATTACGTCCACCAGTTTATGGCGACTGCTGCTGTAGTGTGTTCTTCTAAATAGCAGTTGCCCACCGCTGTGTTTCTGAGTCTAATGTTTACAACTGAAGTGTCTGAATTGCTTTTAGAGAGCTCCCCACTGTTAAATCGTGTTGCTGCAACCCCCTTCATTCCTTTTGCCATACCTCCATTCATATTCTCTTTCTTCCATCTTACCCTCACCTAACAGTTCTTTCAT